>NW_024884744.1:13507115-13574922 GCF_019232065.1 Centrocercus urophasianus | reverse complement strand
CGCCCGCCCGCCGTCCGCGAGGGGGCGGGCGCGCGGCGGGCGGCGATTGGCTGCCGGGGCGGCGCGCGGCGGGGCGGGGAGGGGCCGGCCCTGCGTGCTGCTCCTGCGTCCGCTCTCCCGCCGGGCGCCGCGGCGACAGTTACTTAGCGGCCGTCCGCGGGCGCGCGCTGCGGTTCTCCGCCTGCCGGGCTCCACCGCCACCGCGCTCCGCGACGCAGCCGCCTCCGGCCTCGCCATGAGTAAGGAGACGAAGAAGCCGTTTCGCCAGAGCGTGGCCGAGTGGCGGCAGTTCATCTACAACCCCAACAGCGGCGAGTTCCTGGGGCGCACGGCCAAGAGCTGGGGTGAGCGCGGGGCCCGGTGACCGTAACGGCCGGTACCGCCGGTACCGCCATCGCGCGCCTAAAAATAGCGCGGCGGCGGGGGGGAGGAGGAGGGCGGTCGGGAGGGGCAGGTGGGGCCGAGGGCGGCGGTGCGTCCCGAGCTGACTCACCCCCGCCTCCCGCCCCGGCACGCGAATGCGGCGAGCGGACCCGCCGGCTCCTCCCCGCCTGAGCCTTGGCGGGGCGCGGGAGCGTGGGGGGCCCGTGCGGGCCTAATGCCGCCTGCGGGCACCGCGGGGCCGCGATGAATGGGAGCGGGGCGCGAGCCGCGGGTCGGAGGCCGCCGAGCGGGAAAGTTGCCGCGCCGCGTTCTGCAACGCTGGCGAAAGGACCGCCGTCCTGCGGCTCCGCGCCGATTCGTCCCGGCTCGGGGCTGCCGCGCTCCCCGGTTTCCTTCAGGGCGGCTCCGGGAGGCCCGCTCAGGTAGCCGGCCCGACTGCGGACCGCCGTCTCAACCTCTCTCCTTGCAGCACAAATATTTGGGCTTTCCCAGCGTGTTTTCTCGTATCGGCCGGCCGTACGAACGCTTAATATCGGGGCGTTGCTTCGGCCCTCGCGGGACGCGTTTACCGAGTTGAGAAAATGCCGCGTCCCCTCCCGGAGTTCGGATGCGGCCGGGCTGCCTCAGAGCTGTGCTTACAGAACCAACAAGGCTCGCAGCGTGGCACCAGCGCGGCCGGGCCTTGACACCGCCTCGATGGATGCTGATGTCGAAATCCGAGGAGGAGCCTGGAGAAGGCCGCGCTCTGCGCCGCCGACGTCTGTCCGTCAGGAGAGGGCCCTGCTCCGACGTGAGCTGCCCTCCATTCAGATGGAAATAAGAGCTCGCGGGCTGCTCTGCCCCCTGCATAGCAAGGGAGAGGAAATTTCCACTCTGCTGGGCCCAGCCGTCCCCGTGCAGGCAGGTTTCCTCATGTGCGTGGGCTGCGCGAATGGGCGTGCGGTGAGCAGGAGGCTGTGACGGGCACAGGGGCCGTGGGCATGTCACTGATAGCTGGAGCTCGAAAAACAGGGATCCTGAAACAACCTTCTTGTTGGGACCTGATGGATAAATCGCTTACAGTGTTGCCAGTCCAAGGCCAATAGATAACATTTTGTAGCAAATAGAACTAGCCGGTAATTGAGCTGCTATTTTGTTTCACAGCCAGCTGGCTAGATAAAAGATATTTTTCTACATCCAGAAAGTGCACATAGGCTTACATAGCGGTTTAAATAAATGATACTTTATTAGCTTTCTTAAGGTGTTTAGGTGATTGATGTGTGCTTTGTAGTGTAACGTTCCCTTAGGTACATGTGAAGAGGTGACTGTTTAACAACACTATTAAATGTCACTGTAATTTTTTGTCAACATTTGTCCTGATGTTTTGCAAGTAATATCTTGAGCTTATTTAAATTACCTCTCTGCGTATATTAAGTAAAAATAATTTTGGCTCTGTTAAGATGTTCTCGGGAGTTCAGTATTTGATGTCTTGGTCCCCCTAGCATCCACAAAGTAGTGTTTCTTTTGTTTTGCTTTTAATTGCAGAGCACTCGCTGAGTGCTTCTGCTAGTGGAGAATATGCAGGGTTCAGTCTCGTTTCTGCTTTTGCATCGGTGTGTGCTCTGAGAGCTGTCCCTCTGGCTGCTGCTCCCCTGTGGCTGCTGGGCTCCCTGTGGGGAGGCGGGGAGGCAGGAGTGGCTCTGGCTGTTTTGCTGCCTGTCTGCTGGGCCGTGGTGTCTCCAGGGACAGCATGGTAGGAATTCAGCTGGCTCTGATTCTTCCTGGCATATTTCTTTTGTTCAAGACAGTTTTTCTTCTCAAAAATAAGTGAAGAAATTGGTAAATAACTATTTGCTGTATGCATGTGTGTTGCCCTGGTCTAAGGCAGTCCTGGAGGCTGATCAAAATTGTGACCGCAAGTCAGTTAGCAGCTTTATGTGGCTAGAGGAATTACTAGAAATTAATGATGGATGACTTAAGTTTGTGAAGTTCTCAGCTGCAAGGCACACACAGTCCTTGAAACATCAAGAGAAGGAGGATCGGTGCTGGGGTTCTGCACAGGGTGTAGTGAGCAAGGCAAAGAGAGGAGAACTTGGAGCACCGCCACAGGGTCCTTCCTGTAAGGAAGGAGAAGATTGGTATCTGCTCTACATGTAATGACAAGATGCTGTGCCTGCCTGAGGCTGCAGCAAGAATGCTGAGTGAGATCATGCCAGCAGTACCGAAGCTGTGGTCAGGCCTGTGATGTCATGTCAGGCCTGGCTGAGCCTGAAGCTACTCCTGTCAGGGTGTTCAGGGTAGAGATGATGTTGTCTTGGATAGTGTGTAAATTCTGGCCTATTGGGAAGTATTGAATGTTTAGCAGTGTCCTTTAGCAGTGCAGATATGTGCTTGAAGTTAAGGCGAAAAACAAAAGTAACAAAACAGGGGATTCAGGTTTGCTTTGTTTGGTTTTCAGTGTGTTCTTGCTGGGATGCACAGCACTGAATATGCTGTCAAAATGTGTATGGATGTGTTGGTACAAAGCAGTTGGGCCAGAAGGCTGCCTTAATGTTGGTGGGAGTCACCAGTCACAGACTTGCCTTCCGCAATATTTCTAGTAGGAGCTGCTGAAGGACAATCCCAGAGACAAGGAAATCATGCAGCATGTGATGTATACAGCCATACAGGCAATGTTTCGTTTTGTTGGTGCAGGTAATGTCACACAGTTGCTTTAAGGTCTGTTGTGCATTTATCTTAATGCCCTGCATATGACATGTAGGCAGATCTGCCAAGCTGGTTTGTGCCACATTGACTAGATGTTTATCGCTTTGCCATGTGATGCTCAGAAAGCCCGTATTTGTCATGGGGCTCATGGCCAGATTTGGGTATCTTGACCTTTACTAGAGTCAGATATTTTAATTTGCAGGGTGGATAACTGTTTTGTTGTTGCAATGAACTCCAGGTAATGCTGACACCAATGTGTTGGTTCAGAAAGAGCAGTTTTCCAGTACTGCAGAGTATGGATATGATTCTTTGGTTTTCCATGTTGGTAGTGGTGCTCATCAGTGGGAGACTTGAAGGGTTTGACGCAGAGCTGTGCATGGCAGTCCTGCAGACCATGGAATGAGCTGAGCGGTGGCTGTGCTTGGGATAGCTGTGGAGAAGTGCTTTCCATTGTGAGTTGGGCAGATCTCAATTTCCTGACAAGAAGTCCAGCGTGATGTGAAGTTATTTTGGCTGAGTTTCTTGCCAAGTGATGGCTTGTTCTTTGTGATTAGCTTAGGATAATTAGTACTAATTGGCTCACAAAGTTCAGCGTGCTTAGTTTGCTGCCTTGCAAGTTTTGGTTTTTTTTTTCCCTTGCCTCCCCATTTTTTTCTTTCTTTTTAATGAGGCAAAGGAGCATAGATGGGGTACTTTATTCTAATGGACAGTGTTCTGCAGTGTGCTTACAGATAGATTAAAAGTCATCTTTCTGTGTGCATACAAGTGCTTTGCTGTACTGGGAGAGCAAGTGGTGTTCTCCAGACTGTGAAACAAGTAGGGTCTTCCTCGCCCTGCTGCGGCTGCTGCACCTGGTGCAGCAGGAGGCTGTTTCCTTGTAGAGTTCTGTAGCTCTGTGAGATGAGACCAGAATGGGTTGAAGTTGATTTTGGAGATCCTGGAAAAGAGAACTGTCCAAAGATTTTTGTAAAGCTTATAGATAAAGCAAATTGCCAGTGTCACAAATACAGGTGCAATTTCTGTAATGGTTTTTATTGAAGAGGATTTGTACCGCTTGATTTATGCGTCTTTTCAGCTTCTAAGTAACCTTAAAAATAGTTCATAATGGATGTCTAGCTTCTTCAGTAGGGAACAAGACTATTCCTGTGTTGTTTCAGGTACTTTGCTACGTGACTTCAAATCACTGTGTTGTATATTGTGTATCAGTAGTTCCCAAATGTTTCTTGAATAGCTGATTGCTTTCATATCATTGCAGGTTGGTAAGCAACTTTCTCAGCATGTGAAATTGATCAATATCAATTGATCAAAATCAATATCCTTTAATGTTCAGCTGGTTGCTGCAGAGAACTTTTGTTATAGTAACAACAATTTGGGAACCACTAATTACTATTGTATGTACATTGGATTCTTTCAGGAGTAATACAGACTCTTGTATCTCCTGTTGTCGTGGCCTTCTGGTGGCAAAAGTAGTTTCTGGGGCAGGAGCTAGAGCTTAGGCTTCCTTCTGTCACCCCGCAGCAGACAGGACTCATCACTGGGCACTGCCATTTTTGCTTTTGTGTTTTCCTTTTCTGTGGAAGAAAACTGCACTTGAACCTCTCGTATAATCATGTGTTGGTGGTGGAATGTTGGATAATGACTTTGATGTGCTATGTATCTTTGGCTTCCCCATATCAGTCTCATTGCTAGAACATTTGGTTAAAGGTGAATTTGTGTCATTGTGTTATATTTTTGGATAAGGAATATTTGGAAGATGCTTTTCTCTAGTTGGTTCTCTATGTAAGCATCTGAAGTCCTCAGTGCCTGAGCTGCCATTCTGCTTGACACGTTGTACGTATCCTGACTCTCAAGTGATGATTCTTAAAAGAGATTCACATGCTCTATTTTTTTTTTTTTTTTATTAGTTTTGTATACTCAGTTAATACAGCAATTTCTGTAGAATCTTCCACAACTTTTACCGTGTCTTACATCCAGACAGCAAATGTGGTTTGTCTTCTATCAGGAAATGTCTCCAGGTAAAGCTCAGTTTTAGAAGGCCATTTAACTGGTTATCAGTGCACATGCTCAGAAGGTCTGAATGTGAATGAAATATGCCAACATGAGTCCATTGGGGCAAAAACCAAATGATGCAAGAATATAAAAACTTGTCTGAAAACTGTTATGAAGATTAATGAGCTTTGAAGTTAAGGATCTTTAAATTAGAGTTGTGCATCATGTCTCAGAGAAGGACAAAGTCCTCAGAAAATCCTGAGATAGGCTGAGTCCCCTTCATCTCTAATGTAATATTTTAGCTTTGATCCTATTACCCTGTCTTTTTAGTAAACAGCTTGTATCCAGAGCCACCTCTGTGTGTGCACAATGACAAACGGGGTGAGAAAAATAAAGAGAAATTAAAAAAAATTATTGATGACAATAATTGTCTACTCATTTTCCTATGGTGTTCTCACTTAACAATTTGTAGCAGCTCAGCAATGGACAAACACAGGGTTGCAATAGACAAACTCCTGCAGGCTTCCCTCTGGTTTTGAGGTGTGACTGCCAGGCTGGAGTCAGCAGTACCTGTTTCCCAGGCACGTTGCTGGATCTGTACAGCAGGTGGATCTGTACAGCAGGTGGACGTGCTAGGCAGACTTAGGGAAAGTCAGAACAGAAGGCATGGTGTGCTCTCCGAGCCATGCGACAGAAAGGTTTTTCACCTTGAGAAGTCTGTTGTAGGAGGAAGTGTGTGTGAATAAGCACCGTGTTGTGTGGAGTGCTCTCGTGCACTGAGCGTGCTACTGAATCACCTGTTACTCTCCATTCCTTCTCCCACTGGATCAGGAACAACAACTTCTTTTCGTTCAGATCTTTCGTCTCCCCACCGCCCCTTCCTTTCCAGCTGTAAAACTCTAATTCCCTTGAACAAATGGAGCTGGAGTGGTCTGCTTAGTCTTTTTCATTCGCATCCCGTTAGGGCCCAGAGTGGTTTCTAATGCTTTTCTTAAAGATGCCAAAATGCCAGATCTTACCCTGTGCGAGCCAGAAAGTACAAAGAGAACTTTCCAGCACTGGGCAATATGTCTGCATGCCAGGGACACAGTGGCTGACAGCTACCAGTGGGATCAACAGGGGTCTTGTGGAAAAGACACCACCAAAAGAACAAGCGCTGTGTTGCTTGTTTCCTATTTGTATTTTCAAAATAGATCAAGGAATTAGCTGAAGCAAAAATAATAATTCTACCTTTTCTTTACAGGTTTGATCTTATTGTTCTATCTGGTATTTTATGGCTTCCTAGCAGCGCTCTTCACATTCACAATGTGGGTTATGCTTCAGACACTGAGCAATGACATTCCGAAATACCGCGACCGGATTTCCAGTCCAGGTAACTGTGTATTTATCTCTTCATAAACTCAGTTCTGGTTTAACAGCCAAGTTTTACTTGTGACTTTGTTTTAAGTAGGAACTGCCTATGAGAAACTGTCAGTTACTTGAAGTTTCAAAGGAAAAACTCAGTGTGAGACACGTTATGTACAGTATAAATTCAGTAGACAGCTCTTTGTGCATAGAGGATAACTGTTGCATATTTTTCTATTTGATTTCTTCAGTTGTGTTTGTCAGATGTTTTGACTGCGATTTTCCCTCCTCATCTGGTCACTAGTCTGTTGTGAAAGTGGGATCATCATCTGACCATCATTGCTTTAGAGCAACTGTAAAGCAGTTGTGTTGGATCAGATGGAAGGCCACCTGTGATAAGTATTTGATACTTCAAAGGGAGCAGGAAGGTTTTATTAAGGGGTAGTCTGCTCTAGAGTAAGGGCTGCAGTGGGAAGAGTTTTGGCTACAATTTTCAAAGTTTAGGTTTTATATTAGTTGGCTTTCAGCAGACTTGGAATGTCTGCAGATTGCAGTGGTTGTTGACCTGTCACATAGGGATCCATTGATAAGGGAGGGTGTGGCTTTGCGATGAAGTCAATTACATGTGATACGTAGGTGCCACTGGACACGGGGCCTTGCTGCACTGGGCTGGTTCAAGGAGATAAACGTGAAAGTAAAGCGATTCTGCACAAATAAGAATGGATAATGAGAATATTGGGGGTGCTATTTTTTCTTTGTTTCTGTTGTTTTAGATTTGTTTAAATATATCATGTGTTTGTGTGCTGGAGCAGAAAGGAGGGGTTGTGCTGTGAAAGATCTAAAAGTTGCTTTTACCTAATGCCAAAGAGATTTGTGTCCTCCAGATTCTGTTTCATATGAATGTATATGATTTGGATATGTAATTTAAATGATTGGGCCACGTGAAAATTTGGTAGGTCTCAAATCCTATAATTTGGTTTAGGGACCAAGTTATATAAAAATATCAACAACAAACTGAATTCCTGTGCAACGTTAATAATTTGGTGAAAGTTAAAGTACGTTTTTAAATGACTTTTTCATGTTTCTGAACTCCAAGCACACAAAATCCAGCAACATCTTGCACCTGCATTAGAACTTAAAACAAAACAGTAATCATTGTGTGAGCGAGTAGCAACTGGGCCTGTGTGACAAATCTCTCTGGATTTTGAGCAGGATTTGCTTTGATGTGGTATTCAGGCCAGCTGTAACAGGTGTCTTCTTGCCACATGGGGTTCTTAAGGATCCGTACAGCTCTTTCAAGCTAAGAATGGGTGGAATTCTTGAAAGAACAACAGAAAAATGAATGATCCGTTTAAAAGAAGTAGCTCACTTGGCCATTTATCCTTCTTCCCATCTCCTCTGTGATAGTCAGAGTATTGGTAGTGAATAGAGCTGTGCCTACCTAGGACACAATTCTGACCTAATGACATTTTCTCTCTTGCAGTTTGGGTTACTAATCCTCCTTTGTTTTGAAATGTCACGGAGGATCTTTGTTTAGAGAAGTGCTTATCCCACAGTTAAGTTTTTAGCATAGGAATTCCTAAAATATTTCTGAATTTCATTTTTTAATTAATGATAGCTTTCATATATAAGTAATTAAAGACAATGAAATTGCTTGTCTCTGTTTTAATGTTTTGCCTTAACTGTGTCATTTTTCACTTGCAGTGAAACATATCATGTTCCTGGCTGTAAAACTTTAATAAATTAAAAACAAAACCTGGATGGCGTAGGTTAAAGGTTTTTCTTGTGTTAAACATATTTGGAAATCTCACAGATTGATTGATTTTATAAATGGTATTTGACTTGTAACGTGCACTGGGATGTAATAAAATCAATCAAATCCAGATGATTTTGAAACATTAAAAAAAAAATCTCTTGGAGTTACTGATGACTGTGATCTGTTACTGTCCTTATAATCTTAAGTCAAAACTGCTAATTCTGTTCCTCCTTGAAGGCTCCATATCCTGCATCTCTCCTGGTCTGTGCTTCAGTCCTACAAATAGCTGTTTCTGCAGACATTCCATCGTAGTCTCTAGGCAGACTGTGACAAACCAGAATTGGAGCAGTCCTTTCCTCTTGGGATATTTTTGAAGCTCCCCTGAAGCAACGAGTCTGTTCAAATTACTGTTTCATTCATTGATGACTCGTTTAGTTACTCTGTCATATTCACTTTGAAAAACAGCACCTAAGTCTTCCATTTACAGTATAAATGTATGTGTGCATATGAATATGTATGTATATATATAACTTGTATGTATGTGCATACATTACCAATAAATAAATACACACACTCACATATATGTAAGTAATAACCTCCCCCAAAACACTGTGACTCTTCAGCCCTGTTGCTCATTACCTTGTGTTTTCTTGAATCCCAGCTCAGTCTGGTGCTCTGAAAACTACTAATGGTACGAAGTAATTGGCAGTAAAAAATGATATTTTTAATTTATGTCCATCAGAAGCATTTAGTTGTGGCTTTCCTGGAAACAATTTAACTGCTGCTGATGTAGAATGAAGAATTTGATTATTATTATTTTTTGGAAAGCCTACTGAAAGATTAAAAAAATTGTTAAACTTGTGCATAATTTTAGAATCTAAAAGGTGCTTGTCTGTGATAAATACATAGTGCATGTCTTTTTATTTCCCAGTTTAAAGTATTTGTGGTAACTTCTGCTATCAAATGAGAAGTCCAGTCAATTCTGTAGGTGAATCCTTCATAGACCAGGGCTGCTTAATTGCGCTTGCTGAATGCTTTCCAAGAGCTTACTCACTGATTAACTGTGGTGCATTAAGAATCCTTCATTAAGACAAATTCTCCAGCTTTCTCTTTCTACTGCAGTGTTGTATTTTTAAATCTTTATTTTGTATAAAGAAGGCCTGATTTTGTTTTTATTTTTTAATGTCAGGTGATAAGGTTTTTGCCTGAAGCTTTTATTCACTTGGGAATCTGGTTTTAATTAGTTTTGTCAGATGATAGGAAACGACATGGCATCCTAAGGAGGTGCAATTAGTCACTGATGCAATTGTACTGCTTCTGTTGTGCCAAATTTGACATTGATCTAACCATTTTGGTATTCTAACCTGAAAGAAAACTGATGTGGTTAAAAACAAACAAACAAAACACACAACACTATTTTGGGTAGAATTGCAGTCTTAGATCTCAGCTGTAACTGAAGAAATTATTACCCTGTGCCTTATTTTACCCATATCCTGGGAAGGACAGTTTGGCTCTTATCAGGAGGCCAAACTCCATGTCACTGCTTCTTTCACCCTCCAGTGCAAAGCCTGATTTGAGCATGCTGCAGCCATTCTCTTGCTAGCCTTGGCCCTGGTTTGCAGATGGTTCCTGGTTGCAGCACTGGCACCAGGAGCCAGCCAAGGGCGGCAGATGGAAGGCGGCAGCGCTGCTGTGCCGCGGCTGGGAGCAGCCCTGACTGCCGCAGGGCCAGTGCAGGAGGCTGTCAGACAGTTCAGCATGGTTAGCACACTCCTGCCCATGCCCAGTGACACGTGTGCAGTGGCTTGCCATGCTCTCTGGTATTATCTGTGAAAGACTACATCTGATGGAGAAGAAATAAAGGAAAGACTAACTGGGTGTGTTTTGTTTGGGGAAAAAAAGTGTAAGCCATCTTTATGCATTATAAAGGTTTTTTTTGTTTGTTTGTTTTTAAATAAGAAGCTTTGTTTCTTGTGGGTGTCTACAAGATTAATATTGTTTTTCTTCATTCTACATTGCCCTGGAAGTGATGCCTCCTATTTATTATTTGCATGGAAACTGCTACAGATACAAAGAGCACAATAACACTCACTAGTTGATAGAACAAATTCTCAGCTACAAAGCACTATTTTTCAATGTAGCCAGCACCAGTAGCCGTGCATTTTTGCCAGCTATGACCAACAACCTGCGCGTTGTGTTCATAAATATTTGTACCAGTGGAGATGGTCCACTGCTGCCCCTGCTGAAACACTACGCACTGCCTCACTGTGCTCACATCCGCTGTTGGGTCTCCATGAATGTGCAGCAAATGTCAATGGATGTCAGTGGGTGCAATTTCTTCCATGTGGAGAAATTCATACACACTTCCATGCCATTCTGCTGGGCTGTCCCTCTGCTGCCATCTGTTATGTGACAACAAAATGTAATGGAATATTGGTGGGAAGTTTCGGCTTCTGCTGCTGTACTGCCAGCGCCCACTTCTGACACTGTGGGCCAACATAATAAAATAGGAGACATTACTTACAGAGCAGCCCTCAAATCTTGTCTGAAGCATTGATGCTTAATTTTAACTGGATGGTTTCTGCGTGTGGCTTTGGCTGTTTTTATTTTTTTTCTAATTAGTTTAACTTGAAGGATATTGAAAATGTGAGGTGAATCGGTAAAATTAAATGGAAGTGATTGAAGTTTCTGATTTTGCTGTTTGTAATCAGTTGGGTTTGGTTTGTGAATTGTAGTCACGTTGGATTGAATTGAAGTCTTAATTCACATAGAGTGGCGTTGATTTTTAATACCTGATTTGAAGCACAAACTGCTTTCCAGTTATGTGGAATACAGGGAAAGAAAGAAACATCGATGATTCTTTTCGCATGGGTATTTTTCAGCTTATGGATGTGAAATTTGAGTAGGTTAGAGTGATGTGGGGATGAGAAGTTGTTTAGTTCTTTACTTGTTCTATTTCTTTTTAAGGGCTTATGATTTCACCAAAGCCAGACACTGCATTGGAATTTTACTTCAACAAGAGTGATGCCCAGTCGTATGCAGAATATGTGTCTACACTTAGAAAATTTCTTGAAAGTAAGTTACTGATAACCAAGCAGTTTTGGAATCTTGATGTTCGGTACATTAATTTAATTTTTCACTTGCAGTTAGTAATTACTAATGAGAACTGATGAAAGTTCAGACTTACTCTAGATAAATATATTTTTAAAGTATGTAATTTACAGAAAAATGTAAAGGTAACAAAAAATTACCCCTATTTGACAGAGAAACTGCGCCCCTCAAAAGTTGTAAGTTAGAATTGAGGAGGTTCTGTAGAATCACACCTTTTTGCATGAGATGCTTTCTTAGATACACAAGCTATGCCTGAGCCTATCTGGGTTGGTAGTGGTGGTACTATCTGGAAGCCTTGAGTAGGTGCTTCTTTCAGAGCCCTAGGGAGGGTGTTCCTAGGAAGAATGTTCTGTTTGATGCTGGCCTGCCTCCTGCAGTACAGTGACTTGGGGAATGAACATTTATTACCCTGCTTCTGTTTTATCTTATGCTTAGCTATCTTCAGGGAGAAAAATAAGATGTGTTAAGGGGTAAATAGATGAGCACTTGTGATAATATGATCCACTTGTTGGTGAAACTCGAGCAAGAATCACTTGTGATTGTAGAATCATAGAATGGTTTGGGTTGGAAGGGACCCTTAAGATCATGTATTTCCAACTCCCTGCTATAGACAGGGATACCTCCCACTAGTCCAGGTTGCTCAAAGCCCCATCCATCCTGGCCTTGAATGCTTCCAGGGAGGGAGCATCCACAGCCTCACTGGCAACTGTTCCCATGTCTCACCACTCTCACAGCAAAGAATTTCTTCCTAATGTCTGGTTGAAATCTGCCCTCTTCCAGTTTAAAGCTGTTTCCCCGTGTCCTTTTGCTACCTGCCCTTATAGAAAGGCCCTCCCTCGCTTTTCTTCAGGCCCCCTTCAGGTATGGGAAGGCTGCTATAAGGTCCCCTCAGTGCCTTCTCTTCTACAGGCTGAATAGGCCCAGCTCTCTCTCTGTCCTTGTAGGGGAGGTGTTCCAGCCCTCCAATCATCTTTGTGACCCTCCTCTGGGCCTGCTCCAACAGCTCCATGTCCTTCTTGTGTTGGGGGCCCCGGAACTGGACGTTACTACAACATCAGTTATACGACCTGATGGCAATATAGAGATGATTTAATATTAGCTATTAAGATACCTGAAGCTTTTCTGCGTGTTTATTTAGAAAAGAATTAACATTCCTATTAAAATACCAATGGAAAAATTGTTAGTTTCCAGGTGAAAACTTATTTATATTTTAATATATATTTTAGAATTATGTACAGAAATTAGTAATTATTGATATGATCCTAAAAACAGGACATTATTTCTTTTGAAATACTTTGTATTCTTTCATTTGACCAGAATGCCACTTTTTTATAAGCTTTGAGAAGGGAAGCCTTTAAGATGAAAATGGGAGACACGGCCCTTTGAAATAACTCTCTAACAGAACTCCTAGAAAAGTAATAACTGCAAATCAGCTGCTTATATAGAATTACTGTAATTTTTGTCTACTTCTGTGCTTTAGACCGTTGGTTTAAAAACTATTTTTATGTTTTGTAGCATATGATGATTCGAAGCAATCCCAAAATATAAACTGTACATCTGGAAAGGTTTTTGATCAGAATGATGTTGCTGTTAAAAAAGCATGTCGATTTAACCTCTCTGAGCTTGGGCAGTGCTCTGGGAAGGAAGACAAGACCTTTGGCTATTCTAAAGGAACTCCCTGCGTGCTTGTGAAAATGAATAGAGTAAGTGACTACTTTTAAATTTCATTTTTAGTGCAGGGTATAAAATATCACTGTTGAAAAGGACTGAAATACGAATTCAATGCACTTCTAATTGTGTTTTAGTTCATGCCTGTATTCTAGAAATGCAGTTAGAATGTCATGGATTCCATAACTCCTAACTTTGCAGTGTGATGAAAGTTGGACTGAGTAACTATTTGACTTTTCAGTGATGTTATGTTTCTTGAACAGTTAATTGTTTTAAGCCATTAATTTTATGTGCTTAACGTAAAATAAGAAAGTGGCTCTGGGTATGGCTGCTATTTGAGCTTTAACTTAACAATACTTTACATCTTTATTCTAAGCCAAAATTGTCCTTCTTAAACATAATACTAGACAGATGTGCTCCCTGTATCAACTGTCTTATTAAATGGGAGAAAGTTTGAATCTGATCTGTACAGCTGGTGAGAGAAAGGTCTGTGAATACTTTAACTTTCTCTTTCAGATAATTGGATTAAAGCCCGAAGGGGAACCGTATATACAGTGTACATCTAAGGTCAGTTCTGAACGTGAGAGATAAATGTGAAGTGAATTGTCCTTGTGATTGAGATGAAAAGTCAATGTAAATACTACTGGAACATTTATTTCACTGTGTTCTGTTAGGCTTTCTTCTCTTTTTCTTGTTTTCATCTTACTGTTTGTCTGGTTTAATTTTATTGTCTTTAATTTCTTCAGTATAGTTATTAAAAATACTGTCTTTTTTGTTCTTCTGTTTTAAGATGTATTTGAGCTACGTGATTTCCTACAGAGTTGAGGAAATGCATAGGTGTAACTTGTCATATTTATTTTTATTTATTTAGTGTGAGTTGTGTTTTGTTTTCCCATTTCATAACCTATATTTTTATTTTTTTCTCCATGCTGCAAGTGCACCTTAGACAATTTTATAAATGATGGGTAAGACAAAGTGTGAAAACTAACATTGTTACCTTTCAAGTAAAAGTTGTCTTCAAATGAAATATAAGCAACTTACAATAACAGCTAATCTATAGATATTTGTTGTGTACAAAATGCTTATTCAGAATGTTTTAAGGCAATTATAATAATTACTTTTGACTTGTGCATATTTCTCCTAGACTGCTTGGGGAGCAGTGAAAGCCTTGGTAAGTTAGTAGCTTCAGCAAGGGACAGAGTCATGGCTCTTTGAGTAGGCTGGGGGATTTCAGCAATTGATGGGACAAATACCACAGGTTCTTCTGCCTCCACTAAAGGAATCTGTCGTGGGCATAGGTTTTAATACTTCACTTCTGTCAAGCCTGTGGAAGTTTTGATCTTTCCATGACAGTCTATTGCAAGCAAAGTTGTGTCCATTCTTAGAAAATGTTCGGTTGGAGGAATTTCTCTAGAATAATGCAGTTGGGTTCTTCCGATGTTTACTGTTCATCTTTCTTCTTTCCCTTCTCCAATTTATCATTTCTCATATAATATCATATCCCAAATCAGACACAAGATTTCCTCTAGCTGAGGCATTTAACGACAGAATTTTTTCCTCTCATCACATCAGAAGTAGTTAAAGTCACCTGAGGTGAATTTGCCATTTCTAATACTATTACATTGACTCCTTGTTTTGTTTTGCTACTTCAATCTTTCTTTTTAGTTTTTCTGTTGCTTACCCCTTCTCCCATCCCATTTGTTGTGATCATTATAATGGGATCAAACTTCAACTTCTTACAGCTTGCTGTCATCAGTGAAGGAACTTTCTCTTACATCTGCCAAGTTTTTATTGAAACGTTGAGCACAGGCCAGTCGTCTTTATCTCCACCTGAAATGTCTGGTGATGTGCTAAGAACACTGCACATCTATAAGCTATATGTAAAACACTGAGGATTCTTTTTTATGTTAATGGTATTTCTTCAGCTTTCTTATGGATGTTCTGTGAGATGATGTTAAAAGCTATAATAAGCATATGTTATGATGAATGTATAGTGAGGTGCATCTGCCACTGTATTTGAATCTTCCCTAAATACTGGCTCATAGCAGGAATGATGTGTAGAAGTCATTTGTCCTTCTCTGTTGTTTCTCTTATTCAGGGTGTTTACTGAGCCTTTAAATTGATGATGTGTTCTGTTTTTTGTTTGGTTGGTTTTTGTCTTTCTGCTGCTCTCAGCAAATGTGGATAAAAAAAGAAAATTGGGCTGTACAACAGAAATTAAGCCAAATAAACCTCTTACTGGATATTAGCTTCACAACACATAGGAGTGTATTTGTGCAGTTCGTACCAGCAACTTGCTGGTAATTACAAGTTTTACATCAGAAATTTACCATCAGAAGATCTGAGTGACAAGAATGGATTTTGCTTAGAAGATGACTTTATTGAGCAGAGCAGAAATCCTAGTGTCATGTTCTCTTCATTGTAGGGAAGACCTTCTTTATCTACTATTTTTAACCCATGGATCTGCTGTTGATCAATTAAAAAATATATTATTCTCTATAGTTTGAATTTTACATGTATTAGGGAGAAATCTGGGGAACTGTCTGCCTTATTTTACACAACCTGACTTTTAAATAATATAAAAGTAGCCCTTAGTTGTAAGGGCAAGTCTTTTACGTACAAAAGAGAGTTAATAACTTCTGCCTATAGATTCTGCCAGCCTTTGCCATATGAAACATCATTAAAATTTTTTCGTATGGAAATTAATATTAAAAATTCCCATTCTTCCGAGTTTTCTTCTGTGAAGGGGCTCTCATTTCTTCTTCCTGTGTTTTCCCCATGGGATTTTTTTGAATAGAAAAAAATAGTTAGATTTGTGATATCAAAATCAGCATGCTTCATAGGTGGGGTTGCTCCTCACGCCTCTGACCTGTCATCACTGTGATTTGTGTAGCTGAGGGAAGTTAATGTTTGCAGTGTAAGGCACTAATTCCAGCTGGTTCTTGCTCCTGCATCCTGAAGGATCTGATCTGTTGTAGACCTAAGTGTCTCCTCAAAGATAAACTAGCTAAAAAAGGGTTGTACTTTCAAGAAGTTTTAAGGTCAGCATTTTAGATCTTTAGTCTGGGGCTAGAGGTGTGCAATTTCAAGTGTGCTGGAACACCTTGCAGCAACATTCTTTCATGTTGGAACTATGTAGGCTGAACACAAATCTGTACATTTGCACATTTTTTTTAGATGACAGAGAAGACAAATACAATTAATTCTTAATTACTTGCATTTCTGCTGTTTAGAGATCATCTTCACTTTGTATTAGGCATCTTTTTCTAATTTTCAAGAATGAAGAATGTTGTGTGAGTGAGATCACCTTCCTTGCAATCGTCATCATAGCATCTGATTTACCCTTTTTTGTGTGAAAGAACTCTGTTATTTAAAAGGCTCTACTGATGGATATTGCTCTTATTTCAGTACACTTTGCTTTAACCTGCACAGTAAGTCTAACTGGATAGGTACAGTATCCTTTCTTCTTCACATGGTAACAAAAAAGTCTTTCTCAAGTTCTATCTTGGGTCTTGGTACGTTATTTTAATGTCTCTGAAATTACTCTAAGACACAGTCCTGATAAAACCTTTGTGAGAGAGGTAGCAGCCTACCTTCATCTGTCCGACTAAGTGGTCTGATTTTGAGATTTGTTGGCTGACTGCCTGTAAGTCTTTGTGTCTGTGGTAAGCAAAAAAATATGATGCTCATGGATTGGCTCTTGAAACTTTTTGGCAGATGCAGCTAGCTTAGCTTTTTAAAAAATATATCTAAGGATTAATTATCCTAATTATTAGATTCTATTATTATTAATTTTAAAAATGCAACGCACAGCATTTGCATGAGAAAGGCAGCTGCATGTTCAAGAACCTCTCTGCTATTTTCTTGATAGATGACTGCCTAAGTGTTCATGAGTGCCTGCACGCTGCTTGAGAAAGCTCCGCTCCCGTTTATCTTATGTTATTCTGTGTTCTGGTTTTGTAACTATGATTTCAGAAATGTATTTCAATAATGAGTATTTTCAGCTGCATGAGCTGTAACTAAAATAGAGATTGATGATGATCTGCAAAGAATTCTGCTTAGCAATTAAATTTGCGAACTCAAGGTCCAAAATATCTGATAAATGTATACTGAGGATTTGCAATAATTTAGACTTGAAAGGAATAATAATCTGACTACATCCTAAACTAATGTGGTATTTTCTTTGGAGTAGAAGGAGATATTCTTGGGCTGTGGATTATTATCTGTTGTTTCTTGATCCTCATTTGTGTTCTTCTTCGCTGAAGTTTATTACTGCAGTAGTATTCTGAATTTGTAGTGTGACTTTTAAAAATTGGCATGGTAATAACAAAAAAATGAAAGTTACTAATGCACCTCAAGCTTGTGAATTACACTAAACAAGCAATGATAGTCTGTAGATGTATTTACCGTTTTGGGGGTGTTTTGTAGCATTGCTCTCTATTATGGCCATATAATGAGCTGTTACAGAAAGTTACTTTGGATTCAGGCATTTCCTCGCCACTAGAACTTGCAATAATTTGCTATCCTTCCCAGATACACAGCCCCAAAGTGTATTATATCCATGGAGATGCATTTGTCAGTACTCTGACAGCGTGTGTCTGGGACAACACGGTCATACATGTAAGATCTGCAAAATGTTGTGTGTCTTACAGGTTGGGTTACTCCTTAGAAGTCATGCAGCAGCTCTGGAGGCAGTGTCTTGCTACTGGATTTGGAGCAATAGGGAAAATTCTAGCGATAATGGCTACAGATGTGTAGAGTCCCTTCTGGTGCAAACTCTAGAAACAAGATAGTTTTGAAGTTTGATTTCCTTTTAGGTAGCTTGTATTTCAAGGCTAGCTGAACAATCTATGAATCAGGTGCCATTGTGGAGGGTTGGGACTGTATTGTTTCAAATCCGAAGTTTGAATTTCTATTTAAAGTAAAATTTTCATCTTGTCTTATATACGGGTATGCTGGTGCTTCACCAAAACATACAGGCTTGCTTGTGTGTACATGGGATTTTAGCTTGTATATGTGATTTCTTTCTGTTACATTCATTGCAATTTGACTTCCTTTGACTGGTAAGGGGAACTGTAATTCAGAGTGTCTTGATGTGATTACTAATTTAAATATTGCTAATAGTAAGCTTCTCTGTAGCAGATGCGTGCAGCATGTAGCTGTTTGCCAAAACTTCATCTATTTTGGAAGTTAGTCTATTCCTTTTTGGAGTGTTTTTTTTGTTGGCTTTTTTCCTTTAGGGGAGTCTTGCACTTTATCCTTGGATTATAATTCTTATTTTGTATTAGTGTTTATTCAAGCAGATAATAACTTTTAATTTTGTTGTTATCTCCAATCATAGGATCCAGGCGCAGTTGAAATAAATTATTTTCCTTCAGGAGGCTTGATTGACTTGATGTACTTTCCATATTATGGGAAAACCTTGCACGTAAGTATGTCTTACTGATGGTCATCTTACTAAATATTCTGACAGGGAAGTCTGAAAATGTTAGTGAGGTGTACTCATAAGGAATAGTGCTTAATGAGATTAGAGAGATCCTTTAACAGATGTAAGGAAATAAAGCAGGCACTGTCCTAACGAGTAAAGGGCTGTATAGTAGCACTAGTAAGGACACCTGCTGTTTCTTGGTCACTAATGTGTTCTGGAGGAAAAGACAAAAAACTTTAACTGTTTTTTTTCATTTCCATGTGGTTTCTGATATTCCGCCCATAGGGTTTGTGTACAGGATATCAAATTGTAGTTCAGCATGGTATTGTTGTTTGTATGTCCGTATGGCTCTGCAGTCATGTTCTCTGTTCATTCTGCTTAACGAAGAGGCACATCAAGGCAGTGGATTATATTCTGTTTTACTATTATTTTTAATTTTTTCTTTGCTTGTTCCCTTATCCACATTTTATTCTGACTTAAATTTTATCGTCTTGAGCACTTAGGTTTTCAAAACAAAACAACTATTTTATCGACACAGAATACATAGGGCTAAGAGTGTAGTTTCTCTTCAAACTTAAATTTAGCTAATATTTTCTTTTCTTGAAACAGCTTGAGAGAACTACGTACAGAAAATCTGTACTTTTTATCAAATGCAAAATTATATTGCCTCTTGTTGGCCAAGTTATTTAATCGTGGTTGGAAAACTTCTTTGCTGTTCACCACTGAAGATGAAGTACTCTCCTAATGTGAATGTTTTTAGGCCTGTAGCATGCTACAGTAGTTGTTTATTTCCCTGAAGTGATTTTGGTACTAAATTATTCATTTGTCAGCTGTTTTTTCCAGTGTACTCTACACTTGCAGCAAGTTGATGTAACTTTTTTTTTAGTCTTCACTTAGCTTTTCCTAATGAGGAAGCAGTTCTTCTTCAACATATGCCTTCAGCTTATTTGCATGCAGTTCTAGGTCTTCACTTTCACAGCCAGAGTTCTTGAATTGATAAAGCATATGTTTTCCTAGATAAAAAAGATTTGGAAAAGGTTGTCAACTTCTGCTTCTGATAGGCAGACTCAGTATGTACTTTAACCCATCCTGGAATTAAAGAGTAGTGAAAGAGCATTGGTTCTCTAAGAAATGCAAATTATAGCATTGTTAGATCTTGATATAATTTCTGCCAAAGATGGGATGAAGATCTTTCCTGATAAAATGCTTGTCTTATTGCTATACTGATTGAAAGGTGAGATGAAAAGAAAGCAGTTAAGTCAGGCAAAACTCAGTGCTAGTCCCTATTTAGGTGATTAAGAAAGATCTTTTGTTAATTAATTGATATTCTCTTTTGGAGTATGGTTCAATGTCATTTCATGCCCATTCTGTCTCGTGGGAGAAGATAAGATTTGCTTGAGGGTTTGTTGCTTATGTAAGACACAGTTCTCACAACATTAGTATGTTGTAGAAAAGAAAGCAGCAAGAATAGATTTGAGGTTGAGTATTTAAACAGGTCTCAAGAGTCTGGATTGAATTCTTGGCTATACATCAAAAATTATACAGCATGTTTGTGCGGAATTTTTGAATTACTTTATTCTGTAAAAGAGTTAAGAGTGTATGACTACTGTTGTGCTGGGGTAGGAGCTGGAAAAGTACGAGCATCTCCAGAATGCTTATTTCCTTTTTGCTTCTCTGCATGATAAACACAACTGCCTGACCTGGACAGTGGACCTGTTTTCAGAAAACATGTAGTGTTCAATGAGGATGCTGATTCTCACCCCTCTCCCCAAGCATTTTGTATTGAATACTGTTATTAACTCAAATTAAGTGGAATATATTGATTAAAAAGCAATATGAAGAATGTGTACATGACCATCTTCTAACTGGAAAAGTTAGTCCTATCCCAGTCAGATCGGGCTTTGAAAGGTTGGATTCATAATTATCTTTTTTTCATAAGTGTTCTGATAGACTAAATGTTAATTGTTATGCTAATCATTATATTCAGATCACTTATTCCAGTATCTCAAATGTTTTCCCCATCTTTCTGTTTACTAGGCTCACTATTTACAGCCTCTAGTGGCTGTTCAACTAGCGATTAACTCCAACAGTACCAATGAAGAAATAGCAATTGAGTGTAAGATCCTGGGCTCACCTAATTTAAAAAATGAAGATGATCGTGACAAGTTTCTGGGACGAATTGCCTTCAAAATTGAGATGACTGAATAGCAGGAGAAAAAAGTTCTCCACAAAGTAAACGTTGTGTTTGTTTTGTATCAGCTGGACATGCCATTCTAGGATATGAAACCACCTTGGAGAATGTTAAGGTGGCTTATGGCATTCAGGGTAGCATAATAATATGCTTCCAAATCATATGTTTGAAATCCCTCAAAATAAATGCGTATCATGCTTCTGCCTGCCCCATTGGAACAGTGTACAGACCATAGTAATGTCATAGGGACCTGTAAATAGCTGTTTTCAAACACTTAATAATGGTGACCTTTGTCCTGTTCTAAAATGTGGTTTTATCCCCCAAGTGAGTGTCTTAAGCTTAATGTGCTGTGCTATGTAAATATTGTATTGATTTAACACTGGTTTAACTGTCATATCTCAATGCTGACACAGTTATAGGGATAATTAATAAATGGTACCTGATTGACATAGTGATTCTTTTGAAAGAGTAAACACCTCCACATAAGCTGTGTGTATGGGAGTGGGTGGGTGGATGGATGCCTGTGTGGAGATGCCTTAAATTGTAGATTGGTTGGTGTGGGAAAAGTAAAATGGATTTTAAGATGGTATGGATTTCAGAAAGTAAGTGCTCACCTAGTACTTTCTTGTGCTTGTCACTGTGCAAGTATTGTGTACTTGTAATACCTGGTAGAGAGTTTGGTATTCTAGCTGAGGAATTAAATCTTTCTTTGTGTTGTTAATTGCTTGCAATACGTGGAGCACAAATAAAATCTATACCGTGTTTCAAAACTTTTTAGTTCAGAAATATCAATATAAAACAATTAAAATGTTTAGAATCCTGGTAACAGTTGTACAACAGGGCTGCTTGAAAGAAACAGCCTCACTATTGTGGAAATAGGCTTTCGTATTTCCAATTAAACAAAAGGAATAAATCCTGAAGAACCTCTGCTGGGGGGTGGTCTTGATTAAACATTCCTGTTTAATTTATATGCGGTTTCATTGCATCATTTTAACATACTTCATGTTTTCTTCTGTTCTTTAATCTTGGATTTTCTGTGTATTTCCTCATCCGCCTTTAAAAAAAAAGATGTTGCAGCTGTGTTATACAAACTGTCCATTCACTGGCAGTATGGATTATTGGCCATTTCACATACAGTTCTTTTAGTAGTTCGCTTACTAAGGTGGCTACAAATAGTCTGGCTTATTTGTGGCTGCTGCTCACATCAGGCCAAGCTGACCCATTGCACTGGGTTATAACTCGTGCAGTTTTGCTGACGTGGGATTTACAAAGCTCTTCCCCAGGTCTTTGTTTGGTTTATTTTTTGAGTCTATGATCCACATTCTCATATGTTAGAAACTACAGAAAAACTATTTGTATACATACTTCTATGTTCTGTTAGTGATACTGTGGCCTAAATTTGTTACCTAACACACTTTTATGCCTAATTCTTATACTGTTTTTATTAAAAAAAAAAAAAAGAAAAAAGAATGATTACTAAAATTCAAGATCCAGTCTTCATAACTTGCTTTCAAAACGTTTGGCCAGTGTAAGCCATGTAAGTGCAAACTTTAAACAATTGTGCAAGCTGACACTGGTGCAAGTTTGGAGGCAGCTACTCACAGTGGGACTTTAAACGGTATGGTGAACATCGTTACAAACAGACTGATAGTGGCTAATGTCATGTAGCATGCTTTTTGTTGTTGTCTGCAAAAGAAAAATTGCTCTTCACAGTATGCCATGGACACTTCTGTAATGATAGCATGCGTTAGTATCCAATAAGAATGTTCTTTTAAAATATTCCATTACTAATGTTTTAAACCATGTTTTAGAGGTGGGATACCTGGGTTCTTGGAGATATCGCTAATTGGTTCTCTGTATATTAATGCTGCCTGGAAGTATTTTAATACTGCCTAACAGAACTTAGTGTTGAGGTTGCATTTGAAAATGAAAAATACTAGCATCATGTATAAAAACAACAACAACAACAATAATAATAAAATCACATTTGTGTTCACTTAGGAATGGTAAGAATTTCTAGAGAAATGCTCAGTTTTCAAATGACTTGATACTTGCAACAATTTCTCTTTCTACTTCTTTATATAGACAAAGCATGAAATGGCAATTCTTCACCAGCACTTTTCAGACAGGTAGAATTCAATAAACTCCTGTTCTCCCCAGATCTTGTAGAAGTGTATTTTTTACTTATTCGCATAGGCATCATCAGTTGTGGGTGGGATGGGACTTTGAAAAGGTTCAGTTACCAAAAATACCGTATAAAATATATGTAGGTAATGAGTCAAATGTTAAACTACTCAAGTAATTGAACCTTTTTTTTTCCTTCTTCATAATTTGAATAAGTAAATGGTCTAGTTTATAAACAGATATATTGATTGTTAGTGCACAGTAGAATTACTTGTTCTCTTCATGTTCATTTTTAAGTAAACTATGGACTTAAAGATTTAAATTTACTAACTTCATAGTTAGAAACCTGGGGTGATTAACTTGTATACTAATAAATACTTATTTGTTTTATTAGGTAACTTTAGTGCCTTCAAGCCTGGAGTAAGGACTTCTAAACATGAAACTGCCAGTTGTTGCAGGTGCTGTTTCAAACTACCAATATCCAGTTATACCAATATCCACCAATATCCAGTTCAGTTGATCTACACTTTTCTTTTTGCCATGCTGCAGTCCCCCTCCCAGCCAACCTTGCACATGAATACACAGCGATAAAGGGAAGATGATAAAGGCAGTATTAGCTGAAGGTTTTATTCACACTGATGGTGCAGTAGATAAGGTGCACAAGTGCTCGCTCTCTCTCACAGATGTTAGCTGCAAACCAAAAATGCAACTTTTAGAAGTTGCCTGATTATAAATATTAATGTTGCTGTAGGCACGGATTGAATCATGGAGGCTTGCTTTTATAGTAATCTTAGTTGCCCTTCAGGTACATTACATACAGCAGCTGTCATTGTCTTGTTAGAAGTAGCATTAAACATACAAGATCAGACCAAGTACCTATGTGGAATCCTTCCTACATTTTTCTTTGTCTAAGTGGAGGAAGAAAATCAAAGAGAACCTAAGCCAAAAATTCTGATTTGAAGTCTGTTAGTCTGGTGGCTGTGATTCTTGAGGTAAAATCAGTGTGACACGGGGGATATTCAGAAGCTCGCATGTCACTGTAATTGTTTGGATCACATAGAATCTGTGACTAACAGTAAGACTCTCTGTTTCTTTAAATCTCAGGCAAGAACCTAAAGAAGGCAGAAATGGAATTTGCAAAGTTATAGCTGTTAGCATGTACTTAGATACTTTTGTGATGCAACTCCGAACAGTGAGTATTGAGTGTAGCTGTGGCTCATTTCAATTTTGCATTACATGACTGAAATTGCTAAAAGTTTAATGTAGATTTGCCAACAATTCCTTAGGAAGGCTGAAAAATATCAGTGTATTTGAATTAAATGTATATATATAATTTTTGAAAGTGCACTTAGCCATGTTTATTATGCATTAGCTCCAAATAAAAAAAATCTTTAAAAAAAAAAAATCTTTTAAATTTGCTTTAATTTTTTAATAAATTAAATAATAATAATAATAGTAATAATAATAAAAATGGCCTACTATAGCCCACATTCTTTGTGACTTGTGAGCATATCGATGCTATTTCTACTTTTCTGACACAAGAGAGACCCCACAGCCGTAACTCCTGTAATGCTTGTCATCTCTAGCAAGGTCTCTGTAAACCTGCCATGGCTGTAGATTCTAACTTCAAGAACTGCCACTGCCCTTCTGATGACCAGTGGGACTGATGCACTTGTTTAACGCTTTAAATATTTTCATGACTATACTTCACTTGTTCCAAGTTACCTTACTTGTTCCAACTTGTTCCAAGTTAAGTGATCTCATGAATGAGACACAACGCATCAGAGGTTGGACAGGTTTCAGTGTAGAGAACAGTATATGCCCAGCTCACTTCTTCATGCTTCCTTTACCTTTTAGGTGCAAGGAGAGGTTAGCACAATATCTGTAATTGTGTAAGATTCTCTGCAAACCTGCTTGGTTTTAGACATTTCTTTATTTAAATACTATTTTTAAGTGGTTGTAAATTTCATCCTGATTTCTTTGAATGTTATTTAAAACAAATCCACAGATGACCATATAAGGTTCTAAATGTTAATCTACTCTGATGAAAAGCTGTGAAAGTGGCTGGTTCTGCCTTCTTTTGAGGTGGTCAGTGTAACAGCAGCTCAGCACTGTTGTCCTGTTCTCCCTCTAACTCTCTAATCAAGCCACTACATCAGTTGAACTGTTCACTTAAGGCTGACTGTAGCGTACGTATAAAGTTAAGAATTTTCTGAGAGTTTCTGGTCCCCTACCCTCAGCACATGAAGTGAGTAAAGCCCAACATAACAAACCAATGAGGTATAGGAAGGTAAAGAAATAAGGTACAACAGCTATTCTTGAATAGCCGTGACTGTCTGGTGGGGCAATAGAAAGGATCTGTGTATTGCTAACCCTGCAGTGTTCCACTACGAGAGAAGCTCTGATTGGAGGTGTTAAGCTGTGATCTTCAGGAAGCAGCAGCCTAGTGAGATTGAGAAAGGGCACAGAAAAGGCCAGTGCATATGCAACAGCTTAGTGATTTTGATCTTTTTCAAATAATGTGTGCAGTCTCAAAAACAAAAGGTATGACAGTAGGTATGACGATCTGAATGTTCCTAATGGTTTGATAAATACCTTGAAAATTATTATTTTTTAAATTCACCTGTATTGTAGTGAATTGATGTATTTGTCTAAAGACTTTCTTTCTGCTGCACTGTAACCATAGAGCAGAAAGCTGCTGCAGTGGATCTCATGTTTCCAAGTGCCCTAGTGCGTTAAAGTAGGTCAGAAATTGCATAAGATGCCATTACTGGAAACTGCTGGAGGCTGACTTGCATATAAAAACTCAGCTGTGCAACCGGCAAATGCACTCTGACAAACAGAAATGCAGTCACAACTTCAAATATAACGGGAAAGCTCTCTGAAATCTCCATAGGACATGAATGGCTGTTGGAACTGTGAGATCTTTGCCCTTTGAGTCTATGTTCCTGCTATCTGCTGAGCTGGAGCTGCCTGCTTGGCTTGTCAGATGTCACAGTGTTGCTGTCTGCAGGGAGCTCAGACACCAAGCTCTTAACTCATTCTGGACTGCAAAAGCTGTATTCTGTACTTTCCAGCTCGCAAGCTGCTCTTGAGAAGA
This sequence comes from Centrocercus urophasianus, assembly GCF_019232065.1. Classification (NCBI taxonomy): domain Eukaryota; kingdom Metazoa; phylum Chordata; class Aves; order Galliformes; family Phasianidae; genus Centrocercus; species Centrocercus urophasianus. The sequence goes on along the minus strand of NW_024884744.1, from coordinate 13,549,142 downwards.
AACACACTGCACAGTGAAAGTCTTGCACGGATAAGAAACTGTAGTAACTGGTGACTGGTAGTGACTGATGGAAGCTGGTGGAGGGCTGCTTGCTTTTTTTTTTTTTTGCGTCCATTTTAGGAGCTGACCACTGGTGAGAGCAGCCTCCTGTATTTTTTCTTACTGCTTCCATTCCCCTACCATAGGCTCTTTCTAATGCGACTTCAACTAGCAGTTTGAGGGTTTATAATCATAAGCAATCACAGAGAGATGTTTTGCTGTGACTGTTTTTTAGTGCACTCCATGAAGGTAGTTGTAAAGTATCTCATGTGATGAATTCCGTTTTTCCAAAGGTTTGAAATGGGTCTTTTCCTCCATCAAAGGTATCAGTGAGACCTATCTCTGAGCCCTGCAAGAGCTATTTGGATTCTGCATTATTGCTAGGAAATCTTTGTGAACCAGCACTGCTTTATTTCCTTGGATTTGTGCATGCTCGGTGACGTACCCATCCGTTACCATGCTGATCCCACGTTTCCACCATAAAACGGAGGGCTCAGCACCAGGCGTCTGAGCAACCGGTCGCAGGGCTGCCAGCTGCTATGCGAGCACCCTGCCCGCTCTCTGCCCTCAGCTGCTGCTCGTTGCTGCCGCACGCCCTGCTGGCCCGGACACGGCGCACCGCCGTTGTATCTGTGTTAGAATCTCGCCGGATGTCAGGAAACCGCAGGTAGAAGCTTGGCTGAGCACGCACAAGTTTGCGAGCCAGGAGTGCTTCCAGCTCGGCTTTAGTCATGCTAACGAGATGATGAAATGCCGAAGGTGCCAGGGCTCTGCGGCGGGAGCATCCATAAACCCTCAGGCTGTGTTTCGCTGTGAGCAGCCCGCAGGTGCTTTAACTCACATCTCGGATCTCAGTGGCGATAGGCGCAGCGGCTCCCCGTGCAGTTGGGATAATTCACCTACGGGTACAAGCGCTTAATCTTGCTGTTAGAGCAGCGTGTGGACGTCAGGTCGCCGTTAAGGTGCCGGCGATGGGACCGAGGGCAGCGCCGGCTTTGCACGGCCGCCCGAGCGCTGTGCCCGCAGCCGTTGGCGGCCTTCTGGCTTCCGCTGGCAGCCGCTGTGGCGTCCCGGCTGCGGCAACTGCCGGCCTTCAGACCGAGCCCTCGATCGCACCGTTCCCCTCTCGACGGACGGCTCCGGCGCAGTGCACGTGAACGCGTTCTGCATTTCATTATTAGGCCGCGTTGCCGGGCGCACCTCTCGCAGCGGGAGCGGCTCCCGCGCTTCGTTCATCGTGTCCCTCTCTTCCCCTTCCGTGCGAGCTCCCAAAGCGCCCGAACGTCGGTCAGGTTTGTAAGCGCCGATTCCTCTTTTGCTCGCTCCGTCGTGCGGCGCGGGGCGGGCGAGGCGCGACTCCGTCCTGCAGAGCCCGGTCCCGAGCACGCAGGTGCCGGGCGGCCGCGGCTCAGGGAGCGGCAGCTGTGCGCTCCGCCCGTCCCGCCCTGCGCTGCACGTGCTGCGCCCTGCGCGCCTGCGCACTGTGCGGGCACGTGCCGCGGCCGTTGTTACCTCGGCCGTTGTTGCTGCTGCCTGCGCCGGGACCGTGGGCGATGCGGCGGGATCGGAGCGCAGCGCGGACTGCTGGAACGAGTAGGTAACGGGCGGGAGGGCGGCTGAGACGCTTCGGGAGGGGCGGGGAGAGGAGAGGCGGCGGGGCGGTCGTGGGTGCGGCGACAGTGCGGGACTGCGAGCAGGGCCGGTGCGCGGGGAACGGCGGCCGCGTTCCCGGCACGCGTGGGAAAAGGGGCGGAAATCACCCGCGGCTGCTCGGGCGCGGCGCGATGCCTTTGTGCCGCGCTCCGGCAGAGCCCCGGTAGCTGTGGGGCCGCCGTGCCGCGGCGGTTGAGGCGGACGACCTGACCGCTGGGGAACGCGCGGCCCGCTGTGTGTGCTGGCACACCGCCAGGCCCGGGGCGCGCCGCCCCGCTCCGCTCGTGAGGTCTTTCAAGCCCAAACGCGCCGGGCGATCGCGGCGGTTTGTACCGACCGGGGGCCGGCCGCTGAACGCCGTCACTGCTTCGCCTGTGCCAGTGGTGCAGGGCGCCGTGCTTTTTTATATTGCGCAGAATAAACAGGATTTCTTATTACTGGCTGTTTGAAGACGTGCGTTCGTCGAGTAGCTCGATCGCACGCCATGTCTGTGTGCTCTCACTGCCGCGCAGCTGCCGCTTTCGCGTGCGGTGAACTTGCGCGCGGCCGGCACGGTGCGCGCCGCGTGCTGCCGACAGCAGGGCGGAGGGACTGCGCCGTGCCGGGCAGCGCCGTGCTGTCCTCGGGCGGCGGTTCCCGTGAGGAGGCCGCTCCCCAGGTAACCTCAGCATCGAGGATGGCCCGGCGGCTGGGCGCTGCTGGTGAGCGCTGCTCGCGGAAGGCACCGCGCCCTGCCTACCTTGGGGCTGAGACCGAGCGTAAGGAGCCACAGACTTACACAGAACGTGGTTGGTTGGTTTGTTGTTTTCTCTAATAAATGTTTTGAGACCTTTTCTTTTTCTAATAGAATGTGTAATTCAGCAAAATGCAGTTTTACAGACTGCTTTTTTGTAACCGCAGAAACTTCTTGTCTCGATCTTTGTTGTTAAGGCCATTCCAGAGAACAGCAGTGCTGCAGTAGCTACCATTGGTTGCTAAGTTCTCATAAAACCTGCGGATTTCGGTGAAGAAAAACGTAAACCAGCTCAGCAATTACCGTGTTCTTAGTGGGCGGTCAGAGAGATTGTAACCAAAAGTATCTGTGATTTCAGAGGGGGCTCTTTAATGCCCTTCTTTCTTCTTAGAGAACCACACCCAGTGACTCTTAGAAGAAAAAAAGAGGTCTTGTGCTTCAACGCCCCTGTGTTGGGCTCCTGGGGGTTATCCCACTGTGAAGAAACATCACCAAGTAATGAAGCAGCTTGCAGCAAACCTTGCCCTTCCAGGTTCTTTAGAGGACAGTGTTTATCTCAGCAAGTTGCACCATTAGTGCAAAGATTCAGAATCCTTCTGGTGGCAGTTCTTGTAGCGCTGACACAGACGAGCATGCAGATCACCAGGCAGTGTCTTTATTGCTGAGATAAGGACTGTGTTCCCACATTTCTCCAGCGTTTCAGGCCTACAGAAAGCATGTGATGAGCATGCAGCTAACCAGCTGGGCCTGGGGCTGTCTGTAGTCAGCTAAATCTGTTCTGAAAGCGCCTCCCCAAATTTGATGGTGCAATTAAACGAAGGGGGGCTGTGTGAGAAGGTAGCTATTTTTATGGTCTTTTCCTATTGTCTTTTAGCCTTCATGCTGATTTGAGATTAAAACTGATGGATCACTTATGCACGAGGGAAAACAAGCACTGTGAAATTGCTTTGGGATTTCTGAATTTGATGGAGTTGGAAAACCAGCACGTGTGGTGAGGAGACACAGGAACTCTCACCACCATTTGGGTCCTTGCTGGCAGAATCCAGGTGGGAGGCAGGAAGGGTAGAGAGTGTGTTCTGTGCCTGCAGGTGTGTGAAAGGGGCCTGCAGATGAAAGATGACGTAGGGTGAGATGGAAGGAGAGCCTGCAGGGTGCTGAAATACCACATGCTGGGATGAACCTGACGTAGAAATCAAGTAGATGTTTCTGAGGCATTCAATCAGTAAGTTGGGTGCATTTCTTGGTGAGATAGGAGCAGTAATATTTCTAGATATTTTTCCAGTTGTTCTGTCAAAATGTGACAACTTCAGAAATCTCCATCTGGAACAACATGGGAAGTGTCTTGGAATGGTGAACTAACCAACAAGTGCGCACTTGATAGGTTTCCCTCCTTTATTTTCAAAATGTCAAGCACTGCAGTATTGCCTTGAGATTAAACTAATGAAGAGTTTTTTATTTTTATTTTTTTTAATGTTTGAGGAACAATTACTGTCAACTTCAATTTTCACTGACTTTTCTCCACATTTTTCTTAAAAACAAACAAACAAAACCACCACCACACCAGCCCTGCTCTGGTTGCCTTGAAATGCCTTTATTTAGCTCCCGTACAGTCAGGCTGCACTTCTGCTGCTGTTTCTCTCCAGCATAGAGATGTTGCTGCTGCAGTCAGCCATCGCTCCCACCCTCATTTTCAGCGTACAGTTCCCACTTGCAGCATTTTCAGTAAACATGGAATCAACTGAGTATACAGAAATAGCTTCTATAAAATTTCCATTAAAAAAATAACAAGTTTTTATTTACAAAGTGTTTGCTACTACAAAGTAATATTTCCTATAGGTTCAAATATACTATTTGCTAATGCCAGTGTTCCTATTAGGAAAGTAAAACTTTGCATATGCATTTTTCTTTGTGTCTTTCTCAGTGTTTAAAGCACACATAATGCTACCGCATTCCTTTTACACTACTCCTAGCCACGAACAATGTGGTTGTAGAAAGTAACACTATTTGATCAGGGAAAAAAAAAAATCAGGATCGCTGCATAGCAGTCCTGCAAAAATAAAACTTCACCGTGTGACTTAAAGGTGTTTGGAGAATTCAGAAATCCACAGAAAATTATTTTAAAAACTAAGCAACAATTTGGGCTTTCCCAAAGACACAGGAATTGAGCACAAGAAGAGGGAGGAATGTTTCTGTTGATGTTTGTGCCCGTGGTTGGGAGGAGGGAGCTGATAAGAGTACCAGGATAAGGAACAACTGACTGAAACTGAGAAGTTGCCACAGCTTCCATCATGGTGAACTGTATGTCTGTGCTTCTCCCCCAGCCCTGGCAGGTTTACAGACTTCAAGCACAGCATTAAGACTGTGGACAGTCTTTGTCTACAACAAACTTCCTTCTTAAAAGTCTTCCTGAAATTCACTTAAAATGGTTTCATGTAAGTGGTTTCTGTGTTCTCAGTGGAAAAAGGAAGTGTTGGTACAAGGCACTTCCATGCAGAATGTAACAGGTGTCAGCAAGTGCAATTCCAGCAGCACAGCAATGGGGAGCTGCTGGGGAGGGAGCTTCCTTGGCAGCTGTGCAGGGCAGTGCCAGCAGCGGTGTGCTGGGCTTGGTTCTCAGTAGCATTTCTGGCTTCATTCACCACAGATCTGGTGAGGTACAGGGTTGTCGTTTTTGCATTTTTGCATGTTTTTATCAAAACCTCTCTAATCTGAAGTATTTTTTATATATATGACCTGGCTTTAGAGAGAAGGGGGAGTATCTATAGCTTGTGCAATGGACTTTTTTGGTTCAGCTGGTATTTTACCAGGGAGGTTCTGGGAGATCCAATTAATCTGTGCAATGCTTGCAACCAAGTTATTAATTGTTAAAGTTACTGTACAGCGTTAACAAATCCACTAAAAAAATGGAGACTGATTTTGTGGACTTTCTTTTCTGGTAGCCATTTTTATTCTCTGGCCGTTCAGGATAACTGCATGTGATCTGTAAAGCATCTTCATCCAGACATTGCTATGGAATGAGTGTGTTTCACTCAGCCTGGGTAACAGTGTGGGTTGTTACCAAAACAGGTTGCAGGGAAAGGCTCATTTTGTCTTGGAAAAGTTCCCTGAATACTACATAGATGAGTTTAATTTAAATCTACAGCTGGGTTTAAATTGTATGCAGCTGCTGCTCGTTAGCCTGGGGTCTCTTATGTGTGAAGTGCTTTAAGCCTGGAAGGGGTTAAGCATTTAAAACTGGCATTTATGAAGTCTGAAAATGAAGTGGGGTACCACATTCTAGCAAAGATGCTTTTTCTGCCCAAATCCAAACAGGGATTTTTGGTTTGTGACTTTGGTAGATATCCTGAATTATTGGATACTGTCAAAGAGATCTAAGCGGGAAAAACCCATTTGTTCTGGCTGGGTCCCTATGGAGCAGGATGGACCAGGGGTAACAGTCAGTGCTGCCCTGATAGGGACCTGTGGAGGGTGCAGTGTGTGTGTGAGCAGCTCTGCTGAGCTGGGAGGATGGTAGGGAACCTCTGGGAGCGAGGTTGGTTGTGGCAGTGTGCCGGGTCCAGGCAACAGCCCATGTGGTCTCTTAAAAACACTCGCTGAAGTAAATTGACAGATAAGCAGGAGGGAATCTATGAACTCTGTTCAAGAAGTTGCAGGGTACTGGGATTGATGTGAAGAGCAGCCAGCAGGAAAGTGCCCCCTTTAAGATGAAGGAAGTGTGTAGGAAGCAGAAAGATGTTGCCCTGAAGAATGGCTGTGATGAGAATTCTTAAAATGTAAAAAATTTCGTAGTCTCTTCCCAGTTTCACTATATTTGGTTACTTAAAATATGCTCCTGAAACGGAGGTATTCTTGCAGTGAAAATTAGGTTAATGAAAATGCAAATTAGGTGGGTCAGTCAGAAGAGAACTGATTTGTTTACTAAATACTCAACCTTTGTTTTTAAATGAATTCCAAGCCTGTGTGTCTTTAACTCATTAGAAGTAAAGTCTTCTCTACAAAGTGCCTGGAAAGCTTACAGCTGAAAGGAGGCAGCTAATTAGAAAAATGAGTCCTGCCTGGTGCTTAATTGCAGATGTGATTAGCTTTCAGCCATGCTCTTCATTTAAAGTCCTGGGTGTGGTCAGTGAAAGAGCTCTCGGCATTTTTAACCTTAACGGTCAAGTTTGAATTCACTCATCATTTATGTACCAACTATTTGTTTTTAAATACACTGGGTTGGTAGGCCCAAGTACATCATGCTGTCAGGCTGACTTGGTGTTCAGCATGAGTCCTTCTGTTGGTATTTTGTATACTCAGCAACTTCCAGCTGGGAACGGGGCTACAGCCAGAATGGAAATATCTGAGCTGTGGTGCGTGGCAGTTGAAATTAGATAAGAGTTACTGCAGCTAAATGGGTATTGTTTGCTTTAACCTTCACTCAAATACATGTGCTGTCTTGAATTGGGTGCCATCAAATTAAGAACGTTCACATGTAGCAATATAAATTTTAAAACTAAAATCCACAGATGTTTTATCAGTTCCAAATGCTGAAATTATGCTGTCTCCTGCTCATGATATTTTCATCTGGTTTGTGATGCTGCTGTGTTTTCCTTAAGTCAAATCTAGATTTTTTTTTTTTAATGCAATATGTAAAATAGCATTTATACACAGCATTACATTGCTGAATGGATAAGCATTCAGAAATAACATAACAAAGGGCAGAAAAATGTCAAATGGAACTTGTATGAAAATTCAATACTAACTCTGCCTTGTCTGAGTGCCTTCTGGTGCCAGCTGCACCGTTTTGTATCTGTGAATACTCAGCACAAACAAGCAAAAACTGTGGTACTTGACTAGAAGATGAGAGAGCCTGTCTTGCTACTGACTTTGATTGTCAAAAATCCCAGCTGCTGTGTTGAAGCAGCTGAGCACCATGGCCGCTAGCTTAGTGGGAGCAGAGGGGTCGGTTAATATTCTTAATCCCTTTGTTGTTCGTTAATTGCTCAGAGCTTAAGGCAGATGCAACATCATCTGTATTTAGTGAGGTCCTGTCCTGCCTTTACCTACTTTATTGTATTTATTAATGTCAATTAAGCTAAACAAGAAAGACTGAAAGGCATGCCTCAGATTGTACACGAGTGACTTTGGTTGGATAAGGCCCAGAGCTCTCCTAGTTCCCAGACTCTGGTGTAACCACAGGAACACAGTGCTGTAGTTGAACTCCATCCACAGCTGTAACTTGGCACAAAGAATCCGAAGGAAAGAATTTCCTTTTGAAGTTTCTAAGTGTTCAGACTTGTTTTGTCCTTTGTATTCTGCTAGTTCAGAAAAATAACTTATAAAGTCTCTGTTCAACTGCCTAAATATTACATGCTCCTAAACTGAAAATTAGGGGGGGGAAGTTGTTAGCTTTGAGTTAGCTAAAGAGCAAGGAGCTGTGCAGGCTGCTGTGCTGATGGAAGCAGACATCAATGGCAGCAAGGCATCACTGAAGATCTTCCTCCCGCAAAGCACTCTGACTGCTCATCAAATACATAATAAAATACATTCAATTTCTCGGCAAGAAACTTTTGTTTTTTGGCCAGCATCTTACAGTTCAAAGGGCCTCGAGCCCCAAAGTTGTTGAATGCTTTGCTGTTTTTTACATTTTATGAGATTTTGAGTGGGAAACGTGAATAAAGCATACAGGTAGATTTGCCCAAAAGGTATTGAGGTGTGAGGTGTAATTACTTGAGAAAACGCTCCCCCCTCTTGAAGTGCCTCAGGATGTCCTGTGTACATCAGGTATCTTCCATCCGCTCTGTCCTGAGCTGACAGGACAATGTATTTCTAAGAATAAAGGCAATTGCCTGTTTAAATGAAGTGTCATTCATGCAGCTAATGGAATGCCCAGAGCATCCGGCCGTCTTATCTCACGTTTCAGATGAGTACATTGACTCTCTGTGAGAACATGGTTTTCTCTTGGTAAAGCTTTTCTCTGCATAGAGGTAGCGTTACGGATTTGGTTGCAGTGAGGTGGTGTAAACCTCAGCCTGCTGTTGCCTGCGAGCCATGTGCACAGGGCAGTCTAACAGTCGTGCCTGGAGGGTGAATAGCAGGGTAGGCATATGGGTTTTTCTTTTTCATTTCTGCATTTGCATTTAATTTGTGGAAGGCAGAGCAATCTAGCTTACCAAAGAAGAGCTGTATGTCTTAAAAATGCTGCTGTCCTAACGTTAAATGCAGGAGTTCAAACTAACTACAAAAGTTTTGATGTGCATGACCTTTTAATGTGCATATGCCGCTGTATTTGTGCGCTTCTTGCGGTTTCACCTGTCCTGTATGTGGCTGGTCATGTGCTAACAGCTGTCCAACAGCCATCTTCTTAGCTCAAGTGCTGGTTCACCTTCCTATCTGGGCTGAGTGCTCTGGGACACGCTGGCTTGTGTGTGGCTTTGTGAAAGCTGAGGTGGGCGCAGCCCATGCTGTGCCTGAGTAACGGCTGCAGCTGTCAGTGGCTGCAATGTGCTGCCACTGCTCAAGCAAATCCTAAGCTGCCCAATCCTTAAATGACAGAGGCAGTGCCACTGAGATCTGACAGGTACTATACTGGTACTTAGAAAAAGGTCAACTACTGACATACAGGATGAAACTAAGAAGAAATGCTTTTCATTTACCTAACTGAAAATAGTAACCTTGGGGCTAGTTAAAATATTGGACATTGGAACACCACAAGAACTGTACATCTACAGTGTTTTGCTGTTATGCAAGGATTTGTAAAAAGGTCTTTGTGAGTAGATGTGATGTTAAACACAGGATATGGAGCCTACTGTTTTAAGTATAATTTAACAGTTCAAAGGGAATTCATGTTGTGCAACTTTAGTGAAATTATTTTAACCTGTTCAATACTAATGTTTTTCAAAGGTGCATTGAGGTGTGTGCAGCAGAAGTTAACGAAAAGCAAATTACCTATCATAATCCATGATGACTGGAATGCAAGACATGAAATTGCATATTGTCAAAATTTATTTTTTCCTAGAAATCTGAACCTTCCATGACCTCACTTGGAAACGTACTGCCTGAGATCCTTAAGACATAGAGGCTTCTTTGTTTTTGTGTTGTTTTTGTTTCGCTTTTTTGCTATACCTGCTATGAAGTCAAAGGGATTATAATGTTCAAACAGTGAAAGAGAAGTTACATGGGATATGCTGTCATCCATAAATCACTGTTTCCACTTTTGTTTCCTTGAAAAAAGCTGGTGCAGAGAACACTGTTTCTATGCTGACTGCTTAATAATGGCTAATAATCATTTGTAATAAGTTAGGTTTGCAGTACAAATGAACATACGAACCTTTCAGAAGAGACAAGCTACTTTTAGAGTATCTAAAATGGGTTTAAGCTAATCCAAGATTGATTTAATAACCTGTAATTTATATTACTTTAAGAATCTTCAATACAGCAAGTTGAACAGAAAAAAAAGCAAATACTGTAACAGCTCCTTTTCCCTACAACAGTTTTCATACAAGATAGTTTTAAATAGCTTTTTTAGCACATCCATGTGCTCCCTCTTCCCCCCCCTTCCTCCCTCCCCCTTTTTTTAAAATTTTTTTAAAGGTAGAACATCCAAAAGACAACACAAGAATTGGCTTTTTCTTCCCCATCTGGTAAAGATATGATGAAGACAGAGACTTGAGACAGAATATCCCAAAATGGAAAATACAAACTTGATGTTTACTTTTCCAAATCTCCAGGGACTTTGTTCTTTTCCTTGGTTGTAGTTGATAAAAAATAGCACTTTGCTCTGTGTCTGCATGTCACTCTGTTCAGTTATAAAAAGTTTCCAATTTCAGCTTTGGATTAATTTATTTTGGAGCTTCCATTTTGCTTCACTGAACACAGTGCAAACCAAGGCAAGAAACCTAAGTAAAATCCAAACGTGAGCTCCCATTAAGAATATATATGAGCAGCATTTTGAATACCCATTTTTACTGTCTTTACTCTGGGGACGAAGGATCATCTTCATCTTCATCCTCTTCTTCTTCATCATTGAATGAGCATGGAGTTTCTCCCCGTGATTCAGAGTAGCGTGATGTTGCACTACTGGACTGCTGACTGCTAGGGGCAAGAAACTGCCCAGTTGCTAAAGCCACTTCAGTATCCAAACACAACCCTGGATTCTCACTATTAAAACAACAGAAACGTTAAAAGTTTAGATTTCTCATAAAGCATTAAGCTTTCTTTTTGCCTCTTCTTCCTTTAGGGCAAGGAATGATGTCCAAAAAGAAACATCCAAAAGCTTTACGTTAAACAAAGCTAATAGTTGTGAAAATTGCTGAAATATTGGAAAATAGCCTAAAAAAGATTGGCTTTCTTCCCCCCTCTTGCCTTAATTGCCTAGTAGAATTGTTCAAGCTGAAAAAAGGACTTGGGGGGTGTTGGTTGATGCTTGGCTGAATGTGAGCTGCAGTGTGCCCAGGTGGCCAAGGCCAATGGCGTACTGCCTTGTATCAGGAATAGCACAGCCTATGCTGGAGCACAAGTCTGGTGAGGAGCAGCTGAGGGAGCTGGGATTGTTCAGTCTGGAGAAGAGAAGGCTCAGGGGAGACCTCACTGCAGTCTACAACTGCCTGAAAAAAGGCTGTGACGTGCTGGGGGTTGGCCTCTTCCATGTAAGTAGTGACCAGAGGAGATGGCCTAAGTTGCACCAAGAGAGGTTCAGGTTGGATAGCTGGAGCGGGCAGTGGTTGAGTCATTGTTCCTAGAGATGCTCAAGAAATGTTTAGATGTTGTACTAAGGGACATGGGTATAGTGGGGAAAATTCTGGTGGACTAGATGGTTGGACTAGATGAACTTGGAGGTCTTTTCCAACATTGTAAAAACACAAGGGCTTGGAAGTGATTCTATTCTTCTGAAACAATAGACATACAATAACCAGCATGTTTAAAATGTAGATTAAGCTTTCAAATACAATTAGTGAAGAGGTCTGAAGAGGACTTCCACAAATGAAAATCAAGCTTAGGACGATGTCCTATGTCCTGCATGTAAATGGTATGAACTACTGAGGTCACTGAAAGTATACAAGAATCTATTAATAGCCTTGAATGAGAAATGACTTTATTTACCTTGATTTTGAATCAGATGTGCCTCCTGCTATCTCTGAATGTGAAACTGCTTGTGCTGAATTTGAAAGTAATCCTCGGTTCATCCATGACAATCCTGTAGACATATCTAGAAGAAAGTATAGCTGCACTCATTATGGCTACTTAGATTTTTTTTTTCTTTTTACAGTGTTTACTTTGCGTTCTGTTTGCGGTTAGGATTCTGCGTTTATTTTACATGAGAAGCTTAGATTGATTTCTATACTGTAGGTGTGTTCTTGCTTAATCAAAACAAAATATATATTCTCCAGTGTTTGTAGGTACTCTCAGGCCTTGCTAAGCCCTCAGATGCAGAATTGAGGTTATTTGTATGAAATTGTTCCTTCTGAAGAGAATATGCACTGCAGATGGCTCCAGCTAGCAGCTGTACGCAGCAGTAGGACAGCTATTCAGTTTTGGAGTCCTTTATGGAACTACAGATACAGATTTTTATTTTTTTATTTTGCTATGAAGTTTGGTGAAGGTATGAAGGGAACTGCAGTCATTAGCACTGCAGGCCACCAGGACACTTTGTTGTTACCTGGAATTGTTTTATTACAGTTAAGAGGAATAACAGTATGTAATGTGTGCTTTCTCATCTGTATTACTGTATTCATGTTAAGCTTTGGTCTTGAGATTTGACAGTGCCCTGTTTAGCAGAGGTATGTTTTAACCAGGTAGTCTGTTGCCCTGCAGCCACATAAACTGGCTCACCATCCATTGGGATCCACTGGCTCCCTGCTGTGTAGACCTGTAGCAGTGAGGTTAAATGGCACTACAGAGCAAAGGAGAGCAAGGGTGATATTCCTTCAGAGAGTCTTTGAAACAAGACAGAAAAGACTACTAAGTGGCAGTGCTAGAGGGATCTATGAGAATGCTTGATTATGGACACAGCTGGATGATTTTCATTAAGACTGCCCTAAATGCAAGCTTAGAGTTACAAAGAACATGTTCTGACACTTTCTTCCTGTGTTTGCAGGGGGTGGCCAAACCATTTGGTATGACAGCACTGTATTTAGATTAATAAAGTGGGTTAGAAATGTATCACAGAGTTTTTTTTCCTGGTCTTTTGAAAGGGTGTACCTGTACCTACACGCTTAATGTTCCAGAAGAGTAGCAAGTCACTGCTAGTTATTTTGAATTTAATTAACATTTTGGCATAATTGCTGCCTTCTTTTTGAAGAGCAGGATGGAGGAAGGCATGGATGTAATGCATATGACAGAAAGCAGCTTCAAGGATACATGTCCTTGCCCTGTGCTTCCATTGCCTGGTGTTCCTAGATGCTGATTTCCAGTTGGGCTCAGAGGAGACAGGGAAAATAAGAAGTCTGTGCAAGATGGAGAGTGCAAGAAGCCACTCCCTGTCTGGAAGGGACTGCCAAAATAGAAGCCTGCCTGTGATTGCAAGTCTTACTACCTGTGGTAGAGCAGCTGCACGTATGAACCAGGGAGGTCAGTTTGAAAAACCTTTCCAAGGTGATGCAGTTTCATCTAAGAGTGCCATCCTTATTATGAACAAGGCATGTACTTGCAGCAGATGGATTTGGTAGAAACTTCTATTTGACATGAGAAGGCTCTAAGGGAGTACCTTCACTACCCTTTATTAGTTAATGCAAAAGTAGAGTGTTGCAGAAGATGATTGCTGGTAGTCGAACAAGCTTTTTCATTTGTCAGTATTCTTATCTTTCATTCCACCTCCAGCTTGTTCTCTGGTCCAGGTTTGTTATGTATGTAGACTGCAAAGCACTTCATGCAGAGGAGAACAAAGATGTGTCTTAATACAGAGAACCTAAATCACACCACTTTGTCTGCTGCTTTAGTGGCAGTACACTAGTGGGATGCTGTTACCACAGCTATCAATGCCTTACAATTTTTATTTCCTTTTTTCTTCTCATCTGTATCTCATTTCTAGAAGTGAGGACTCAACTGACAAAGGCAGGCCTTTGGTTTTGCGTTAACAGCCTGTAGAGTCTGTAGAGCCTAAAATGCACAGGATTTGGATAGTTATACAAGAGTTTATGCTCATCTCAGTCCATGACATATTTCTGTCCTTCCAGTGTTTCTCACTCCCTCCTTTACCCTTCGATTGTTCTGGTCTAAGCCCTTGGACAGCTAGCTCTATGTGCTGAATAGCCAGAAATTCCTCTGCCAAATAAGAACCTTTCAGGTGTGAGGCCCTGGGATGCTATCTTAAAGCTGGTGAAAGGGTAGTATTAAAGAAAACATTTCTGTAATAAGAAGCTGGCAAGTGGTTGTAGTGCATTCTGTTATCTGTCCATGACTTTCCCTGGATTACATGCTTAGCTAAAGCAGCACTTCCACCTCAACTTTTACTGTTGTTCCCTTTTGGGGAAAAAAAAACCAAAACATTAAGGTGGTCAGTATGCATTGTTAGCAAAGAAAAGAGCTATAGAAAAATGTGTTAAAAACACAGCTTAGGATGTATGGATTCTCTTTCTTCATGGTGTTAATATGCCTCAGCTTCTGTTTATTTTAATGGCAGTCAAGACACTTGAGGATCACACTGCTGTAGTTCTTAAAAAAAAGTGTGTATGTATGTGTACATGTATACAAATATCTCATTTGTGGTGAAACATCACAAAACCAGTGGAAAAAGACAATATTACTTTTTATCAAGTTAAGCCACTTACAGAATGGCTAAAATATATAATCCTTCTGAAAAGGACACACACCAAGGTTTTGGTGGATATGGTAACTGTTCAGCAGTTCCATGCAAATTATATGGATGTTGAGTGCAAGTAGAAAGCAAGAAGCTGCTACGTTTAGACAAAGTAGAACAGGACTGCTTTCATGAAGGCAGCTACTCTAGGAAAACTTGAATCTCGACTGTGATAAATTTACTCAGTGAATAAATAAGAGACATGCTTTTGATTTGCTTTTCTTGTATAGTTGTATTTGTAGCCCCTGTACTTAATGGGCCATCCTGAGAGTGTGGAGTGTAAACCATGAATTCTAGAGAACAGTAATTACCCTCACATTCACTGCTCCTATAGTGGAACAAACAATGCCTGAAAACTGCCCACGTTAAAAGGGGAGGTTATACTGAACTGAGATGTGTAATCAGGCAAATGTTGGATTTTCAAGTGTTGTGCAAAACTTTTACATCTTTTCCTTATGTACCATTAACTCTAGATTTGCTTTGTGTAATTAAATTGCAAACAACAGCTAGAATACATCTGTGAATGTACTTATTCTAATAACACGTCATTTCAGAGGCTGAAGCAGCTACATTTAACCCATGTCTAAAGAATACAGTATCTCCCTCAATGCTTTTCAAGTAAAAGCACAGATCAATACATTTCCTATTCAAATTCAAGACAGGTTTCTGGCTGCTGCTCTGCTACTGGTGAAAGAGCCCTCATCACAGCATTCTTGCAATCTGCAATCTTATAATCTGTTGTAGCTGTTAGTAGTTGTGTTTTTTTTTTTTTCTTGGAACAGAGTATGTCTTGTTTCTTCCTTGTATGGGAGGGCTGTAGTTGTCTGCTTGTAATGTTCTCAATAACAAAGTCACACTAGCAGTACATTGGTGTGGCTGATGTTTCTTCAAAACAAGTCAATATGGCTTATTAATCACTGATTTAGCTATGCAGGGTTTTTTTTTTTTTAATTTTTAAAAAGCTGGTTTTACACTGAAAAGAGAGTAACAAACAACTCTTTGAAACTTGAAGAAATCCTATTCTCTGAATATGCATGAATGCAGGATTAAAATTAAATAGAAATTTTGCTCTTCAGTACGTGGGGTCCATTAAGAAACTCAAGACTTTAGCAATATTAGAAGATGTGGTTCTACTCCTGCCCTTTGTTTTGACACTGGTAATTTGTGATAATAATACTTACTGAATCAAGCTGAAAGAATTCCTACTTTGTTCCTTGTGAATTTTTTTTTTTTTGTTGGCACTGGTGCAGCATCAGACAGATGTGTAATTTCAAGAGTGAATGAAATTAAAAGATGTATTCTGAATTTTAAAATCTACAGAACAAGTGGACTAAGAAAAACAAGTATGTTTTGATTTAATATAAACACACTTGTGGTAGTTTGAAATGCAATACATAAAAAGTATTGCTTTTAGTGAATACAACTGAATTCTGATTTATTTTCAGCAATTTCTTGACATCATGTATTTTAAGGACCTAATGTGGATTCCTCTCTGGAATCTCTTGCCTTACTCGCAGATGCTCAGTTCTTAGATGGCTTGTGCTGGCCACCTTTTATCTAATTATCACAAGCTTTACATAGTAAATGGGAGTATAAAAATGACTGGCCAAGATAATAAAGAGAGCAGGAGAACCCACAGTCCATGTGCCTAAGAGCATGCACACAACACTGAGCACATCCTACATGGACAGAGATGCAGGTAAGTCTTAGCAGAGCTCACCCACCTCCAAGTGTGAATGCAGCTGGATCACATACAGGGTTAAACTCAACCAATTCAAGATGCTCCTTTCCTCTCTTTCCTTCCTCGCTTGGGAAGAGCTCTCTTCTTCCAGTTTGCTCTTCCACACATACACAGTTATTCAAAATGAATAAAAAACTGTTCTTAGTGTCACTTTAGTTACTTAAGAAATAATTCCTTCATATGGCAGATCCCTGGAAAGTTTATTGTCACCAGCCCCACTGGTTTTCACTTAACTTCAAACACAACAGACCCATGTAACATCTCTAAATTTGTTTTGGTTAGCTAACGTTATGATTTTGATAAGGAACAGTATTTAAAAGGGACAGTTAACTTACCTGTGATGTAGCCTTCTAAAGCTTTTGGCACCAGAGATTTTGCAGTTCTTAGGTCTTCAGCTGAGCATTTGCCTTCCTCCAGCCCAAAGGACATTCCCATTCTCTTCAACACTTCACTGTCATCATGAATCTCAAAAGTGTTATCGAAATTGAAGAGGTATTCAAATCTGAGTTTAAGAAGTTGAAGTGACATGATTTAGAAAAGAATGGCTTTGCTTTTTTTTTTCCTCCCTTTTTTTCTGTGTGTGTGTTCATGACCTGTAAAGGGTCTTTAAGAAAAAATAATTTCTTTCCTGCTTCTATGACAAGAATGCCTATGAAGTTTAAAATGGTACTCTGTCAATTAAAATGACTACCATTACAGAAAGAAAGGCTAACATTTTCTACCTCATTAAACAAATTCAAAGGAGAGTAAGGAGGTCTTAATAGACACAAACATTCACTTGTACTTAATCCAATTCTTTTAAAGGTCATCTGCAGCTCTGTCACTATAGTAAGTATTTTGTTTTCACTTCTTTTATTTTTAACTTTCTGTTCTAATCTGCAACACTCCTCCTGTGAACTGACCTATTTACTTTGCTACAGTTTTGCTTTTTGGATGCATTTAGATGCAGCCAGCAGAGCACTATGGTCAGACTTCAATGCTCAAATCCTAACATTTCTGCTACAGTATTCTCAAAATGTTTTTTATTGCGTGTACAAGTGCAGATAACACTATAAACTCAAGTGAGCTTTAATGATGGCAGGAGTATTTACACTAGCCTTACACTATCATCACAAGCTATTAAAGGCACAGACAGTGCTGGCTGCTCCAATGATTACAATAAAAGGCTGGTTCAAAGGAACTCGTTTTCTGCTGACAGAAGCTCCATCCCCAGAAAAACAATCCGTGATAGAATCTTTAAAAGGTAATTCTGATGGGTGGGCCTTCATTGATCTGAACTCTTATGTCATCTGTGGATTTTCTTTATTCTATGTTTTGTCTTTTTTTAAAAATACGTTTGAGTAAGTTTGGAAAAGTTGTCCCTCATGTGTACGTACAAAAGTTGTGTGTAGAAATGTGCTTTGGACTACATGCAGCTGTTTTCATTACAGGCATCGCTGCTTTTGTGATTCTGTGGTACTGCCTGTAGAATCTATACTGTTTATGCAGCTGTAGTTATGCAGGCATAACTGCACCAAAAGGAAAAATCCAGTGTGTGGCTGTACCTTTAATTGGTATGGTTACTTTCCTGCTGTCAGGACTGGTGTGGCTGAAGTCATGCAACTATGTTTAAACAAAGGGGATGGGAGACCAGTGTCATGCTGAACTGGCAAGCCGTGTGGTAATAACTGATTTCAGCTTTTATGGTCCAGTACTAAAGGTTGTATTTATTAATAGCTCCACGTTTTTCCTCCCACATGTTGTGGCCAAATACTGGATATTAGCAAGAAGTGGAACACACTAAACTAACTAACAGTATTATTTCCCCTCCATTACTTCTAGCAACCTCCCCTCTGTAAGAAATCTCTACGCTCCTCCTACTTTTGCCGTTAACAGCTATTGGACGGTTTTCTTTCAGAAACTTAACGTGGCCCCGTTTTGAACTTACATAAACTTCTGGCATGCACATTTTTAAGTGCTATGATTTGCAGAAAAAAACGGTAATAAAACCACTTATGTTCTTTTTACTTAACCTTGGTAACTTATCTTAATTTTCTCTAATTTTAAAGTTTAATAGGCAACTGGGAACAGCTGCATTCTGGGCACATTCCCTCTGTCAACCATGATTGTACAGACATCCGTGTATCTACTGCCCTCTCTTTTCTAGGCCAAACAGTCCAACTGTGCCTGATATGAAAGACCTTTCATTGCTGCAGTCACTCCTGCTGCCCTCCCATTTCTCCTGGTTCTGCTGTACTTGCAAGGGCCGGCCAGGTAGAGAAAATACTGTCTGCCTCAAGTTTTATGTGGTGTTTCTTGCTCTTTTTCCTAATAATTACTAACAGTGTTTTGGCCATTACTGAGAAATTCTGTTCTTATAAAATGATCTACTGGGCAGCTATCTTATTATTCAGTGTTAAACCCAGGTTCAGAGGTCAATACTGTAATGTTTCCAAACTTTACCTCTCCCATGAAAGTGTGAATTTGATCAACAATAATTTCACCTGCCACTGTGTTATCTACATGCATGTCATTCTTATGTCATCATCTACTAATTAAAAACCAACACTGATCAACCTGCTCATTTCCTTGAATAACTTGTCTTATTTTTACCAGTGGTATACATCTGTTGTTTCCTTTCATTAGAATTAACAATAATTTGGTTTCCTTTTTTTTTCCCCCCTTTACCATTCAGCCTGTTATTAAATTAACGAATGACTCTTTTGTCTTCGGTCATTTATTTTAGGGTCTACTGTGGATGGCCCAGTGATGTTAACCAGATTTCCACATTTCATGTTGAGTGAGACAAGAAAACTGCTGCACACCAGGTGACATCATACTACCCAGTCTATGTACAGGACATCTAAATCTTAGTAATGTCTACCTATTACTTGGGTTGCTGATTGGTTAAAAACAAAAACCAAACAAAATCCCCAAACCAACACAGAATCAAGAAACAAAACAGTGTCATGTTTGTCACTGTCTGTTCTTTTGGTGCCATAGTAATTTCAGGAAATTGTTTGACTTACATTACACAGTAGGTTGTAAGTCGTATTAAAACTGTTTATTATTTAATTACATGTTCTTTTTAGTTACTTGTAGTTTTAATATTTATACAGTTAGTTTTAATAATACTGCTTTGGGCATGTTGGTGGTAAGTTACATGACAATGCATACTAACTGACTGAGTGCAGTTCAAGACTGCATTTATAGACCACAGAACAAATTCTGTAACCTACAGAAAGCAAAACCACCTGCTTTCATCTAGTCAACTGGTTGTGATTGGATTAACAGTGACATAATAGTACCTTTCACTATCAGCCACATTTTCACAGAATGAAAAGGCATAAGCACACCAAAGTATCTAAGTGGAGAGTTTTTCAGGTAAACTGAAGAGTGCAACTTACGTTTCAAATTTCTATATCCTTTAGTTCCTTTTTTTCCCCTCAAAGAGTTAAGTGCAAGCTTTTTCCTATTGAAAAATGTCAAGAGATGTCATCTCTTTCAACACTATTATTATTACTTCTGGGCTGCTACTTTTGCCTAATTGATCACATCATCTTTCTGACTACATACATTTAGGAGGAAGAATTTGGAAGCACTACCAAATGGTTTTCTACTGCTAGTATAAAATGGCTAGTGCACTGCTAGTATAAAACTTGATTCAAGTCCTTCTGTCCTGTGCATGAATGCTCCTCGAAATGTCAGCCTTAAGTGCCTTTTACAACAGTGAAAGTCAGCTTGTTTTAACTAGCAGTTGTATAAACAATGGTTATAAACTTTCTTCTGCTACTACTGTAGTTGGATTAAACATAAAAACGAAAACACCAAACTGAGCCAAAACACCCATGAAATAAGTGACTGTGGGAAGTGTAAATGCACCATTACTTTACAAAAACTAGGGAAAGCTTCTCACACTTGTTCAGAAAATAATTCAAGTCCAGAAAGAAAAAATAAAGTTCTAAAAGTTGATTCCGCAAACACTCACTTGTCACTTGATATGCTGCAGTCAATAACGGTTCTCTTGCTAGTGTTGACGATTAAGAAAGGCAGCTGTATTGTGGAGTTTGAGGCTGGGGGACCTTGATTTTGTTGTTCATTTTGCTGATTTCTTTGTACCAAGTTTTTGAAAGCTATTTGCTGCAGAAAGAAAGAAAAAGCAATCACTGAATGAAGACATCAATATTTCCAGGAACTGGAACTTTACAGCTCTTCTCTGCCAACTCTCAGTGCCTCCAGTAACATTCTATCAGGTGTATCTCCCTCCTATCCCCCCGATGTGAAACAAGGGAGTGTGTAGTGAAAAATCTTTCCTCACCCCTTTAGAAAAAGCTCTGCAGTGAGACATCTATCTCCTCTGTTATTCTATATGTGTAATTACCTCAGACTAAGAGCTCTTAACACTGAAACAAAAGTTAACAGAAATTACTGCATTCTGCCTTTCTCCTGATCCATACTTCCTTTCCCTTCTCATTCATCACCATCTTCTTCTCAAACTCAAAGCAATACATTTTGAAATTCTCCTTTTTCAGCAGGTGCTGTTTGTGACATCAGCCCCTCTCTACCATTTTGCCATATTGGACCATGCAGGAAAATATGTGGTTTTAAGAAACATTATTTGAGGGATTGGAAGTCTGTGTACTCACCCACTTTGAGGTACTATTTCTCATACTTACTTAGGTAAAAGATAGGTAGACAAAATCCCTAAGGACTGCTCAATCACTTGAAAGTGAACATAACTAAGAATATAATTACAGTTGTAGATAGTAAGGGTAGGGCAAATCTGTCATTTTCAGACCAACAGTTGGAGAATTTGAGTTGTGTTATTTTAATCAGGATAATTTTATGTTAATCAGAGAAGCTTCTAATTTATTAGGTGAGTTGGAATAAGAACTGTCCTAAATAGGGGGAGGATGGGAAGCCAGATATTTAGTTTTCCATGAATATTAGCTGAAAACTGTATCATTGTCTTTGCACCAAGGAAAAAAATAGCCTTACTGCCAGTAACTTCATGCAGAAGTTTGATTGCATTGAAATAGTGAATGCCCATACGTAAGTGCTTTTATTTAACAATGCTCCTAACTGTACTTATGTTACTTTATTTATAAGGATGCATTTGAAATACATTCCTGCAAACAAAGCAAAAATTCAGATTGCCTCTAAGTCTTCTTGTGTGCTTCTCAGAATCTACAAGAGCTGCCATTTGCCAGTCTTTCATTCTTAGGATTCAGACATTATTCTCTCCCCTAGAACAATTTAGTATGTACTTACCCTCAGACAGCTGTAAATTTCATAGCCTAGAATGTGTTTTTTTTCAGTAGTCAGAGAAGGTAACTCGGGGCTTGGAGTTGTTCCAATTTTCACTAATGCTTGTAGTTTCAGCAGAACCTTTACAAAATGGCTGTGGCACACAGATGCAGCACATTGCTTTAGAATAGATAAAAAGGAACCAGGGTTTCAGCGTAAGAGGTTCCCAAGTTACCAACTTGAAAGATCTTAAGTATGAAACTTTTCCTCCCTAGTATATATCATAGCTGAATAATTTAAGAGGTTCTAATGCATTGGATTCTTACTGGTTAATTTCATTTATATTAAGATAATCAAACACATACCTGCAGCAGCAGTTCCTGTAGCTGGGCTCGTTTCTCTTTTATCCGTTCAATCCGCTTCTGTTTTTCTATCTTAAAACACAAATGCATCATAATTAATTAGTTACCTTTCTGCTTCATTGTGCCAGATGGAACAGGTTTTACAGTGACATTAATGTGCTGAACACCTTTACAAAAAAGACTCCTTTTTATTACTAAGTGGTGAATTCCAGGGTACAGTAAGCAAATTTCAAATCTTTTCAGCCCTACCCATTTACTATATATACCTTATATTTACCTTATTTTACCTTGTCTTGTTTTTTTCAGACAAATCATGTTGTCTCATGAGTATTTTTAAAAGACAGGACTGAGAAACCACAGCGTCTTCCCCTGTCAACAGTTTTACCTTCAGTAAAAGCCCCTACGAGGCTGTATCTCTTCACCCATTCCTGCTCTTCTGTACTGTTCACTGAGTGCTGATTAGCACCAAAAAAATACTTGAGGGGGTGCTTTGCATTTTTTTTTCACCTCTTGCCCTGCATTCTTTTTAATTGTGCG
The DNA here is from genome assembly GCF_019232065.1 of Centrocercus urophasianus. Lineage (NCBI taxonomy): Eukaryota > Metazoa > Chordata > Aves > Galliformes > Phasianidae > Centrocercus > Centrocercus urophasianus. Next base: position 13,527,075 of record NW_024884744.1, on the reverse strand, counting down.
TCCTTTCCACTCTTCTCCCAGATGTAAGTTACCAGATAAAAATGTCATCATCTGCATCTTTCCAGGCACTTCCACTCTTTGTTTGGACTATTCACCTGAGACTTGATGGAAATAATGACATTTCAGAAGCAAAGAGAGTCAGCGGTAATGTTTTTTCCATTGGTACATCACCTGTTTCTTGTAACAGTTAAATTTACAATACAAAGTTGTCTTCAACCTAAAAATGCAGTGTTTAGGTCAGTAATAGTAATGAATGCTTACTGACACTGCAGCTGTAACCGAACAGTGCTCTGGGAAAACACTAACAAGATGGGCAGTAGCCATCATGCTTCAAAAGGTATTTTTCCTCATTATCTTGCTGATGCCAGCTTTGCCACTGTTCTCAGCTTTCAACTACTTCTCCATTCAACTGAAACAATATATTAAAACTTACCTGGACTGATTACATTCCCCATTTACAATGCTTTTTATTTTATTATCATCTCATATTATTTGCAAAGCATAATCCTTGAGAAGACGAATTTTCCAAGTTGCTGTAATAGCCAAAATATTAAAAGCTTTTTTCTTATTGTATTGAGAAAGACGATAAATATAACCTGAAGAAAAAGCTGTCCTGTACTGGACAGACTACTTCCCTCCCCTTTTAGGACAGCTAATGTCACAAGTATTACAAATGCAATGCACGTTAAGATGTATTTACAGATAGCTGCAGTGGGATTTTGCAGCAAATGCAATAACCTTTTATATTTATGGAATGTTTGGCCTGAAGCAGAAGCAACATTTGTGCATATAAATTCTGGCCTGCAAAAACATGGTAACTCTTAGCCTGCTGAAAAAAAACAATGGAAATAAGCAATAAGGAAAACTTTTTTTCCTGCTAGCTCACAATTAGTATTTGACATCCTAGTGAAAATTATTTTTCCATTTAGTAGTCCCTCCAAGCACGCACAGAATAGCAAAATAGGTCTCTCTTCAACTGTGTATACAACTTTGTGTTGTATAGTGCCAGTTATGCTGTCAGTTATACTGACAAGTTTTGTTTTTTTTTTTTTTTTTTACTTTCCTGTTTACTTTGGGTTACTACAGAGTAACTCTTAAAAATTATCCCTGATACAACAAATGAATATTTGCAAAGTAAACAGTTTTTGAAACTTGTGTAAGTTACACTAAATAAAACAAAACCAGGCACACAAACACATTGTTTCAGTTTAGTCAAATACCTAAAGGTGTTTTTTCATACTGTGCAAGAATGAAAACCAGTCAGGTTCAAATGGTGGGGAAAAGAAACCTCTTTTGAATTACAGCACCTCCATTATAATGACTTATGAACTATACAGAAGTTTGCATCAACCTCACTTTACCTCTAGATTCTGACATTCCTGAGCTGAGTTTGTAGGAAGGCCAATCCATCGGATTTCCTTTTTCTCCTTTGAAATTATGTTCATCGCCATCAACACATTAAGGGCATCATAAACTCTCCGTCTAATATTTTTCTGATCATAAGCCTGCTAAGAGACCAATGCAGCACTGATAACAATTAAAACATTCAAAAAAACCCCACAAAAACCCAACCAACCCACCAAGAAACACATTCTTCATAGCTAAAGGACAAAAAGAGCAGTTTTAAGTCAGAGTGACAGTAAAACAATACTGTCATCTGCTTGGCTATCACATCCAAGCACGTCTGTTCACAAAGGAAAGTTTACGACCTCCGTGAAGCCTCTGAGCAGCAGTGGCCATCACAGCAAGTCTGGTACAGGTGAAAAGCATGACAAGACCACGTGTGGTGGATAAAACAGTCTTCGGTGATTTTTTTTTTGGTCAGACTTCTCTATTTCGTTTATAATTTAGAGAGACCATATTTCTCAGTTTTAATTCTGTATTTTAAAAAGAAATTTGATATATAAATAATGTAAGAGTAAGTCACATTTACGAGATAGTTAACTGAGGGAAACCATGGGATGTGTCAGGATAGTGCAAAGCCGGCAGGCAGAGCAATTGTTTCATAAACCAGCCAATTTTATAGTGGTAGAAAAAAAATGCCCCCACATTTGCTTACCGAATCCGCAGCTAGGTGGCTGTTGGAATTTGTGAATTCTGATACCAGCTCATCAGCAACTTCATTGTATGAAGTTGTTCCTTTACGCTGAACTTTTTCACATACTTTCATGGAGAAGTGCCTCAGACCTTTCCCATTTTTGTCTCCTTTTTTGCTTCTTTTACTGTAAGGAGAAAAATAATCATTTTTATAAATTGAAATTTAATAAGATTACTTTGTTATGCAGCAAAATGTCTAGCTTTTGCAAGAGTAAAAAGAAAACCCAAGAGCTTAAGCTTATAGTAAAGGGAAAAACAGGAAATAGAATAGAGTAAGAGTGGCCCTGTACTTGAGGTGTGCAGCACTGTGCACTCCTGGCAGATTCTTACATGACTCAAAATCCAGTTCCTGCTTTTTCCCCACTGTCAGCTGCTCCCCTATGGAAGTTTTCAACTGAAGCCAATGCTGGAGCACTCAGCTCTCCCTAGGCTAGGATGTTTTTTGTTTCAAAATACCTCACTTTTAGAAGCCCAGTTATTTTCACTGATTCTCTAAATTTTATATTAATAAGTTAAGTTTTAATCTACAAAGGTTATTTTATTTCCTGTTGCATACACAATTTCACTGTATTTTCTCAGATCAATTTTTAAATCTAGCTATTACAATTGTACATGCTTTGATTTGCTTTTTAATTAAATGTTCTTCAGAGACAACATGACAAATGTCAGTAAGTTTACAAAATATGCTTGAGCAAGACTGCAAATCTTACTTCATTCTTGACTAACAGGATTACAGACACTCGGAAGCAAAAATACTAATATAACATAACCTAATAATATGCAAGACTCACATTAAAAAAAACCTTTTGCCTTTGCATTTCTTAATGAAAACACTGGAATTACTTGCATGCATTTCAAATTCTCAGTGGAATTTCTTTTTTAAAAAACTACAGCTATAGAAGTTGATTTGATTGATAGTTTCAGGGAGAGTTGTTATTTTACAGAGGTAGACTTAGCTACAGCAACTGTAAAAGGCTAAGAAAAACATAAAAACATAGGAATGCTTTTGAAATTTTTGAATGTATTTAAAGAAAATATAATACAAAAAATGACAGAAGAAAAAGCAGAAAAGAACAGCAGAAGATTAAAAAAAAACAACAACAAAGCAAAACAAACAAACAGAAAATCCTCTTAAAACCTGTGCATTATTTGAGCCATCACTGATAGGCAAACAAAGAAAACAAGTTGAGTGCATTCCATGTAGTTTTGGAAGCAAAAACCAGCTATCTGGTTACAGGTATTTGTCCCACTGAAAGCTGAGAAAGCAAACTGAAAATCTTGTTTCCGAAGATGTGATTTTCTCTCTCTTTCTTAACTCCAATTTGGTCTGTAGCAGTAAATGTAAATACATCAGAAGTAAATATAAATAATAAGTAAATGTTAATATTAGAAAGTGATACAGCAAAAAGTAACAATTATAACTACAAAGAATAAACACACTGTGCAGCTTTTAATGGGGGAAGTGAAAACTCACTGAAGTGGGAATCAGCCAGGCAGTGCTCTGAAGGGCAGATTTAAAGCAGCAAAATAAAATGTAAGTTCAGTAATACTCACCTTTCTGAAAAATCTGATTCTATAAATTCTCGAGTTCTCTTTCTTTCCCTAGGAGAAGACAATTCAAGGTTACTTATGTTAAAATAACATTTCTTTGATCAATAAAATCAATGTATTTGGTGTCTAGCTAAATAATGTGTTGTTCAGTGCTTAAGGAAGACAACAGCACACGGTTTGACTGAATTTGAAAGAAAAAGATGATGACTTTGGATGTTGTCTGAGTCCACTGTCAGACAGGTAAGAAATACAAGTTTTGTTCCCAATTTTACCATGTTCTAGCCTTATGCTTTTATGGAACTGACTTTATCTGGAACTACAACCTGGATGTGGCTCTGGACAGCCTGGTCCAGTGGCTGGTGACCCTGCTCACAGCAGGGGAGTTGAAACTAGATCACCTTTGAGGTCCTTTTCAACCCAGGCCATTCTATGATTCTATGAAACAGGAAACATTGATATAAGCTAGATAACCAAATATCTTCCAAAAGGAGAACTTGGACTCCTTTGAAAATTCCTATTTACAAATGCCCTATATGGAGGAAAGTGCTTTCAAACATTGCAGAAAACAGATCCTATATTTACTTGATACTGAATGTTTTGGTATCTTTAAGCAAAAAACAACACACAAACTATAAACACATGTACATATTAGAGCTGACACTATCATAGCAGAGCAGTACTCTGAAGTAGCTTCTGACATGAGCTTAGCACAGGAGTAGTAGCTGCTAATCATTGCCAGTTTCCTTATAGTTCTGTTTATTAGCTGCATCTTGAAGATTTCAGAAGTTTTATTCCAACCTTGTCTCTTACTCTTGCAGCTGGTAACATACAGCGTTTGGGAACTGTCATAGCATAGTACTTCATGTTGCTACCCTGTTATTCCAAAGCAGTCTCACAGCAGATACACACCAGCTAAAAAGCTGACTGTGTTAATGAAGAGAGCTGAACTAAAATGATGGCTCTGAAGATGCTGTGAAAGCCTGCATGTGTCAGGCTGTGCAATTCAGAACCTTCAGTCTGACTAATCCCACCTCCAGCATCTTCCTAGCAGCAACAGCAGCAATCCCTGTCCATGGTGCTTACTGAGTGAATGAAAAAGCTATTTGAGGAGATAAACAGCCAGCAGGAAAACCAACCTTAACAACTGCACACCTGTTTCCACTGGCACACAGGAACAGACATTGCCATACAACAAAGTTAAAACAAACAGCGAAGCAACTAGTGTGTGTAACTCTGTGTTCACATGCTTAAGACATAAGCACTTCATATGCTAAGGACTGTATTCTTTTCAACTGTGGAAGAACTAGAAGCTGTGAGCTAACATATCGCAAAAATAGCATAAATAAAGGAAGAAAAAAAAATCATAACAGATACTGATTTTTGTAATCTGTCGTGTGTAAATAAGCCAGGATCTTACCCTGGAATCCAACCAGTAGCTTCTGTTATGTGCGTCTGCGTCACCATCGTTGGAGCTGGGTTATATGGACTCCCAATCAGAACACCCCCTGAATTGGTCAGTCTTTGTGATGTGCTTATTATCTACAAAATTTAGAAATTGAAATTAATAAAGAAATAAAATATCAACAAAAAGCACATCTTTGATAAAACAGGTTAACATATCCTAGAATTCATATGAAGGATGCACAGATGTAAATCAGATATAAGTTGAAAATAAGATACACAGAAGAGGTGTCATTAGATCTTCACACAGGACAGTAATTACAGTATTGGTAAACCTCTGCTTCTTGCATCTTATTACTGCATTACTTTTATGAACAAGAACTAGACAACAGAAATAATTATTAGCTGGAGCATATAAGATTTGTACCTATATGTATCTGATTGTTTCTTCCAGAGTGAATCTAGGTAATTTGTCGATTACTGGAATCAGAAAAGCCTCATTCCCAATGGGTTTGTCTCTTTTAACTATCTGCATTTGGTACCAAAGATAATCTGAGATCCCTCTCAATTATTCCCTGCAGTTCACAGCATTCACAAGACCTCCAGGCCCTCTAACAAGCTAGGAGTACAAGCTCGTATCTGTGAAAGTACATGTGAAGTCTATACTGTAGAAAAAGAATTTACAATACATTGATTCAAAGCTGTTGAAATTCAATGCACAGTGGTTGTTAGCAGTAAAGCACTCGCTCTCAACTGCTAATTCACATCTAAGTTAATTCTTTAACACAGGTTGCCAGTAGAATGTAGATAGCATTTAAAAATGGGACAGTATTATTAGTTAATCACTAAAATAAAAATGTTAAAATTTCTTTTATTCCAATTATACAAAAGCTTCTTGGAGAATGCTTTTTACTCATATAACTTATTTTTAAACTTTATTTCGCTTTTAGCGATATGTTGAGAAACAAATGTGTTAAACTTAGTCCTTTCCCTTACTACTTCAATGCCCATATAAGTAGCACATGGCAGACACTTTATTTGGTGTCCATTCATATTGTTCAAGCAACTAGAAGAAAAGAAAAACATTATCTGAAGAATTTCCAGCTTCTTTAATTCACTAAGCAGTACTTTACATCCCACCTAAAACCAAACTATAATTACATTTATGTATTTCTTTTATCTGAATAAACAAATTTTATCTTATTTATCCTTTGTGTTACAGTTAGGCTTGACAGAGAGGGACAAGTGGGAAAAGAAGTGAGCATATACGGCTCTGCCAGCACGTGGCAGACATGTCAGAAAGAAAAGATTTTAAGTGTTTTGCATACTGAAATTCCTTTGTTCACGTTTCACCCACTCATAGGTTTCACACTGCTCTACTGATGTCATTTAAATCCAAAAGAAGATGTATCATAAAAAGAATATTTTATGTCCTTATAATTTTGACAACCAGTATAATAAATTGAGGTACAAAATCATGTTTGTGTATTTTAAAGACTGACATTTCTTTCTATATCATGGTGCCATCTAGTGGAAATAGACATTTATAGAGAAGAGCTATCGCCAACCTGAGAGCATTGACAGATTACAATATGTCGAGTACTGATATTCACTGCTGTTGTTTACTTTGCTGTACAGAAATCTGAAAACATGCAGCTGTGCACCTACACCAAAACTTTTTCCTTTTTCCTACAACCCATCAGAGATTCAAATGCTGGACTGGCTGTCACCAACTAGTGACAGAATTTGTACCAGAAATACTGAAGTGGAGCTTGTAAGTGACCACTTGTGGCAGTCCAATGGAGAACAGCATCACAGAGCAGAGTCAGACCAGGCAAGATTTTCAAATCTAACTTTCAGCAGAACAGGAGAGTGAAACAAAATTACAAGTCTCCTACCATGTAGTAACTTACACCCCTTCCACCTGCTATAGAACTTACCTGTAACTAAGGGTGATTTTAGAAAACCAGTGCCTTGAGCAGAATGTGGTAATAAGAGGGAACTGCATTAACTGACTGCTTTCTTCTATTCTTGGCAATTATTTATTGTGCTCAAAATATTCAGAGAGTATCATTAATATTCCTGGTAATTTTTTTTTCTTAATATGCTTTTGACTCAGTGGAAATGTCAGCTGGTGAAGTTGTTTCAATTTCCAGTCAGAGCCAGAAAGATAATCCGATATATTTAGATAATAAATTTATAAATAATTATGGAGCAGTAATCCTGGCATGCCCAGATTGCTGTATCTGCATGTCATCACCTTCCCAACCATGTGGGATACTTCAGGCTTACACCTAAGTCTGTATGTTCTAGCGAGGCCCACATCTTCACTTTTTCCATGTTTCCATATTACTTGAATGGGAGTTATATATCTAGTTACATGAGTTCATGTTCTGTCATCGCAAAACTTACCATTTGGGGTCCAACATTCACATTGATTGGTCCTAAGGTTTTTGGCAATATCTTTGTTGGGGAGTTGGTACTGGAAACTGGTAGTGTGATTACTGAAATATTACCTAAAAAATAAGGCAATGAAAAGACAGTTTTAAGTTTCTTCCTTTGTAATGTACAAAAAATACTTTGCTGAATTCTCACATCATTTTTACGTTTTGGAATCAAGTTAACTTTTTCTGTCTTACACACTGCCACAGAACAGCCACCAGAACCCTTAGCAGATGTCACAAGGACGCCTTACAAAACTGCTAATTATGTATTAGTATTTTATTTCCAGAAGGAATTCTTCTAGCCTAAGACAAAGGGCACACAGCCCACCATACACTTCAGCTTTAAAACTCTTGCGTGTACTTTTAGACTTCCAGAATTTCCTGAGTTGGAAAGGACCTGCAAGGATGACAGAGTCCAAATGAAACAAGTCTACTTACAATCACAAGCATACACACAAAGTATGTATCTACACATCTTCAGCTTTAACCACTTCTGACTATGCTGAAGTATCTAAAGTAGCTGCTGCTACTCCCCTTTCCCATACTCTACCTTTTAATCTTGATTACTCAGACTTAACGTCTCAATCAGAACTGTCATGCAGCACTTCCACTACCCCATAAATACTCCAAGCATTCTATACAAGCCACTCAAAGTGGTGAAAACACGCATTTACCTTCGGACATGGTGGCAGTAGCAGCTCCTATCTGTCTGACAGTTTCAAAGCAAGAGAGCTGCAAATCAATCAAACACCTCCCTGCATTCTTATGCACAGCCCCATCCAAATTCAAGTGTTAGAATGGTGGGTCTGGAGGCAGAATGAAATACAAGGAAGAGTTGCCACTACCTCATAACCCACAAAGCCAGCCTGGGCCTAGCTGAGGTCACGAGCTGTAAGGACAAAGACTGACTCCTTAAGAGCTCCTCAGGCTTTCGGGCACTAGCAGACAGAAACTAAAGGCAATCCGAGGTGATGGGTTCCTTCAGCACAACACAGATACCAGCCCTGCCCTCCTCCTGCCGCAGGGGTTGGCAAATTTTGAACTTAGTCCAAATAAGATCTCTATTACCCATGTCTTTTCTCACAGTGCTAGTTCACCTCCACGGCCCCCTATTTTCATTTAATCCTGAAGTGTGGTTGTTGATTTTTTTAGTACAGCCATATTCTGCCCTGAAAAAAAGTAATCGTAATTTCAGCAATGTAACAGCTGTGCAATACAACACAGAAACAACCCAAGAGAGGAAAAAAAAATACTTAGTAAAGGATGTTCTTTATCTTTGGCACAGAAATAAAAAGGATGCAGCTATATTTAAATTCTCATCTTTATAAAAAACGAACAGAGATAATAGAATTGGTCACAATAAGACAAGGATGTTTTAATGTTCTGTGCAAATCTCTCTGGCACCTGGAGTTACACTGCTACTAAATATTGCTTCTCCAAAAGGCAGATCTGTATCTGAGGACACCTTCAGAATTTATTCACCTAACTCACCTAGAAGAAAAAAAAAAAAAGCAAACCACACACTTACAAACCCAAACCCCAGAGTAAATCTTTGATCCATTGTGAAATACCTCCTGACATAGGGATGAAGTACAGAGCAATTCACAACTTACATACACCCTGTTCATATACTGAGCTCAAAAAGCTCTCTAACCTGACTAGTTATTTGCCACTTTTCACTTTTGCTGCAGGATTTTGCTGAGGATGTATTAAGTTGTGCTGGCACTCATCAAAACCCATCTCACTGCAGCGTGCTGCCGTCAGTGGCACTGCTGCTCACCTCCCAGGTACTGCTATAATTTATTTTTTTTTCCCCACTGCTGCACCTGAATATTTCCATACCTTCTTCTGCAAGATGAGCTCTCATGCTGTTTCTACTTGTCTCTTTTCTTACCACAGAACAAATTATTCCTTTGGCACCTCTGATAAAGTCACATGCTAAAGCACAGTACCATTTTGAAATGCTGGCATTCAGCCTCAAGTTTATCACTGGGCTACATCACACAGTCATCTTCAGCACATTTCTGGGGCTGCAGAGGTCTGTAATGTGTAACATTTCAGAACACAAGACTTAAACATGTCAGATTTACTGCACTGTGCAATCAGCACTGCTGGTGTACAGTTACGTTTACACATCCACTCACTGACCTCTACATCAATCAGTGTGCCCATGGTTTGTGTTCTCAGCACGCAGCTTAGAGACTCTAAGCCACTGTCAATAGTTTTTAGTGTGTATGCACGTACCCATACAATTCTGTGTACTGCCCACACATAGGCTGAAAACCATAGCTTAAAAATTGAGACCCACAGGCAACACTACACACAACCACCAATACTGATTAAGAGTTAATAGATAACTGCTATCTTCATTTATGAGATCACGTAGATATCTTCATTTATGAGATCACGTAGTACATGGCCACAGCAGCGTTAATAATACAAGGACTGTTCAAATAACTGCATCACAGTTTTACAGAGACAGTTGCTTAAATATGAAGTATGTACAAGAGCCCTTCTGGCTTGAGTGAGTAACAGAGGCCTTACTTCTTTTAATACCTACACAGACACAACGGGATCAGTCTGTTCTGATAAGTGAGGCCTCCTAAGCCACGAACAGAAAGAAAGAAGAACAAACTTTTGCACAGTAAGAGCACTCATTCTGCATCTTTCTCAGTGGCTGAAAAAATGATAAAGTTTAATTCATTATCAATTAAATATTCCTTTTCCTCAGTGGTTTTTTTTTTTTTCCAGAAAGAATATAATAGTCCAAACATTCACGTGACCCGCATCAGTAAGTCAAATATTTTAAAATGCTACAAATATTTAACAGTAAGAGCAGATTTTTGTCTCTTCTCATAGAAGAAGTTGATGCGTCTCAAAATGCATCAAGCACAGCAGCAGCTCAACCTGACGAAGCACATTTTGCAATGGCTACCAGTAAGCACTCTTCCTCCTCTGCACAGAGTGGTGCAGCTGCTGAGCCCAGCCCAGGCCCTGCAGCAGCCCAGCTCTGTGGGACACAGCTGCTGCAGAGATGTGGAGCCACTGCAGTGAGAACATCACTGCTGACTGCAAGCAGTCAATTCAACTACAGCAAGAGAGCTGGCATTGCCTAAGACAACTACCTGCGTTTTACACCAAATTTTTGAGGTTACTTCACCTCCTCTTGCTGAAGATCCCAGTAATTTCTAAAGTTCTGAAGGCAAGGTTGCATTACAAAAGAGTGAGCATCAACAGGAACAATTCCTTCAAGTCTTACTTATGAAAAGTACAAAAAAAGAAGTCATGCTGTTTGCAAATCATAAAAAAAAGCCACGAAAGATTTCTGTATTCAACCGGAGGTAGCAATAACACCAAACAAATTATATATACTTTATCATACAGCAGCTGTAAAGGCTTTAAACATGATCAATGTCCATATAAACACCAACTCTTAGTAACACCCATCATATGGCAACCAAACGGTGCACCGAATCACTGTGAAAAAGCAGTGCATACAGTGGTAAGCTGAGCACTTCAGCCTCCTAGTCACGGTAATCTTACAGCATGGATGGAAAAGGTCAGCATAGATGGATCAAACTAGAACGATTTGTATAATCATATTCAGTTCTTACATTGTGTTTCTCAGCAGTACAAAGCACAAGAGAGGTCGGTGTCGTTATTCCCATTTTACCAATGGAAAACTGAGCACATGGGAAAGAAACCGAGTTAAAACTCCCATTGAGAGGCTTTAAACACAGAGGCTTTAAACACATATACTTAACAGCACCACAAACTGAGCATGCTTGCCACTGAAGCAAATTCAAGATAAAAATCTGTCAGTGGACACACGCCTGATTCTCTCAGAACACAAAGCACTTTGCTTTGTGGACATTGTTTTTCCATCACTCAGGCACCACTAGTACTGTTTATTCTGGAGAAAAAATAGTGTTGCGGTTCTTTCATATTTAAAAAAGCATAGATACTAACTAATATGCCTCCCGGCCCGTGCAGAATGTTGTTACCTGCACAGACACACGTATGAAACTCAGATGAGTTGAGTACACACATGCTTACATCACACACCAATGAATCAGCCCACAAGGCTTCTTTTACATTTTCACACTGCATTCTAAATAGTGTAACTTCACAGAAGCAACATCCAGTCCTGTACCAACATGGAGCTGAAGAGGTTTCAGCAAATCTCCTGTTTAAGTAAATCTGCTAGCTTATTTGCAAAGACCATCAGAAATTATGTAGATCTTAGAATTTATAGAATCTGTTGCAGTCAGTTTGAAGGAAACTATTGCTAATGGGAAACAGATCCACCAGCTGGAGTCTCACACAAAGCATCCGTCAACAAAAAGACACTTTGAATTTTTAAACAAAACACAACAGGAATTTTGGTAATCAGCATTTCACGTTCAAAGCTCAGAAATACATATCCATTATTAACTTACAACCTGGAAATGTGCTGGTATTTTAAAGCGTATCAGCCAACAGTCCTTTTAAAAAATATTGCCAATGGCCTGACAGCAAAAGCAAAGAAAAAAGTTCACAGTTACCAAATGTGGCTATTCTGCATCTGGTGTTTTCTTAGGCTCCTCTACTAAATTAAAAAACATCTTCAAGACCAGGAAGATGAAGGCACAAAATTATAAAAGCGCACAAAAAACCTCAGTATTAATTTTCCTATGTTCTTTCAGTACATTTCTTCATTTGTTTACTGCACAAACACTCTAAGCTATAAACATAACTTGGAAAATTCCATAGTCGTTAGGGGCACATACATATCTAGAAACACAAAAAGTCAAAGAGGTGTGTAGAAAAGAAAAAAACAAAGATTAAAAAAAAGAAGAAAAAAAGGGGTCAGTACTCCATGCAGTGATACACTGACCGGCACATTTTCAGCCTTTTACTGCTCGATTTCTAACAAATGTATAGCAGTTAACAGTTGTACTGATCTCAAAATACCACATGCAGGCTTAGTGATAACCAGTTCTGTTGTCTTGGACGTTTCAGTGGATCTCTTTAAGCACACAACGAACTCCCCAGGGCTCATCAGGCCTTGTGCCGGAACCCCCGAGGCTCCAGTCCGTCAGACATGCAGCAGCACCACGAGAATGCATTTAAGCAGCCCTTATCACCCAATGCTCATTCCTGTCCCAGGGCAGCACAGCCACATCTATGGTTATGCAGTGAATTTACCTTTTTTTTTTTCTTTCTTTCATTTGCAAGGGAGGAAAATGGGGTATTTTTCCACTGAACTTGTTCCCCAGTCCAGCAAGCCACTGGGCTATCTACAAAGCTGTGCTGCCACAGAGCAAAGGGTAATGTGCAGCTGTGATTGCCCAGGCACAACTTTAACTGGCACTGTTCCTGCAGAAAATCTCTACAAAAACAAGCAAAAGATCAAATCACAAGGGGGAGGAAATTGGAAATACGTAATTAAACGTTGAAAAAAACCCACAGTCACAATGTAAGAAATCTGTCATACTGCTTACTGCTTCCATTATAACAGCATAACTATAAGTCCTGTTCATTGAAAAGTCTGCACCCTAGAAAACCAGTCCTACAAGAACCACCTGAAACACACGAGTAAGGTGTTTGGTGCTCACAATTAGAAAAGAGCAGACTCGGGGCTGAAAACTTTATTTCCATGGAATAGATTACAGCATCAAGACTCATTAAGACTAGGAACTACATAACAAATAGACTTCATTGAAATTAGTGGTATTAACTTCTAAGCTGCATTAAAAGTTAAGATCCTCTCTCAAAGCAATTTGAATTGCAGTTTGATCAGATTCAGTGATCCTCTCCCATCCAGCCTGTTACATGACAGGTGGTCTAGAGTCAGACTCCCTTCTCCTTCCACAGCAATGAAAGGAAAGCACCATCTAAATACACAGAGCCTAAAAATATAGTAACCGTAATTAAAAAAATAATAAGTACAGTAGGATTCACCAAAATTGTGGTCATCTACGTTGCGTATCTGAAGATGAGAATCAAACGTATCACTCACAGTCAATCAGCCGAAAACCACTGCTTCTTTCCTGCACGTCCCATTAACCAATGACTGTCAGCTGCTGCTCACAGACATAAATGGATACATTGCCAACCTCTTCACTCATGTACAGACACTGGTCAGCCAACAGGTTTTGCTTAGGAGGCAAACAGAACTATTAGCTGTGAAGTAATCTCATCTTTTACACACAAAGGCATTCCATATGAAAGATAACAAAATATAATTCAAATAACTTCTATACAATTTTTGACAGACATAAATTCAGAGTTCTTTAATTTTCAGGGCATTTGTTACTGCAAATTAATGTTGTTCTCTAGGTTAATTATCTGTGGATATAACTGATGAGATTTAATGTCATGTATGCCAAGTACTTTCAAAGTAAGCTCAAGAGATGTCAAAGCTAGATCCTAGAAACAGTGCAACTAAAAACACAAGCTAACAAATACAAGCTAGTACTTCCTAGTCGTATTTCTAGTTGTATCACACGTATTACCTCCTCATTCCTACCAGCAGCTATGAGCTATGAATTCAACAACCTGCTTACAGAAGAGACATTTGGATCTTCTTCTGAACCAAATTCTCACTGGCTGCTGCTGTGAAGTCTGGGGGGGGAAAAATGTTCTCCTAAAACCAAGCCTTGATAATTGTTGCTTTTCTTAGTCATTTTGCTGTTGTTTTTGTACTTACCAGATCTCAACTTCTTAAGTTTATTAAAAATATTAACTTATCTCTCAAAAATAAAAAGCCCACGGTAACTATTCTCAGCAAAACAAGCAAAGTTACAGGACCCTGCACACAATCCCAGCTGAGGCTGGCAGACCTCTGAAGCTCACCCACCTCCTTGGCCCCTGCTGCAGATGCCATCTGCAGCTTCTGAGCACCTCCAAGGAGGCCCACAGCCTCTCTGGTCCCTGTGCCAGTGCTCTGGCACCCACACAGCACAGAAGCGCTTCCTGGTGCTCAGAGGAAGCTCCTGTGTGTCAGTTTGCACCCCGTGCCTCTTCTCCTGGCTCTTTGCACCTCCTCTCAAAATAGGCATACACATGGGTAAGGTGCCACTGCACTTGCCACAACCTTTTGCTGGCTCAGTCAGTTTGGGCCCAGCAGCACCGCAGGGCCCTTCCCACAGAGCTGCCTCCAGTCTGCCCAGCCCTATGGCCAGCAGCACAGGCTGTCATGCTCTGGCTGCAAGGCTCTGTGTGCACAGCACACCTCAGTGAGACACCTCTGCAGAGCTGTTGCTGAGCACCCTGAGCAGGCGCAGGGCTCCTTAATCTGCAGCTGAGCCCTCACAGACCTGGAGTGGGCTCTGGGATAAGTGACCAAGTGGCAACACAGGTGTGTCCCTGCCTGCGATCAGTGCGAGGAGACCAGAGCTTTGCTGCAAGCTTCTGCCATGGAAACTCAGCATTTAACCATGCACAGGAACGGATCAGCACACCAACAATCAGCACCTGCTGCAGGATTCAATCTTCTTACCACTGGTATACTGTTCTACTGTAGCCCTTACTGTAGCCCTTTAACACTATTTAAAACACTTGTTTTTTTGTTTTTTCTTTCCAGAAAGCTAAGCAGGCAGTCACAAAGGAAAAAAGCACAATGCAGAAAGAAATGCTGCGTGCAGAAGTCCTATCCTGGGGCTCTGACTCAGGATTCCTCTTTCAGACCTGCACTCTGATGTGTAAGGCTGGCTGGGGAGATCCAAGAGCAAAGTTTTACAAAGTGGAAGCAGTGTTCAGCCAGGAAGCTGCCAATGGCAAGTCCCAGCAGTCTCTAGGAATTACTTTTCTCTATTTTTTCACTAAACAAAAGCAAACACCATTCTGAGTTAATGTTCCACAAGGACTCAGATACTTCTAGGCATGCCTGAGAAGTAAAATCTAGTTTTCTTCAGAGTGCAGCAGTGAGCTTTTTACAAGGATTACATATTTGGATTTATGTGTTTTAATCTGCAGTCGCCACATTTAAAATATCCAAACCCACTGTAAATCTCAACTGCATTTAGATTCTCCTGAACTATAGGAGAAATTCTTTTTCTCCAGATATCTATCATCTATACAAGAATTAAAAACTACAGAAAGCACTCTAAAAAGTCTGATTTGAAAAAGCTAATGCAAGATCACCTCAGTATTCAATAAGCACAGGAAGCAAGCAAGGAATAGGAAAACGGAACCACCAAATAAAACAAATGAACCTGCCAACCTATTCAGGAATGGTAAACAAGATTTAAAAATCAGCAGAAGTGATATAGCAGTACTTTCAGACTTGCCTGTTGAATTGCAGTACCTAAACAATCGGTGTTAATTTCTCATAAAACAAAATAAACCTGAAAAATACCAAGAAGTTAACAGTGGGAAGGCACTACAGTTCAACACAGGAAAGACAAATGGCAACAACAGCTGCAGAATTACTGTTTCAAGTTGTTGGGAGGGTGCAACACTTTGTAGAGTATGCCTTAAGCAAACTACATCTGATGTAATTGTGGTTGCCAAACCACTCTCCATCCTATTTGAAAAATTATGCCTGTCAGACAAAGTCCCTGATGACTGGAAAAAGAGAAACATCACTCCCATATTCAAGAAAGGAAGAAAGGAAGTCCCAAGGAACTACAGGCTGGGGAGCCTCACATCTATGCCTGGGCAGCTTATGGGATGGATTCTCCTTGAAGAGATGTTAAGGCACGTGAGAGATGAAGCAGCGACCCAAGACAGCCAACATGGCTTCATGAAGGGCAGATCCTGCCTGACCTGTCAGGTGGCCTTCTATGATGGAGTGACAGCATCAGTGGACAAAGGAAGGGCAACTGATGTCATCTATCTGGACTTCTACGAGGCCTTTGACGTGGTCCCAAACCATATCCATTTCTCTAAACTGGCAGGATGTGGATTCGAAGGCTGGACTATTTGGTGGATAAATAATTGGTTGGATAGCCAGAGGGTTGTTGTCAATGGTTCTGTGTCTGAATGGAGGCCAGTCGTGAGTGATGTCTCCTAGGGGTCTGTCTTGAGACGGGCGTTCTTCAGCATCTTTATCAATGACACAGACAGTGGGTCTGAGTGCACCCTCAGCCAAGTTTGCTGATGACAAACTGAGTCGTGCAGTTGACACAGTAGAAGGGAAGGATGCAGTCCAGAGAGACCTGCACAGGCTCGAAAAGTGGGCACACAAGAATCCAATGAGGTTTAACAAGGCCAAGTGCAAGGTGCTGCACTTGGGTTGAGGCAATCCCAGATATGTTTACAGACTGGGAGAAGAACTTAAGCAGCACCATGGAGAAAGAGTTGATGGACGGACGAAAAGCTAGACACGAGACAGCAGTGTGCACCTCAGAAGGCTGACAGTATCCCAGGCTGCATCAAAACAGGAGAGGCCAGCAGGGAGACAGAGATTGGCCCTCTGCCCTTGTGAGGCCCCACCTGGCATACTGTGTCCAAGCCTGGGGCCCCCAGTACAGGAGGGATGAGGAGCTGTTGGAACAGGTCCAGAGGAGAGCCCTGAAGTGATCAAAAGTCTGGAGCACCCCTCCTATGAGGACAGGTTGAGTTAGGCTTGTTTAGCTTGTACAAGAGAAGGCTCTGGGGAGGCCTCACTGCACTTCCAGTACTTGAAGAGAGCATACAAACAGAAGGGGGGACCCACTTTTTACACAGTCTAGTAGTGATAGTACAAGGAGAAATGGCTTTAAACTAAAAGAGAGGAGATTTAGGTTATATGTAAGGAAGAAATTTTTTAGTCAGAGAATAGCGAGATGGATATCTCATCTCTGGAGGCAGTTGGATGGGGCCCTGGGCAGCCTGATCTGGTGGGGGGCAGCCAGCCCATGGCAGAGAGTTGAAGTTAGAGAATCTTTAAGGCCCCCCCTAAACTAAGCCATTCTATGATCTCTCTTTTACTTTGGAACACATCATAAGCCCATCATATTTCAGTCTAAGACCATGGTGAAAGCACATCATGAAGAGCAGCAGCTGTAATATCTCAGCAGAGATGGCAGGTTTTTAGTTATATCCCAAGGTAAAAATCAATAAATAAACATAAAATAATATTAGTGCATAATATTTTTGAAAATACAGAAGAGCAGAGGTAAATAATACATTGACCATTCCACAAGCAAAATATAATAATGACTAGGAGCAGTAAGATTGAGGTACTGCTACTAATAGTAACATCCTCTGCTTTATGAAGTTATTCAGTTCACTTATTCTCTGGACAAATCAATTGCTTGCTTCAGAAATTGTTTGAAGATATTGCACTTCAGTCTTTTGTCTAGTCTCATGACACAGTAATCAAAAACCACTGAAACAAGAAGGGTAATTATCTTGCCAGTGCCTAGCAAACACTTCTCAAAGACCTAAAACCAGCTGGTGGTGGTACAGTTTAGAAAACAAGGAAGCTATCGTAGCTCTACAAATTATGTCTAGATTCTTTCATTTTCTGACTCTGAAGTCTAATAGATCTAAATTGTTGTGAATAGCCAAAAATCCTTCTTCTAGCTGGTGCATTCACTTCTTTATTGCACTACATAACAGCAAACAACATTTACTTAAAAAGATTCACTGAGGCATTTCACAAATTGTAAATCCAACTCTTCCAGTGCTTTAGAGGAATTGCAGATGTATTTCATCAGAATCTATAGCTGTTCTGATGGCCAATGCACTGGTCACAAGTGATTCACCAAGAATGTAAGATGAAATTGGATGGGACAAAACTATTACTTTAAGCCGTCCAGCCACTTATAGAAGTACACCAACAACTTCCACTCCTGTTTGGGAAGATTACTACAATAGAGTCTAGGAACTTTAGGGTGGGAAATAGGAAATTCATAACATTACTCACAATTAAGTAAAGGAAACAGAAGGGTTATTTTACACTTCAATTGCTTTTTCTACCATCCCTATTCTCCCTCTGTAAACTTTGACATCAGAAGCACACGATGTTTGTAACACATCATATCTACCAGTGTGGCTGCAGAAAGTACATTTTGAGAAACTAAATTCTGAGCATCCCAAAACAACACATACTGTGCTGTGAAATCAGCAGCAATATTCATTTAGTAAACATAAGAGAGAAATAAATCTTAGTGTATGCTTCTCTACTACATATGCAGGTAGAATTCTCTTACCTTTTGTTGGACTCTGGTTCTGATCTATAAATCCTTTCAAGTCTCCATTTGTGGAAGTCACACCAACCTGAACAAAACATTTTTCAAGTCTTAAAATATGACAGACCTTTCCACATTTTCCAGTATGCAACCAACAGTATTATGAAAGTAATCTGTTCTGCACTGCTGAAACATCATAATCCTATGGCTTGCAGAGCCTAATGAGAGCATGATATGTGAAGCAAGTTTCCAAGACATTGACTGCGTATAAATGAAGACATTAACTACATTTTTAAGTTCTTAACTAAGAAAACCCAAGTCCCTGTATATTCTCATGCTGTACTATACGTGCCCCAAGAAGCACATTATCACTGTCTGAGTCATTGTCCCCTCCAAGTCTTACAAGGCAGCTGCCACCAACAACGCTACACAGCCCACAGGTTTGAGGAGATGTGACAACGATGTATTTTATATACATCTCCTAGTCTTTAGAGATAATTTACACAGAATAAATTACTGGAGACACAGGGAACTTACAACCATATTCAGAACAGTGTGTCTGATTTTGGCATGTACACAAGGCACAGAAAGGTAGAGTTTGTTTAGAAAAACACAAGGTCACCACTCCTAGACAGGGAGGGAAGAGACAGAAAGTCCCCAAGTCGCAGGTAGTAAGGCATGCACCCAGCAGCAGCAAGCAGCGATGCAGCACTCCACTGTTTCAGAGCATTGCATCTGTAGCACCTTAGTGAACAAGGTACTTTGGTTTGCTTCCAAGATGGAAGCTGCCATAAGCACCGAGTGACTGAACTCCTCTGGAACCTGCTTAGAATCAGAGCACGATTCCTCCAGCAGGCAATTACGGAAACTACCAGAAAGTCTTTTAAAAAATACTATAAAATGTGAGTGCTTCAATAAGTGACTAGGACAAGATCCAAGATAAGCAAAAACAATTATGCTATCAAGGACCAAGTATTTGCTCTATTTTACAGATGTATGTGGTAAAAATAGGACATTTGCTAGTGTCATTTGTAGAACTGTAATCATATCTAATCAGAGAACTGTTTGCACACAAATCAAATAGTGGCAATGCAGCAGGGCAGGGCTGAGCAGAGATGGGTGCCAGTCTGCTGCCAGAGCCTCTGCCTGCCTGGAGACAAGCAGCGCCCGCAGGCATCCGTCCTCCTGTGCCCAAGGCAGTGCTGTGGTGGCTGCTCCTGCAGGAGGGGCACAGTGAGCCCTCAGCCTGACAAAGTGTGCACAACGTGTTCCTGAGAGGATCTTTGAAATTGGGGCTGGAAAGTTCAGTGACTCACACAGAGCACAGCCTCACACAGAGCACAGCCTCACACAGAGCACAGCCTC
>NW_024884744.1:13491212-13507105 GCF_019232065.1 Centrocercus urophasianus | reverse complement strand
AGAGCACAGCCTCACACAGAGCACAGCCTCACACAGAGCACAGCCTCGAAAGGATGTTCCAGCTGCAAAGCCACCATAGAGAGCCCACACCCTCCCATCACACTACTGCCTACAACAGGGAATACAGAACTGGCTTATCCATAGGTGCCCTGCCTCTGTGAGAAGTTGTAAAACACAAATAGGAGAATTCTATATCAGAGCTCCACTAAAGGAACAAGGCTGGATACCAAATGTTAGATATAAGGGCACAACTTGTTCCAGAAGAAAGAGTAAGAATTAGGATTCCCAAGAACATCTTCAAAGGCAGAACTGCAATTTGTTCACCACTGAACGTTCAGTTCAGGATTTATGGCTGTACATACCCCATCATCTCCCAGTGTGCTTCAGTGAAGCCCTGACAACGGCAGACCTCTGTGCTGTCAGCCCAACGAGACTCTCCAGCAGTTGTTAAAATTCAAATATTTACATTGCATTCTCTGGAACATTTAGATGATTTAATGGATATGGTACTTAAGGAAATGTTGGTCAAAACTGAAGTACCTGAGCTTCTTCTTTTTTTTTTTTTTTTGTCTTGTCCTTCTGTGATGCAAAGAATACAAAATTTCAGTCTGCATAGAAAACACCTGTCATAAAGACAGTCCAGTCCCTACTAACACAGCTGTACAGAGCACCCAGTGAACATGTGCTCTTCTCTCCATTTAATAACCTCTAAGCTTAGAAGAGCTTGAAAACAAATTTGAATTTCATGAGAGCTTAAATGAGAAGTGACAAATCAAGAAGAGCATTTATCTCACAGAAGAATGACCGTAACTGAGCTCCTCCTCAAAAAAACCAACGAATTTGATGCAATATTGTGCCATTACTGCAGAACGAGAACTTTATAGTGTTTCATTTTGATCTTAGCCAGATTCCAGGTCACGTTATCTGCATTTCGGTAGCAGCCACAGCTTTTGGCCATCTTACTTTAACCATCAAAATATTAGTGATCTACATTCTGGCAGATGGAAGAAATGTAATTTCTAATTCACATAAACCACTTGTAAATTTTAGCTGTAATCCAAAATGGATTTTAAGGAAGAGGAAAAAAATAAGTATGTAGGTTACTCTGCAAGTAATGCCTCCTATGCATTTCTGTGGAAAGTACAACAGATGGAGCACTATTTCACAGAGCAAATTCTCAGCTACAAAGTGCTATTTTTCAGTGCAGTCACCACCAGCTGTTTCACGTGGATGCACTGATCGAGGCACTCCACATTTTGTGGTGTGACAGCTGTGCATGGCAGTCCAGAACACGGCTTGTCTTTGCCATTGCTGACACCACTGCTAAAACACACTGCCCACCATCTCACTGTGCTCACACCCATCGCTTGGGCTCCATAAAAGTCAGCAGGCACCAAGGAATGTCAGTGGGTGCCATTTTTCCACATAGAGGAATTCACTCCCACACCTCTGTTCCGCATGCACTTCCATGTCAGCAACCATTCTGTGGCTGCCATCAGTCACACGTCAACAGAACAAAATGGCACATTGGTGGGAAGGTTCAGCCTCTGCTGCCATAGCACCAATGTCCTCCTGACACCATGGGCCAACAAAATAAAATAGGAGGCATTACTTTTGGAGCAGGCCTTGTTGTTGGTTGTGCTACAAGTAACATTTTACTGAGACCATATTTAAAGACTTCAGGCTACAGAGGTATCATACAGCTTACACAGGTATCATTTATTACTTTCTGTATGACTCGTGATATTTCTTTGTAACACAGCCCCAGTGTCTGGACTACTGGGCATGGCAGGGGCTGGCTTCCTGTTTCTATCTGCAACAAGATAAATCCAACCACGAAATAAGACAAAGCAAGCACCTGGCAGGCCTTTGCATCCTATTAAATACTTACAACATTTTTTTTATTATTTCCTAGTAAGTGACTAAGAAGTTTCCAAATGGGGCTGAGAAATGTACCAAAATAAAGAAATCTCAGGAGTCTCAGGTGAGGTAAACCTTCACAAGTTGCACTTACAACTTAGCAGCCTCCTCCACTGCTGAACACACTTGCCAGTTACCAAGATCCCCCTGCAATCCTTCCTCTCATGCAAGAAATTCATTCTCCTATCAACCTGAAAAGTTTGTTCTCTCTGCCTTAGAATCATTCCAGATTCTAGTACAAGGAAGTTGCTCATGGCTAGGGAATAACAAACTGGCTACTTTCATATTCCTGTAGGCTCTTGTGGCCATTAACTGACCTCATCTGTGACATGACAATCATCTTCTACGAAGCAATGGCAAAACTCTCTGCAAGTATGTTTATATAAATACAGATTAGGTAACCAAAACTAACAGTTCTTATTCAAATAACCTTCCTGAGGCATATTTATTTTGTCCTAAAAATAAGTTTCTTGCTGTTTTTGTGTTCCCCATTTATCAGTTTTTAATGCCTTCTTACCTGAAGGACAGGTGGAAATGGAGGCATAAAACAGGTGAGAAGACATGACAAAGAATAAAATAACCAATTACAAGGCAACTTAAATGACATCTGGGTACACCACATGTTGTAAGCACGAAAATATTTAATCTCCAAGAGAATCCAAAACTTTTATTCACCATTTTGTTATTCATTAGTGGTTTGGTTGGGATTCTTTTCATAAGCAATGTTGCACAGAGATACTAGGAAGTTTTCTGCATTTCCCTCAGGTGAGCACTGAGCCCAGCCTTGATAATTCTCCTATCACATACTCAAAGATTTAGCAAGGAAAAACAGTAACAAGGAATGTTATTCTCAACCTCTGTATGTGTTCAGTGGACTGAAAATTTTTACTGTGTTTGAAGCACAAGTTCCTTGTAGACAAAGTAGTTCAACCCTGGTTGTGCATGTGAGATCAGAAAGACATTTTAGCCCACGCTTGCAGTACTTTGTTGTCTCAATGCATTAGGAGCAAACATCTCTCACCTACTGTGTCCCAGATGCAGGGCAGTGACTCTGGAACACAGAGGTGACAGTTTCTTGGTGTGTACTTACTTGGTGAGACATACACCCTTCACAAGTTTCTCCAAAAATGCCAAAATTCCAGTACTTTCAAGATCTCTTTCCTTGATGCTTCTACAGAACAAAGAGATGGAGATACCTCTCCTCTGCAGATAAGCTCTGTCCAGCAATTATGTTCCACTTCAACCTCTGCATGTCAGTAAAACATTTCAGACAGCATAACAAATGCCAGCCTTACATTCAGAACAGATTTCAGGCTGCAGAAATCCAAAGATACAAGCTAAACCCTGCAGCTCTAGATTTCAGAAGCACTCCTTGGCCTTTTAGTAGCATAAGAATACTTGTGGGCTGATGCTGCTGGCCAGTGTGTGTAGTAATGAGTAACTGAGGTTAGGAAATCCTGAAAAAGTGCTAGAAATAAAGACAGAAAGCACACCGTTACTCCAGTTTTTACACTCGTTTTCTGGTTGTTGTTGTTTGGTTGGTTTAGTCTTTTTGTTGTTGTTGTTGGGTGTTTTTTTTTTCCCCAAATCCTTTGGACAAGTATATTTAAGAAATATAAACTAGGTTAGCACAGTTTATTGTAGAAATTTTCATAGCATGCATATGAATAAAATGCTTACTCTATGAAGAAACTACAGCCTTGTGTTAAAGTACCTCACAGCAAAAATGTGGCTCCATATCAGCACAATGTTGCCCAGCCTGGATGTCATCAGAGGTTTTCAAAACTGAAGCCCTGAGCAGCCCTTGAACAAAGCCCCAAACAACTGCACTCTGCATGAAGGCACCAAGGGTTCCTACTGGAATAGATGGGGCTCCTGAGACTCCTACCAGGGTATGTGACCATACTGCAGAACACCCCAAGGATTTTATTGGCACTGCTGTTTATCCTTTGACTACACTGAAGTAAAGGTCAAAACCACATACAACAGTAGAATTATCTATTTATACTACACTTGAATATGGCCTATGAAATAAGTAATACACATTAATTTATCCTCTGAGTTGGTCAGCTTGAATCAAATAGATAAGACATCTGAAAGCCCTTCCTGGAACTACATAGCAAATAAAATTATTAATCAAATGAACAGAAAAGGTCTTTCAAAGACTGGAGAATTAATTTAACCAAGCTATAGCCTTGACATCAATCAAAATATGCACAAAAGCTTGTGCCGCTTCTGAACAACTGAACTGAAAGCCGTCCTAACATTCCCTGCACTTTTGTTCTGGGTACTTCCTTCTTAAGCCATGTTGGATCCTAAGCCTGTTTAAATTCAATTAAACCACAGAACGTTTTACCAAAGGCAACAAATTGCTGAGGGCTCACAGTGGTGTTCGCTCACTGATCACCTTAATCAAAACTATTCTGTATACAAATTGTGTACCTCGAGAAGCACCTGCAAATCAGGCCAAAAATTAAGGTCAGGATGCTATCCGTTTTACAAGCTTCCTCAGAACTGGGAGCAGGGGAGTAAAAGACAGAGCTTCTGGACAACACACCACAGTCTAGCTAATGTGGCAGATGAACAGAGAGGAAAGCCCTGAGTCTTCTAGAAATTAGGAGTGTATAGACATTGGTAAATAAGCACGTCTGCTCTTTTTACAGTTTTGAGACTGGGACTCAGTCGGATCTTGCTCTGGTGCTTCAACAAAATGAGAGGTTCTCAGATCAGTTTGCAGCAATGTTAGTGGAAACAACAGCAGAAAGTATTGCCTTGATTATTAACCTGACCTATAACTGACTCAACTCTGTGTCCTTAAGGAGCATCCAACTAGTTTACATGAATAAAATACAGCAGAAGATATTTGTAGTATGCAAAAATCTTCTCCATTCAAGAAATGAAACACAAAGAGCTTCAAACCTGAAAGAAGTGACTGGCAGCACATCAGTATAAAAAGGAATACATGTTACAGAATTATAAACTTACATTTTTTGCCGTCATGTCAGAAGGTCTTGGTCTATATTCTGTAAAACCATAAGATCTCCCTTTTCATCTTCACAGAATCTTTAAAACCAACACCCTGCAAGAAAGTAAATTAAAGCATACGAGTTAGAATACATTCTCAGTTAGCTCTCTATCCAAACCCTGCATCTCCCCAGGACAGCTAAATTTTGCATGTGTTTATTTTTAATAAAGTTACTCATCACAACAGAAGATTCATCACATACACGAGAAATTTACAATGCTTGAAATACTCAGAAATGTAATCTTAATATGGAGTCCTGATATGTCACTGTGCTAGCAGAGCTTATCACACCATTTCTAAAGTCTTGTAGCCACGTCTTAAAGTCTTAAAGCCATGCAAACATTTACATCAAATACAGACTGACCCCAAAAACTGAAAGTGAATTGATCTTTTCATTGTGTCTTTAACTCTCACAATTGAGAAAACTTCTGATTCTATCACAGCACATATACAGAGATCTTGAGAAGGAGCAGGAAACAATACAAAATGCACAGACACAGCAAACATTTAGCAAATTCAGGAAACATCCAAAAAAACCCAAATGCATTTCTGTTCAAACTCACTTTTTAAATATTTTCAAGCCCTTGTAATTAGGATTATATTGAAATTCCAGGGAAAAGAAACATTCTGATAAACTGAAGAATATTTACAGTGACTTTTTTTAAAAAAATCAAATCTTCCAGAAGTCTCACAAAAAAGGAAAACAAATTACAAATGGTGGCAGCACAAACCATTTCAGAGACAGAATTAATTTGACAAAATGTTCAAGTACTTTGAAAGCACTTTGTAAGTACTACTTGCTGTTAACAAATGGGACTAAAAAGACATCTGAATTGTGCTTAGATGCACAAGGGAGAAATGCTCACACTTTCAAGAGTGGAATTGATTCACAAAAATCTTACAGAACACCTGAACTGGTTACTGTGAGTCACAACCACTCACAGCAGAACTCACCAGCTGCAAAAGCAAGTACAATCTATGCTGTTTCCTTTGAAATTCAAACTCTTGTTAGCTTTGAGTACAACCATGTCAGCACCTCCCTTCTAAGAAAGGACCAAAAATGATTTCAGTAGAATATGTTGCCCATGACAGACTACTGACACTGCATTCATGATTATGGATAATGCAGATAAAGAACCACACTGAAAGAATCAAATAACCCAAGTTGAAATGGACCCACCAGGGTCATCGAGTCCAACTCCCGACTCCCCACAGCACCATTCAAAATTGAAACCCTGTGTCTAAGAGTGGCCAAATTTTTAAGCCTGCATCTCCTCCAGCCCACTGTTGTCCTCAAACTCAGAATATACCCGAGTCCTGCTTCCAGACACCATCTCAACCCTTTCCTTTACAGATTTAGCACTTGATCTTGAAGAGTGAGGAGTGATTTAAAAGGCTTAAAGAACATCACCGATTTTGTTAGCCTGCTTCCTAAATTTCTAAAATATCCAATAAAAGCGTAAGAATCAAAGAGGGGTTGCACATCTCCTGCTTTTGCCATCATGCAAAACATACTTAGTGTTTTTTTTCTGGTTGGACCTACAGAGCAGCTTCTGGGAGACTGCTGGTATGGCAGAGCATCACACAGGTATGCAGTGACTCCCTTGCAGTGGCTGTGCATATTGAAAGCACAGAGCATTTGCCAGAAATGATGACAAACTGGGAAAAATACACTGTACATACAGAAGACCTTCCTCCATCCCTGAATTCCTGGCAGAGGAAGAAGCATTTGCTGCTTGTAGGGAGGTCAATCAGTTGCTTCACACATAAACCAACACTTACAATTTTGGTGGGAGGGATGGAGGTTCCAACAAAATAAACCTTGGTAATAGAGGAGATGGGGATGACAGTACATGTTCTGATCTTCATTTTTTTCTCTGGCTGCTGCCAGGCATTTTAGAGGTAGCACTGCTGAGTAACAGAAATACGGATAACATATATTTGGGTTGTATCCAAGTTTGAAGCCATGGAACAGAAAGATAAATAAGTCAGGATATGATGAATTTATTTATTTCCATATGTGTGCAACATATCCTGTTTTAGTCTAAACTGTACAATTAACTGACCGATAGACCTTTTTAATATCCATGTTTGTCTTCAGCAATTAAAAGCCTTAGTTCTGGTATCTTACAGTCCTAAATTGCTAGCAGTCCTAAATTGATAGCAACTCTTCCCTAACTCTTCTCCTTTGCATTTTTTAGTTACTCTTTACTGCCACTCATACTTAAAGAGAGATAATCCACAACTGCTTGAACACTGCAAGAGAAAAGTTGCCCTGACAAGAGCCCTGGCTGCCCCTGCCCCACAGGGAGATCTAAACTAGAAACACCTGTGCAGCAGCCCAGGTGCCCAGGCCATGCAGGGAGCAGCTGCTGGGCCAGAGAGAAGCCTGATGGCAGCGCAAGAAGGCAGAGAGACAGCGGCACCCACAGGGCCTCTGCCACTCAAGCACCTGAAGAAAGTCACCACCTAAGCCAGAGCTGCTCCAACCCTGCCAGGCCGTGCTGCAGCAGCACAGAGGGAGAAGTGCCAGACTCTGCTCCCTTCCCCACTGCCACCAAGCAACAACCAGACTTTGGGTGCCACCTCTGCTCCTCTACCTTGCATGGCATTTGGATTTACAACTGGCCCAGCACAGCAGGAACCTCCCCAGCTCCCACAAGCAGCAGAGCAGCAGGATCCTTGGGTCCTCCTAACCTCATCCTTTAAAAAGGCCATTCCAGCAGCAGCCATGCTGATGCTGCCTGCTGGGCAGCCCCACGTGGCGCCTGCAGCTCTAACTGGGCGCACGTAGGCGGTGGGCCAGCACCACAGTGTGCGACCCACTGCTGACAGCTGGGAAAGCAGCACATGTTATAGGTTGAGAGCTCTTAGGGAGATAGTTCCAGAAAGATCTTCAAGTACTGGACCTGAGAACCTGGAAATACTGTCACATCTTTTTATTTATGTATCTACTTATCTATTTCATGGTTCTGAGAACGAATAAATGTTTGAATAATGAACCTTTTCAATTGCCATATCCTTTTAGTCGTTCATTCATTCATTTCATGCTCCTTGAACTCCATCAGGCTTTCTACAGATCTCTTATGCTTTTCAGATATTGTATCACTTCAGCTGCTATTAGAGTTAAAGGAACGCCACTCAATTTGGTAGTGTTCTCCCTTTCCTACTGAATTAACGTTATTTACCTCCCTTGCTGCCCCAATCTGCTGCAGCTGTGACCAAGGAGCTATTCCAGCATCCAAATACCACACTATATGTCTAGTAAGACATACTGTAGCAAACAGAGCCTTTAGTTTTAGTTTCACAACAAAACATCTAAGAAAATAAGAAGCATTTTTATCTTGTATGGTAAGGACACAGTGAGAAAAATATAGAGAGTTATCTATTAATGTTCCTGGGGAAAAAGGACTGCTAGATCTGTGTAGCCATCTTGAAGCCTGGAAAGTTGTCACAGAAAAGCCATGCAGTGACAATGGTCCACAGCAAGGAACCAATACTGACAACCTGCACCACATTTGAAAATTAGGATTCTGCCATTCCTTTCTCTTTTTCCTCCTTCCACACACACCTTCCAAGTACATCATCTGGAGCTCTGGCCCAAAATTCATGATGCAATTTGCCTTCCCTGTCTCACTTCAAGAGGCTTTACAAGTAATTCACTCAAATAAAACATAGCTAAGAGAACATTTTCTAGTCAGTTTCATCCTGCTGACAGATAGGCCAGCTAGTTTAATCTTTGACAAGTTATTTGCCATCAAGCTTAGTGATCCAGAAGGCATTGTCCATAAACTATTACAGTCACTTGCCACAGTGCTTTTCAGACAGCACAAACAGTTGGTATTCTTCCAGCTTTATGAACACATTTTGTCAAGCTCAAGAAGCCAGACTTTGTGACCCCACCATCTGCCACGACCCCTTGTCAGGTTCAGACAAAAGAACTTACACAGATGGCCTCAAAATGGAGATTCTCTTCCTTCTGAATTGCTGTTTGACAGCTTGCACCACACAGAGCAACAAAACTCTACCTTTTTGTTCCTGAGCTGGTTTCTACTGAACCAAGGACGCATAAAGCCCAAAGCACATGACACACACAGACTGCTTTACTTGAACTGAAGTTCTTCATAATCTAATCTCGGTTTATACCCCGCTCCCATGATTTTACCTTTTGGTCAAGTATTGTACAGCTCTGTGAGAGAACAGAACCATAAGAACCATAAGAACCAAGGTGTGATTTCTTCTAGAACTTACATTGCCCAACCACTTCTGCTGATGCCATTAAAAAGACACCGAAAACAGTAAATTTACAGAAATGGAGATCATCAAGCTCCAGACTAGTTAGTTTAGTTCTCCATACATATCCTTCATCACAAGTCAAAAGACAGATCTATTCTGAAGTGACAATGAAGCAAAATTCCAGTAGGAGAAACACTGCAGAATAGAAACAATTATCTGAGAAAAATGCCACCTCTGTACTCCTCTGTACATTATTTTCTGTGGTCCAAAGTCATACTTTAAATTATTCCTATAAGATACACATGTTGGCTAAAACCTAGCAGTAGGAAAGAATAAAGCCCCACACCAGAACAGTCTGTTTTCATCCCTTGACAATAAATCTGTAGCAAACATCTAAGATTTCTATGATTTCCTCAAATTCTGACCAGTACTCTGCATACCAAAACTTCACAAAGACCAGCACACACACAGGCCCTCCCCAGCCTCACAGGCCACCTCCCTACAACACAAAGCGTAATTCATATCAGGATATCAGTATCAAACACCTACAAATTAAGGCAACTATTTTAGACTACCTAAAATACAAAAGAAATGTCTTCATGAAACACAGAAAAAAGCTATAAAGATATTTCACACTGATTTTTATCATGATCAAAGAATGCTTTTTTGATTTACTCAATTGAGAGCATTGCAAAGTGGAAATGATTCCAAGTTGCTGGCTCAACTACAAGAATGAAAGTGTCACCAGTTCCAACACCACCAAAAACCAACCTGTATCACACCTGCCTCTGCTAGAAAATAGCTCGTGTTCCTCACACCGCTCTTCGTAGCACTAACTTTGGAGCTGCAGCACTACAGCGCTGATCTCAGAACAGCAGCGACAGAAAGATTCCTCATTAATCAATACAGGCTCTGTTTTAAACCACTAATTTATGCATCTGCATGGATTAGACCACCTGTTGCACACATGTTGCCTCATTGTATCTCCATTTTCAGACCAGTACAAGTTGAAAATCACAAAGTACTTAACAGAAATCCACCTGCTCCTAGGAAGTGCGGTACCTTCCTGAAAAGCATGTCAGCATTCAACTCCTTTTTGAAGAAATTGTGGTAAAAAGGAACAATTTTAGTAAAAAAAAAAAAAAAAAAAAAAAAAAAAAGTCCATATGTGCTAATCAGATGAATTTATTTGTACTGCAGAGAACAAAACTCAACTCTGTTATCAAGATTCTGAAACTGAAATTCTGGATTTTGTACATCTTCAAGAAGATCCCATTGAACAACTTCTTTTCCTGAACCTCTTCAGATGACAGTCTCAGTTTTACCCTTTATGAGGAACAGACATGGCCCCAAACTGGGAAAAAAAAAGGTACATCAATGTCCACACAGCACCTGGCTCATCACCGAGAGTGGGGCATGGTGCACTTATCACACAGGAATCTTCATTTTGAAAATCATAACAAAAAAGAAGCTCTTAGGAACTCCACCAATGACATACATTACAAATATCTGACAGGAACTACAACTTGGGAACAAAGTAAAAGTTTGCCTTCAAAAAAACGGTCAAGGTGATTAAAGAGTCTGAACAAATCTAAGTGCCTTGACTGTTAAAAGGGATCAGAACTTTTAACAAAATAAAATACCTTCACAAGTGAGTTTAAAAGCATCACCTCATCTAGAGCTCTGAAGATTGAGAAGGACTTAAAGTAGAACCACTTTCTGTCAGCAAACAGCACAAACCAAAGCTTTCTGTCAGTTAGGTACATGCCATATTTTCAAAAGCATTTTTTCTTCTAGATGTTCATTTCAACAGTGTGCTGATGATTGAAAACAACAAAATGGATCACGCAGTTTTCCATCCAAATGACCGTAAAATGCCTCAGTAGGACAATCTTAGTTTATTACCAATGATGCATTAGCTCCTCTTGCCATTAAGCTCAGGTGAAGCACAGAATGCCATGGGGAAGGGACCCACCCAGCTGCAGCCCCTGCTGTGTGCTGGCTGCCCTGCACCCATCCATCCCAGCACTGGGCACTCCCAGGGACAAGACAAAGGAAAAAAGCAGGCTTTTTTTTCTACTGAGGTTTCATACAAGCTTCTTACTACCTACCACCCGTTTATATGCTGTACGATACATCAGAGAATGTTCTGAATATTGTCTTGCAATGCATTTTGATTTTGACATTCTAGACTTTTCAGAGCTATCAATACAGTGACTGATATACAGAACAGCTAAATGTCCTCTTGAGATACATCTCCCTCTATGCCCCGCAGCTGGAAGAATCTTAACATCCAATGAACTCAAGATGATTCTATGTCTGCAGTTAATTAAAGATCACCACGTTACATAGGGATAAAGAACTTGACGACAGGGAGAGACTTAATGACTATTTCCCACATGTTGCTGTTTGCTTGAAGCTTTGTCCTAGTGTGAAGCTATTACTAAGCCTGCTCCTGCGTGGACTGAAGATTATGACAGTACTCACTGAACAGGAAAAGCTAAAAAACAACCAGCCAGCCTGTTTTTTGGTTACAATTTGGTACAATGCCAAAACAGGGAAAAGAACATCTTTCTAGAGATGCACAAACTCTCAAATCTTGATAACAGGACACAGAATTAATTACCTTAAGGGTAGCTCCACAAAACCCGCTGCACTGATGCAAGAACCTGCCCTGCTATCATTGCTCAAAGTCACAGGAGCCTTCCACTTTCTCTTACTTCCTACAATTTCCCACTCCATCCCTATGCTGCATGCTCTCAAGAACTGCCAAAGTGACCTGACCCCTCAGCCAGCCAAGCTCCTAATGGTGTCAGCATCACAAGGGTGGGGCAGAACTGGGGAGAAGAAAGCACTGTGCCTGCTGCACCCCCGGCAGGTCAGACAGTTGAGGCCCATGTGCAGGACAGAGCCAAACCTCAGCTGAGCGAGCTGCTTGGTAGCCCGGCCTGTGGAACCACAGCGTGACTCAGTCTCTGAAAAAAGCATTTATGACACACTGCAAATTAACTTATGGGTTGAAATGTGACAGAAGGTTGGTTATGTAGTGTTTGTATGAAGACTAATCCGAGCTTTTGGAGAGTTCGCTGGAGTGTGAGCATGCTCTGACAATTCACTAGGAAGCAGTGAGAAGTTCTGTCTTCACACCTCAGCATCCCCAGTGCCCTACACAGCACAGTGAAGAACGAGCATTTGTTTCGAGAGACATCAGAAGCCTGCTGTGTTACACAGAACAAACACATACTCTACAATTCTACCATTTTTTATATGAGGTTATTAAGTTTTAAAACTGTTTAAGTGTATTTACACCTGTAAGCTGGATTCTAAATAAACTGAAGCTTGCAGTAATCAGAGCATACATTTCAGAGAACAGAAATGTATTTCTCAAGTTTCTCAAGCTCAATTCTGATAATGAAGGAAAAAGTTGCCTCTTTCCTGACAACGTATGGAGAACCCCCCCACACAAGCTTTTGGAATTCACTCAGGGACAAAAGCTCACTTTAAAATGCAGTTCCAACCTTAGAAATAACCGCTGGTCACGTTACTGCTCTAGCCTCTAATATAGGTCAGTTAGAATAATTCTGGTAATTACAGCTACTGCTCACGTGGGAAAGGTTCTCTACTTGGGAGGCCATTCTGGCTCCCCATCGGGGACCAACCTGCCAGCAGCAGTTGGAAGGAAGAGGAGAAACCCAACTTTCTAAACAGAGGAGCATGCCCTAACTTCTGAGAGAAAAAACAGAGTCACAAAAAGAATTACCTTCACAGATGGACTTCAGTTTATGGAAGGTAACAAGAACTTCACCTTAGGGTCACAGACACTCTTTTGGGAAGGAGACACCTATCTAGGAATATGAGAAGCCTCAATGACCATCACCACTTCTTTACTGGAAATGATCAGTCCACACAGGAAATCAAATAAAGTAACCAGAGTTCTTTTACTGAAGCCAACAGTGCAAGGTAACAACTTGCAGAAGAGCTACTCCAAGGAAAAAATCAAGTGGCCCTCATTCTAATAATGGATGCTACAAAAAGACACAAAGAATCAAAACAGACAGCTGTAATAAAGCCAGCATTCCACTGCTGTATCTGCTCCTTTTTACACTACTTCCTAGCATACGGAAGCACATACTGAGTTTTTCAAACCCCGCAATGGGCATTCATCCCGTTGGTTTTCATGTCATACGCACACTGGTACTGTGGATTGCTCTCCACCAAACACCTGCAATTGTAAACCTGTCTCATTGGTTCCAGTGGCTTCTTGGCTCTGCACACACACCCACCTCCACAAGAGCATTTCCTGCACCAGACCAGGCAACAGACAGCTTATTTTCCTTGTTTTACAATCCACTGTTAGTTCATTAGTAGTCGTGTCCTACGAATACAAATGAAAAGCTAAACAAGAAATTCTTAATCATGACATCACAAAGTATGCAGAAAAAGCATACAAAGCATGAAGCTGCAACTTACTGAGGCATTTCTAAGAATATTTTTTCAAGTGGCACATCAAAAGAAACGAATTGCCAAGAATGAGAAGAGCTGTAACTAAAAGAACGCATCCTGATCCTCACTAGGGTGAGGAAGTTTAAATGTCAGTATCTATCTTATCTGGTACAGGTGGCAGCTACCCTCCCACAGCCCTATAAGGCCATTTTAGAGACCAGCACCAGGCACAATGAAGCCTGCTAACTTAAAATGAGCAACATCACACGTTCCTGAAGGGGATGAAAAGCTGGAACCTCAGTTCCTGCTTTTTGCTAAACCCACTGGAAGATGCAAAAATACAAAGCCTTATCTTCACTCTGTGGTTGCTCACAGGCAGCTCCAGATGCATGGGAGGCTCCTACAATACACACACAAGAACAGCAACAAGCAAGGAGTCCTCCTGCAGCAGGAACACCCCCCTTGCAAACCAGCACTACTTTGCCAGCTGTGTTGTTCAGCTTGCTCCTTTACACAGGATGGTCGTGCTCTAGCTGCTGCATGGAGGCTGCCTTACCACTTTGTAAAGTGAGCTAACCCATTAGAACCCTCTAAAGCAATAGCTGTCCTTGCCATCAGTGCCATATGATTTCAGTAACGCTAATGCCATCAAACTAGCACAAGTCAAACAGCTTCTTTCTGCTCTCCTAGCACAGTGACTTGTGTGCAAGAAGGAAGAGGTTACAAGAAGTCCCAGCACTAAAATGTGGTCAGTCTTCAATGCACCCAATGAGGTAAACCTACTAATATTTAATAATTTCCCACCTCTTCCCTAGTACAGATCTAAACCGTTTTCAGAGCTATTACTTTTATCTCTTCCAGAGGCGTCAGGCTCACTGCACAACAATGTTCCAACAAGAATGCTTTTCTTCTATGCTTTTTCTCCCCCTCCCGACCACCTGTTTGATGTATGTTCATTTCTGCGATGTGAACTTACTCTTCCACGTTTCTTTGAAGTGCTGTATCTAACACCCTACAGGCTACTGCAAACACAAGCTCTCAAAACGCAGTACTTGGCTACGTAAAAATACATCTCCATGCATACAGAGCACTGGCAGAACTGGCATTTGTACCACACAGTGGCCACGGGTCTGCCCCATGCACCCCCATCACTTCATCTGTGGATAAGGTAAAAAGTGCTACAATCAGGAGAACCAGACTCAACGCAGTTAAAGAAAGGAAGTTGTTCCTCATCTCTCTTTTAGCAGCATCAATTTATACAGTCAATATACATATATATTTAATAAGAGATCACACTAGATGAGATTAGCTACAGTACAACACAGCAGCCGCGGTTCTGACCTCATTTCCACCACCGTAATTAAGCTACATCTGCGCAGCTGGAAAAAAACCATCAACTGTTAGAAACATTAACAAAAAGACGCGAAAATAACGGAACCGACTTCCAAAATAAAAACACACACCGCATAATCATCGCATTTTAATTTTCCACACGCCGTGTCTGCCGCACAGCACAGACGCGACCACCCGGCTTTGTGTCCGTTCCCAGCCCGGCGGGGAAGGCGGCCCGCGGCGCGGAGCGGCACGTGAGGGCACGGCGCGAGCGCAGCGCCAGCCCTGCGCTCGGCGGGGACGCACCCTCCGAGATGCGGTTTTCTTCCTCGTTCCGAGGAAGTTCGCTTACGAGCTATTTTCCTCCCTTTGTTCGCACGCCCAAATCCGAACGGCGGCATTCGCCCCGGGATTCACCTCCGCCGCGAAGCCCGTGAGGCCTACGGCGGGCAGACGGGCCGGCCCGCGGCGCTGCCAACTTTTGCGGTCGCTGCTCTCTCCCCCGGGCATCGCGCGGCCCCGCACCCCCCGGCCCGCGCCGCCCTCTTGGCACTCAGCACGGCGCCCGGCCGCTCGCTCCCCGCCCCTCGCGGCGCGGCACCCCCAGCCCCGCGGCCCCCCGCGCTGCGGTCGCGCTCCGGAGGGGCCCCTTCAGCGCCGGGCGAGCGCGCGGCCGCCGCAGGTGTCAGGCAGCGGGCCGCCGCACCACCGCCCTCTTCCCCCTCCTTCTCCTCACGCGGCCGGAGCCGAGCCGGGGGACGGAGGGCCGGGCCGCCGCGAGGCGCGGTGGAAGCGGCGCCTCGGGAAGAAAGGCGCCGTCCCCTCCCGGCGGAGACCCCGCGGCGGCTCGTCCGCAGGCCCGGGCGGGAGCAGAGAAGAGAGGAAGGAAGGCGGCGGCGGCGCGGCCGGGCCCGAGCGGCGACGCCGAGGTGACTAG
>NW_024884744.1:13415312-13480946 GCF_019232065.1 Centrocercus urophasianus | reverse complement strand
TATGAGGAGAGGCTGAAGGAGCTGGGAATGTTCAGCCTGGAGAAGAGGAGGCTCAGGGGAGACCTCATTGCTCTCTGTAACTTCCTGAAGGGAGGTTGTAGTGAGCTGGGGGTCGGCCTCTTCTCTCGTGTCATTAGCGATAGGACCAGGGGGAATGGCTTCAAGCTATGGCAGGGGAGATTCAGGCTGGACATGAGGAAGTATTACTTTTCAGAAAGGGTGGTCAGGCACTGGAATGGATGCCCAGGGAGGTGGTGGAATCACCGACCCTGGGGGTGTTCAAGGAAAGGCTGGATGTTGTGTTGAGGGACATGGTTTAGTGGGAACTATTGGGAATAGGTGAACGGTTGGACTGGGTGATCTTTTAGGTCTTTTCCAACCTTGGTGATTCTATGATTCTATGATTCTATATATGCAACAGCACAAGAATGGAAAATACTGAACTACCACTTAAATAGTAGATCATGATCAGCAACTACCAAGCAGTTTGTTCCTAAGTAGAACAAACTTTTACATTTGAAGAAAAAGAAAATACTCTTTCCTTTTCCCACATACATAACTGCCCTTTCCATTCTAAGAAGGGAACCATCTGTGCCCACCCAGAAACATAATGAAGATTCACTGCTCACAGATATTCATAGCAAACAAACCCAAAAGTGTGCATTCAAGCTCTGTGCATGGGTGTCTTGAAAGAATCAGTCAATTAAATTACTACTCATTTCGAAACAAAAAAAACAAACAAAACAAAGAGCCACGAAGTGATAGTTGTACATATACATTCATACAGACCAATGAATAGCTGTTTTTGCTGCTACCAGCAACCAAAGCAAACTCCTATTTCTGACAGAATAAAAACAAGAATGATTAATGCACATATTCACTCAATTTCATGTCTACTTTCACAGTGACGTCCTTTCAGTGTACTGCATCACAGCATACAACCCAGTAAGAAGTGAATTTGTTCCTACTGCCTTCACGTGGGTCAGTAGAGAACCATTTTACTCTGTGTAGGAAATGAACATACAGGCGTCATGAAAACCCTCCTAACTGCCATCACTGTGAAGTCTAAGAAACACTACCATACGACCCTTTTGTCAGCATCCAGCCAGTGACGCTAAGCAGCAAGCACGTGAATTCAACTCTGCTCATGTCCCTTTTCACACCATTTGACCCAGTTCATTTCTAAACTAACACAGAATCTCTCCCTGCTGGTCTACTAGAATGCTACTAGCAGTTACCAGGTGTCAAAAATGAACAGAAATCCAGACATCTTTTCCCTTCTTCCTCTTCTGATTTTCTTTTTGGAAGTATCGTTCCTAAATTTGGACTGGGAATATTCAAACTACGAATAAAGACAACAGAAGCTTCTTGGTGTTTACCAAGAAGGTAGCTGAGGTTCATCCTGGAGACAGTGTCAAGGCAGCACGGCAGGAAAAAAAACAGCACAAGTGAAAGAACACAAACCAACATCTCTAGAACTTAAATACTACCAGAATTAAAGCGTCAAATGTAAGATTCAGACTAATATTTGTCTGCATTGGAAATCTTTTCTGCAACACTGCAATTTGCCATGGCTCAGTACTTGCTTATTCAGAGCATAATTTCTCACAGTAAATGCTAAATGAAAGCACCTTAGCTTAACCAAGTTTTACAATGCTAAAAATAAAGCTAATGATTAGGGCAGTTGTTTGATAGAAGGTTTCTGGGCTAGCTGTAGGTTAAAGTAATTATTTCTAAGACACTAACCTTGGGAATGATCAAATTGAGTATTGTAAGCCAGTGAAAAATCAAAACCCTAGCTTTTACACCCACACAGAAAGAGACGCTGTCAAAAACATTCCACGTAATTCCAAGATGTACAGATTCAAACCACTGAATTACAAAGTCTTCTAAGAGGGAAGAAAAAAAATAATCTGGTGATTTTTGAAGGCTTTCCTTTCAATGTACCCACTGTAAAGTTTATAAAGTTAATATGCCAGATGACAACTTAGAGAACAAGTCTATACCATGAAGTTTCTCCTGAACAGCAACACTGACTAGAAAACAAACAATTTTTGTGGAGAAAAATGGCTACTTTCATGGTGGCAAACCCACAGCATAGGAACAGCTTTTAGTCACGATATCTCATGCTGCTCAGGGAAGTGGCAGAACTTGACAAAAAAGGTTGGGAGTCTCTGCAGCCTGTAGGTCAGCAACAGCTACATTAGCAACACCTGCTCATTCTGTACGAAGGTCTGTCTTGGAGCTCTGACTTGCAGCTCTGTCACTCTGTGATGACAAATTACAAATTATTACTACCAATTGTCAAGCCCATACTGGAAGCAACTGTTGTGCAGCTGAATAGACAGTGTGTCAGCTCCCCAGCTATCACCATTTGTCATCTAATGTAATTAACTGCAATTCCTATCAATCCCAAACCAGCGTAATATGCTGCAGTGAACTGCAACAAAGCATCACCCTTCTTGCTGCCTCTGCACAGGAACAGTATCTCACCTCCATGAAGAAATGCAAAGGCGATCATGAAACAGGAAAGGGCAGACAAGAGTATGAATATATGGTATTTAGCATAATTAGCATTGTAGGAGCTATTGGGAATAGGTGAACGGTTGGACTGGGTGATCTTTTAGGTCTTTTCCAACCTTGGTGATTCTATGATTCTATGATTCTATGATTCTATAACTGGAAAGCAAGAAGAAACAATCCAGAGCCTGTAATTTAGAAGGGACCAAGTAATTGCAGGGAGCTCCTCAAATAAAGAGGAAAATAAAAGAAACTTATTGGAAGATGGAGGGGACTAAAATGCAAAACAAATGTCAGGAAATCCTTAATATATGCACTGTGCTCACTAACTATCAAACAAAGCACAAAACCTACTTTAGTTGGAAAAAACTAACAGGTTAAAATCTGTGTAACCAAGAAATGTCTGTCTATTGTTACCTTTGCTTTTCATAACCTCAGGACCTCCAAACTTACTTATATTTAAGGTACATGTCTAAATATTCTGATGATTACAAACTATTAACACTACTAACACTATTAACACTACTATATTGAAAAGAGGCAGGATAAAAGGAATTATTTTAGCACAGGAAGTACTATCTCGATGAAGGTTCTGTATGAGGCAGGAAAGATATGGGTTCAGTTTCTCTGTCTGTGGACACTGTCTGTCCTACAGTGGACAAGTCACACAGCTTATCTGTCAGCTCACCATCTGCACAATGGATGTAATTTCCTACTTCATAGGCTTTTTCTCTTGCAAGGGAAAGCTCTACTCAAGGATTCTTACCATAAACATCCTCACATGATATGGTGAGGAGAAGAAAATAAAAACATGAATATTAGAGATTAAATATGGTGTTAAAATGTAAATTAGAACATTGAAATGAGACAGAAGTTGTAATTTTAACTGAGCTATTAACAACATATTCTTAACTATATTAATAACTATAATTTTACCTGAAAACCTGGAACAAAACAAACGCCTTGAGAATCAACAATACTCCGTGCCATTTTTGCTGTTTCATCTACATTGGTGAAAAGATCTGTAAAGATGCATAGTACATATGCTTTTATTGTTTATTTTGATTTCTTTATATACTATTAAGAGACAAAAAGCTAGAGTTGGGTCACCTCCTTTTGTAATACTTCCCAGTCCCTTTGTAATATTTCTTAAATTTGTTCTAAGGGAAAATCAATACTTCTCCTCTATTTCATGTCCAGTCACATAAATTCAAATGAAGACTAAATTAAAAAAGACCCTCTCCTATCTGTCATGCTACAGCCTTTTAATCATTGTGTTCTGTAAAAGATCACTAGCTTTCCAGACAAATAGATCTAAATAGGAGTTGAGATGGCTAACAGCAGCACCTATGCTAAAAAAAACCTAGAACCTTGAAAAACATGAAACACATTTTACTGTTTTCTCTGCAAAGATACTGTTACTGTCAAACTAAACACCAAGTGACTAAAGAGGAAGTCCCTGCTACCCATCATATTTTAACAGCTCTGAATTTCTGTACGTATATTTATATATATATAATTACTATTGTTTTTAAACAAGAGACTGACAAGAATATCAGGCCCTACTATCACATCTTTCACAGAGGTTACTCTAACTGTAACTGGATGGTTATATTTCAAAACTTATTACAGACATCCCCTCTTGAGCTTATTCTTTACTCATATACATTTCTTAGGTGGCCACATAACACATCATCAAAAGACCAGAGATCTCCTGTAGATGATACCTACAGTTTTATCTTGTTTAAGTAGTAAGTCCTCCTACCAAAGATAGGTTAATCTAACTCAACTTTTAAAAAAACACTTGGAAACTTACCAGAACTTTCAATTTTACCTCCACAAATGTTTGAAAGTTTTGGATCCTACTGTGCCCAGACTAATTAGCCTAAATCATATCTTTTTGTTCTTCTCGCACTTGCTATTTCTGAACCATATAGTACTTCTATGGTAGGATAGAGAGTGAAAAAAACTGAGTGAGATTCACTTCAACTTGCAATTTTAAATACTACTTTTTCAGAATTATTAGATATACCACCGCAAGAAAACTATTCAACCAACTTGTCTTGCAACAGAAATTTCTACTTCCAAAACATTACTGTTACTACATATCACCTTCAGCCATGTTGAGCCTCACCATCCTCACCTTCCCTTGTTTTGACCCAATTCTTTCAGCAAAGCAAAAGTTTTACTGTTTACTATTTACTTGTGATAAAAGTTTCTTAACATTGTCTCCTACAATTGTGTTTCCAGAAAACAAAAGTCTTGCTTACTAGAAATACTTACAGTAGTATTTTACAGTGTTTTAATCTTATTTTTTAAATCTGGTTCTAGAACTTCCCCCCCTTCTGCCCATAGTAGCAACTGTAGGTCATGGCCATTTCAGTACTAGCTGACTAAAAACCCTTCATGCTCTTTGCTCTGCATATACCAACAATCTCCATTTTAAGGATGGGTAAGTGGCATGAAATTTGAAGTAGTAAATTACCTATGTAGCTGAACTATGTGTGGAAATGAGTAATTTCCTCAAAAGATTAATGGCACTGATGAAGAACCACGAATCAGTACTCAATACTTAAGGATCTGCATGTATATGCACGTATTCACTAGGGGTTGAGAACTTAATTGTGGAATTTGGTGGTACGTTATACTTCAGGAAAGCCTTTCTCAGATAATCCAAAATTTGGGTCATAAATTCCTTCTTTGCATCCCACTAAGGCTTACTAAGTTTTTAAGCAAGACAAGTAAACAGTGTATTAGAACACTGAGGAAAGCTCTCCTATAAACAACTGGTAAATCTCAACATCAATTACCAGAAGGCTAAGATACTCTTAGGCTTTTATTAAACAGACATGCAAGTAATTTTCAAGCCTGTTGCTAACTCTGAGATGTACAGCTAGCAATCTCTCAAAACCATTAACAAAGTATTTGTGGGTTGCAGCATCTACAATTATGCTAACTAGACTGAACTGGCAGTCAGCTCCTGTGTTTCTTCTCAAGTCCAAATACCACAAAACAACAAATACCACAGAAGTCTCCTTTATGCCAATTCTATTTAAGTCTGGATACCAGGTTAAGAATAACCAAATAAAAAGGTACCAGGAAGCTTGTTATGCTCAGGAGTAGCACATTTCAGGAACATAGTAACACACATAAAGGATGACCTCAGAGACAGAATCTGAAGAGGAAATGATTATGCAAAATGTGTGCAAGCCAATCTAAGGCATTTTAAGAGAACAGAGATTAATTCTACTAAATCTAAACTATTTGCAGTAAACACACTCACCAGAGAACCTCCTGCAAATACCGTGGATGTCCCAAACACGTAGGCTAGCTTCTTCAATCATGGATAATAACACAAAGCCCAAGATCATAGCTATAACCCTATAAAGCAGAGTAGTAAGTAGCAATATATTTCATCCTACTACAAAATCAAAAACTACTTACTTATATCCTGTGCCCACTTTATGGTAGTGCCAATGTTTGACATAGAGCCTTCAGTTAAGTAAACAACTTCTTCCCCAATCTTCCAACCAATCAGTGGATACAGACCTTAATAATTTTCCATGAAACAAAATAAAAGATGTAATTAAATTACAGTGCTTCCAGGGAAACACAGACAATGAATCCAACTAAAAACACAGCATTTATTAAAAAATTTCCTTCCAAGAATTAAAATAGCCACTTATGACAAACTAACTAACTTGGCAGACCATCAGAGTTCACAACTACAACATTTTCAACACCAGAGAAACACAGATGAGCCCAGTTTTAGTATTTTAATACAAAATTAATGATTGCTAAGTACACACTTCGAAGTACAAAGTACAAGGGCTGGAACTTACAGTGTTCCACAGGAAAATTCTGATGTGAGAAAACACAGCACCAACCCCTTACACTTCCATTCCTCTACTGTACAACACTGCTACCAAGAAGTACTAGTACACACACTAGTACACTAGTACACTAGTACACTAGTAATTATACATGGTGTCTTAACCCATTTGTTTTTTCTCCTCTGTTTTTCTGTTCTTAGGAATTGTATTTCAGGACTACTAAGACTGCCATTTCTAATTAAAAATTTTCAGAGTCCTCTACCCTGAAAACGTTTTTAAGCTGTCTTTCTACAGCTGAAGACAGAAGGCTGAGCATAACAATTTTGCATTTTCATCATTAAAAACTGTTAAATAAAACGAAATTATGTAAAACACAGCTTACCCCTGCGTGATGCACACAGATTCCCTCCTGTATTAACATTCCAGAAACCACCTGTACCCATTGTCAGTTTAACATCTCCTGGCTGAAAGCAGCATTCTCCAAACATTGCTGACTGCTGGTCAGCTACCTGCCACAGCAACAAAAATGCACTGAGAAGTTAGCCACCAACATACAAGGCTGCTGGATTTTAAGATATCGCTGCAAACATTTCAGTGTATTGAATACAAATAAGTATTCAGAAGGGAACTGAGCGTAGAGAGCATCTCTGTACAATTTCTCAAGCATTTGCATGCCATTCTAACAGTCAGATTTATCACTAGAGGCAAATTAAACATGTTTCAGTTCCAACTTCCAAGATACGAACTTGCAATGCTGAAAAATATGTTTTGAAAATAGAAACTGTCTACTGTTTGAGTCTTTTACAAGAATTATTGGGCTTCTGCAGTCTCAGGGAGAAGACAGAAAGTAGGACGGCTTGAATTTCTCTAATTACAAAGTTTTTGAGGCTCTTAACTCCCTTTTTACCTGCTGCCCCTCCTGTACCAAATCATTCCATGATGACTTTATCCAACAATGACGATTTGTTAAATTTGTTTACTTCTGTTTGTGCCTTAGTGAAAACATAAATTTACAGCTGAGACTACAGTTCTAGAAACAGCAGGAGGAATTCATAATAGAGGATATGACATACTTTCCATTTAGCTTGGTTCAGGCAGATTTTTCTACATTACTGCAATAATATGTTTTTCCTATCCAAACTCTAACTACTAAGAGAATAAAATATTGTTCTCCCCATGTTTTTAGGGAAAATAAATAAAATGTACCACAAGTGGATCCACCAACAAACACCCTTACATTGGATGGTTGGACTGGATCATCTTAGAGGTCTTTCTCAAACTTAATAATTCTATGACACGCATAGTCTTACCACAGCCAAGTTAGTATCTCATTGCAAGACTCTATTTAGAAGAAGTGACTTTAAGCTAAAGAGAGATTATCACAGCTTAGAATGGAACCCAGGTCAGTTAAATTCTATGTTCAGTACTTAATCATTTGGTCATCTAACTTCAGTGGACCATAACCTCTAGAAATCCCTTTCCACTTATCTCCTCTATGCTGTAAGCTTAGTTTCTGAAGCAAAATTTAATAACTCGTTCTACTATAGTTAAGACACAGTGAAGGAATAGGGAATACTTACTTAACAACCACATATTAAATCAGAGCTAGATAAATAAATAAAGGCACAGAAATATGAAGTGAAAAAAATCTTCACTCACCAATGCCGTTATTGGAATAGGAACCCCAAATATTTCAGAGTCAGCTGATCCAAAATTGAAGCTTAAAACAAGTTTTATGAGAAACATCACAACCCTGAATTGACCTCTTTTTAAAACAAAACCCAGACATACAAGGCCTGTGTCTGTACATAAATTAAATGTAATGCTAGCTCTTTATTTTAAAGAGAGCATTAAAACTACTGCTTTAAGAATTGCTGATGGTCAAAATAAAATTCTGGATGTAGGAATAAAACTGTACTTATGCATACAATCAAAGTTTAAACTACTTTAGTAAATTTCCATATTACTTCTCCTGTGGAGGTTTTATACAGTATTTTTATAGAAGCAGTTAATTTAATAGATATCATATCCTTAAAAATAAACCTTCACAGTTACCTTGTGTCTTTCACTGGAGGATAAATAGACATTGGAATGGAAAGTAAATTACACAAAGTGGGGTTCCAACATCTCTGAAATAACAGGAAAAAAAGCAAAAACGTCAGAAACACTCTCAGAGTGCAGCAAATAGCAGCAATGTTTACACAGCATCAACAGCACCTACCGTGAAGGGTTCAAAAACACCTGTAGAACTGGCATTTGAGTAATCTGTAGCAAATACAGAACCTAGCATGAAAAAAGAAGAAAGGTTTCAGATGCCCAAATGTTTAAGTCATTAGAAACATTTTTTCCTTAAATGTCTCCACAGCTCCCACAGAACATAAATGTCTATAGGCAAGGTCATACTGAACACCATCACTACACCAACTACTCCTGCTGCTCCCTGCAGTGCATGTATTCCAATTACTTCATTTTATTCTCATGAAGATGCCCAAAAAAGAGCTTATCACTGACTGCACTGCATTCCATCATCACCTACACAATGGCTGAACCGCCAGTCCTCACGTAGCTACTGTTCTGGGACACAACCTTGTCATGCTTCCTCATTTCTTGTAATTCTTGGCTCTTTTTTTTCCACAGATGCTTTTCTTCAGTCAACACTAGTTAGTTCTAATAATTGCCTTTAAAACTTCAATGTTTAAAAGGCTGATTAGACACAGTAATCACTTCCTTTTCTGATTACCCTTCCAATGCTCAAAAATTAATTCAAAACTTTTTTTTTTTAAAAAAGG
The DNA here is from genome assembly GCF_019232065.1 of Centrocercus urophasianus. NCBI lineage: Eukaryota > Metazoa > Chordata > Aves > Galliformes > Phasianidae > Centrocercus > Centrocercus urophasianus. Next base: position 13,471,804 of record NW_024884744.1, on the reverse strand, counting down.
TAAGTATTTTTAAACATACATCATCAATTAAAAAAAAGCACACATGATCAAAACGTATTTAAATTCAGTGACAGTCATGAATATCACTGCTTAGATTCCAGTACGTTTTATTACCATGTAAGAACACCCATAACACTCACCTTTAGTCAGTCTGTACAGTAACCATGTGTCCACTGTTCCAAAGCAGCAGTTATTCTTTTTGGCAGCTTCATCAGCCTGGGAACAGATGCAGAAAAAAAGGTTTTCATATTAGATACAAGAAAGGAAACATATTTCCTGACTCGTTTTTCATTTTTCTTTGTGGTTAATAACATCCTTAGAAAATAAGTCTCTAATACCCAGTATTTCTTCAAAGAAATGTGAGCCAGCTATGCAAGTAGTATTATCCTACAGAAAAACACCTCATGATCCTAACAGAGAATAAGGACAAATTTTAACAGCTGCTGCAGAGAAAAGAACAGCAATTAATCTTCGTAGTGCAGTGGAATGGGGGATAAAGGAAACGAGGACCAAAGCATACTGCAAAGTGCAAGAACAGAAGGAATTTGTGTCTCTTTTCTAATTTGTGCTCATGAAGAATGAAAACAGAGGAAGCATTTTCTGGTTTATGAGGTCATTGAAGAGTCAGATCGCCCTTTTCTTTGAGATTTTTTCCTCCTTTAAAGTAGGAAAGTGATGTTTCATCTAATGTCCACTGACCAACATTGCATACAGCCACAGAACTTAGAAAAAGAACATACAAATTAATTCATATGAAAGCATGACTGAGTGCATTATTCTCTGCAATCAAGAGATATTTTTGAGCTTTTTGGTTTGGTAATCACTTATTTGAAATATCAGAGCCTGAAAAATCCATGGAGAACGTTCATCTCACACCAAAGACCCAGAAGCTGCCTATCTTTTAATTCTGTATAATTCCAAATTCACAGCTCACGTTTTTAACAGACCCAACCAAAATATGCACATAAAAATTATCACAGACCTTCTCAAAGTTAGACTTATAACAGACAAACTCAAAAAAACACACCAGGATTTCTTTATACAGGAAAGACAGAAACGGATGATCTCAATTTTCTTAAAAAATAACCTGAAAATTATCAGAAGTAATAAAAAAAAATGAAGCTATAAATACAATAAGACAATGAGGAAAAGAGTAAGGATTAGAGCAAAGAACTAAGTAAGAAATAGCTCTGTGGTCATTGTTCCATTAGATTAAGCCAGCACAACTTATTTTACACGTTTTCCAATTTGAACTGCAACAAAACATGCAATTAATTACCACCTGGTTGTTAAGCATGGTAATGCACAGGTAACTGTAACTGGGAGAGTGCAGACTGGGAAGGTGACAGTGCCAGCTGGGAATGTGCCACAGAAAATACACAAGCAAACAAAGTAATATAACTAAGAGCAGAACTATACTATGTGAAATACTGTTTTGGGGTGTTTTTTTTGTGGCTTTTTTTTTTTTTTTTTTTTTTTTTTGAGGAAAGGAACAAAACACACATGCAGAGGTTATGCCCAGTAGCCATGATGATGGATTCAGGAAGTTACTATTTTTCCCCTTCCAGCTTACCTCAGGTATGTTTTTAAAAACCCACGACAACTTCATAGAAGCCTGTTGTGTTGAAAAGGTAAGAAAACTCGGAGCCAAATATCGATCATTTCCAGTAAAGAAATGAAGCACTGTAAAAATAACATGGATTACCTGTTTCAAAAGAAAACAGTTACTTCTTCAATCTCTTCCTTTAAATGTTTCTCATAAATTAGTACTAAGGGATGACAATCCAGACAAAAGCAATGCTCGTGCTCAAGTTCTGTCAGAAAATCCTTACTTAAAGTTTCAGTGGCAGCCTACCCACAACAAACACCAAAGAAAAGAGCAGCTGCACTAAACAGGTCTGTCTTGCTGACTTCTGATGGCACACAGAGCAACTGCTCCATATTACAGATCGTCCCCTGTGTGAGCACAATGCACAGTGTGGCTGGCAGTAGTACACACTTATTCCCTTGACAGTTCTCCTACAGCAAACAAGCTCAATTCTCTTTTAACAGAGTAATCAAAATGTAATCATTAAAGCTCCACTCAAAATACACGACAAAACGCAGTTTTTAGCTTGTTTTTGTTATGCTAGCACACTTACATAAAAGTAAGTTCAGTTTTCCCTCATAGAGTAACATTTCTTTTAAAAGAAGCATGAGCATGAGCAGCTCTGGCACCCTCTTTAGATGACCCCATTAAAAAGAAAACACTACTCCCAAAGTACTGCCAACCACAAATTACCTACATTCAAGAACTGTGCTTCAGCAGCATTAGCATGTGACATTTTTACACAATGAAGAGACTGAACTGTAACAGAATACATGACAGACTTACAGACATATTTTCCCACAGTTAAGTAACTTTGTGCACTTTATTACTTTTCTCAGTACCATTTTCCACACAAATCTTGTTTACTTTCTTGTTAAAGGCTTTAGGCTGCAGTGTTTCCTATGAATACGTTCTCAAGGTATCTGCAGTATTTCATATACCGTCCTTCTGCTTCCTGGCAATGAAGTGGTTATAATACATTCAGGCAATATGCTGCTTAGCAAAGTGTTACCTTCAGCAGAAGGGATCTATTCCAGGAATTCACAAGCTCAGCACTCCGTAAGTCTTGCCAGCTTATGAAATTATGAAAAGGTTTCCCCGTCCTCCTGAAAAGCAGCATTGGAACATCCTCACTTCCAATCACAGAACATACAGAACACATACAGCCCCACCTCAAAAGTCAGCAGGATACACTACTTCCAATCACAGCATTTAACAGCAGACCAATTCCTCACACAAGGGCACTTCCTCCTGTTGAGTGTGAGAAACTGGCCATAGGCACACAGACAGTTTGGGCACAAGGCTTCTCATCAGAATTAAAAAAAAAAAAAAAAAAAAAAAAAAAAAAAAATCAATCACAGAATCATAAAATCATAGAATCATGTAGGTTGGAAAAGACCTTCAAGATCATTAAGTCTGACCAACATGTATTAATTTCTTCCAAAGCACCAAAGCAAAAATTCTGAGCTGCTGCAAATTGCCACCATGCCAACACAACAGAGCATGACTGACAATGGCTGCCAAACAGAGTTCAGGATTTCTACAAGCTGTTCCTGTCCAGATCACTGCAACGAACATGAATTCATTTTAACTAACACAGCATATACGTACTTGTGCCATGTGATGAAAGTGGATCTTTGTGTTGAGATGCCAAGAGCAGCGACTTGCCTCATGTGAAGTCCAGCAGCTAGAAAATAAAAAGAAAACAAATGCAATAAATTGAAGACGCTCCTCCCCTTCCCCCCCAAATTACTTGTCTAATATAACTTCAAATTCTTTGGAAGGCAGAGGAAATAAACAGAATACAGGTTTACACAGACTGGGCACCTGAGTGGCTACCCAGCGAAATGATGGAGAACTCTGAACCACACCAACTGATAGCAAAGTCAATAGAGCTGCACTGCTCACAGTAGTGGAGGCACTCTGACCCTCCGTGCCATCTGAAAGGCCGGCTGGTGCCTGATTTCAGCAAACCCAGAGACAGGTGAGCTGCAAGGCACTAAGACTGTCACACCTACGTGTAAGAAACCAGTTAAAATGGGAATGTCGCATGGATGAACGTGAACAAAAGCATAAAGGAATAAGTATAATTACAAATTTAAAAACAAACAGGAAAACCCCAATAACCAAAAGGAAAGAAATGCCATGGAGAAGCAAAGCTAGACTGATTTTTGACATCCATCTTTAAGTAACGGTGTCGCTCATCTTAAACATTATAATTCTCAAGATTTTATAATAACGAGAAATTTATGTGCATCATTTAATCACTGAATGCAACAAAATATACTTCAAATTCAGAAGTAGAAGAATGTACTTTTGGTACAGGCACATTTTGTGGCTGCACTTTACTTTCAAATAACTGCAGCAGAAGAGCTACTCTAATATATAAATTGATGTAAGTATTTAAATTTGTTCCCAACCATTTTCAAAGTGACTCTAGTCACCTTCCACAGTACCTCCACGTATGCTTAGAGAAGAAAAATTACATGAAAAAATGATACAGTACAAGACTGCACATAACCATCAGGCCGTTCTGGCCAAAGCACTGCTGTTCTCAAGGGTCCTCAGCCCAACTACTTGAGCAAACCGTGAGTGCTGTGGTTACACCCTGGCAATCAGCCTCTGAGTGACGCTTCCAGAAGGGCTTCCAAAGGGAAAGGGCCCACCTGACTTGCCCACCGCTCCCGCCCCGTCCTCCCCCCTGCCCACAGACCTGGTGGTACTTCTGCCGATGTGGGCAATCATATCCATCAGCTGAAAATCAGATCAGTGCCTCTGCAAGACTGTTGGCTCCACCTGCTTGCACAAGCATTGCTGGAAAGAGCTTAAGGGAGGAGGACCTAGGAGTGGCTGGCTTAGAAACAGCAGTTCTCCCTCTCCAGCAGCAGCAGGTCTGAGCTGAAGACAGAACCAGACCAGAATTGCTGCAGCTCACTGCCAGTTGGTGTGGCAAGCTTGCTCTTCCCACCTCCATGAGCTATGAGCTGCTCCCAACACTTTTCTTGTGTCAGTCACAATGTTCTCTCAGTTCCCCTGTGAACTGGGCTTATATCCATTGGAGAGAAAAACAAAACAGAACATATGGGCAACTGGTGAGCTGCTTCTAGGAAGGGCCAAACCTCAGCCAGAGAGGAGCGGGACAGTGCAGCCAGAGGCATCTTCCACCTTAGTGCACGCCAAGCCACCTCAGCTCATATCTACACACACAGACCAGCAGCCCTGCAACGAAGCGCCCTGTGCCCGCTCTCTGCCCTCAGATGTCACTCCCACCCCAGCACCACACCCTCCTGGGTGCTGGCACAAATGCTTGCAAAACTCTACTGGCACAACAACAAGGTGTGGTGATCTGATGGGGGAAACTGTCGCAGATCTCAGCACCCCGGCAGGAAGGTGGGACGGCTGCTTTGACAGCACCGTGGGCTCACGCTCACGTTGCACAAGCACTTAAAAGTGGCCTGTTGATAGAGAACACAGCAGCAGCTTCCCCTTCTAACAGCAACTAAAGAACCTTTGTTTCCTGATTCATCCCATAAAACGGGGGAGGAGGGAGGGAAGGAGAAAGGGCAGCCTGTGAGAGGGCACGTGAACGCAGTACCCGCTGCCGTCCAGCAGGGGGCACAGCAGCCCCGGCCCGCTCGTACAGAGGCGCGCGGGGCAGCAGCAGGGCGCTGTGAGCGGCACCCACCGGGCACCCTGTTGCTGTGCTGCACCCCCAGCCCGGCCCGAACGAAACAGCGGACAGAGAGGTGCTGTTCTACACGACGGCCTTACGGCACGCCACACGCATGCGCTCAGCCGCCAATTTCCACCGCGATTTTAGAAATAAACACTAACTGCAGCTCAGCAGCCGACTAGTTTTGGCAAACAAACCACCACTTTCTCGCAGAGCTCGCAAGCCCTTACCTTGCACAGCCTCTTTTACGACACCGACAAACTGCCTCCACAGAACTTCGGGATCCAGTTCCACCCATCCGGGCCGGGGGTACAGCGCCTCCACCTGCGCACACGACACACAGCGTCACCGCGGCGCTCCACCCGACGCCGTTACACGACGGAGCACCGCCTGCGCGGAGCCCTCCGGCCCCAGGACGGCTCGGCCCCGCGCACCCCGCGTCACCTTCCTGCATCCGGAACCTCTGACGGCGGCCGCGCGGTCATAGACGTGGCACTTCACCGCCGTGCTGCCCACGTCCACCCCCACTACGTAGAGCGCGGAGGCGGCGCCGCCGCTCGGCTGCCCGCACGGCATCGCGCGCCACGCACCGAGTGCGAGCGGCCGGCTACCGCCCGCCTGAAAACCGGCGTCAAGCCCCGCCGCAGGGCGGGCTCCCGCCAGCCTATGGGCGCGGGAGGCGGAGCGCGGCCCCACAGGTGGCCTGAGGCGGGGCCGAGCGCCCCTGGGGCGGCACGGAGCACGGCGGCACGGAGCGGGGCGCCCCTTCTGCGCTCTGCCCAGCCGTTTCTGAGCGGTGCAGATATGCGCCCTCCGCACCTGCAGATGGAGCGGCTGCTTTTAAACGGAGCCATCGGAAATGCGCTGTCAGATAGGCTTAACCCGCGACAGAAACTAGGAGACTTAGGCTTAGTCCCAGAGTTTAATTAGAAGAATTGCTCGTGTCGTTTTAACCCAACCCCTCGTTGAATTAGAACAGGGAAAACAAAACAGCACTGAAAATATTTTGCCCCTGAGACTCGTGGTCGGCCCCGCTTAGAAAAGCTGCATTGCAAACAAATAAAAGGGACAACTTCGTCCCGTTGTTGTACCTTTAAACCAGGAATAGCAACAGCAGCAGAGGGCACTGGGACTAAGGTTCAGGCACCCAGGAGCGGGGCTGGGAGCCTCCTCCCCCGGGAACGACTCCTTAGAAGGCTACAATCTCTTCTTTCTGCATTGAAAACAGCAGCCTTTTATTCATCCTTATAGATAGTAAGTTCATAAGATAAACCTGCCTGCACCCTGCCCAAAGCAGGGGGAGGAACTCTTCCATCATAAGCCAATCTGTGCTTCCATCGTCTTAAATTCCATTGAGCATTTTAACAATAACTTAGGTAGGTCTTGAAAGGAGCCATCGTTTATATTTTGTGAAGAAAATAAAGTGATCCAACTTGTATAGCTACTCTTTGTACATAATCTCAATTATGTAGCACGTATAAGAGAATTGCTCAATTTATAGAAGAGCCTTACGAAATACTAATTTTATATTATTGTTCCAGTTGCAATGTGATAAAAGAAATGCAACACAATGGAGTTTTCTCAGGGAGATGCAGCTTGCCCATACAAGACTTACCTGGCACAAACTTACCTGATTTTGTCATAAATGGTATTATTTCCACACAAGTGCTATTTGTTTATCCAAAACCTCTTACCTTTAGAGAAAAAAAATCTGATTGCAAACATACACAGAAGACCCATGTTCATCTTAGCAGAAGCCAGAAACATCAATTTGAAGTAAGGGAGTACTAACACTCTTCAAAGATCTTTTATACTGCCCTGTAACACTGATACTAAACCTGCACACTCTAAGCTACCATCCTCACCTTCCTACGTAAATAAGAGCATGCGTGTGTTTTGGGTTTGGTTTTTTTGCTGTTCCAAAAGGCAGAGACTTCACACACCTGGAGTCGTGCTCCAATTACTGCAGCACCAGTTTCCCACACTTCTGTATCTTCTGTGCTGGAATCTTCAGTTTCTTTGGTCTCTGGAAAGCACAATTATTCTCTTCTCTTATTGGAATATCAAACCCAGACAAGGAGCGGTGGCACTCCAGGAACCCATCCAATACTGTGACAAAGGAAAGGAGTTATTATTCCAAACAGCAGAACATCAGGGGTAACAAAATAATCTCTGGCAACAGTGACAACACCTGCATCATGAGGAATTTGAGTATTTGTAAAAGAAGTCATCACGCTTAGCACAGTTCTGTCAGCAACAAGGACCCTCCAGAGGGTTTTCCAGTTATCCAAGTCACTATAGGTCCTGACAGCTGGGAATGCTGCAGATCCAGCAGGAATTACTAGAAAAATCCCCAGGCTTCAAGTATGAATCAAACTTGGCAGTGGCACCGCTAACAGAACTTCAGCAACCAGAACCGAGGAGAGCAAGACCCAAAGCCTGTAACTCATGCTTTTTTTTTTTTTTTTCCCCTTTAAGTTCCATTTCTTTCCTTAACTGTATTTTGTCTCATCAAACTCTGTAATCGTTCCTTTAGCTCTAGCATTTTAAGAAATTTTAATGTTATGCATTTACCTCAGTGTCTTCAGTCACTTTGCTTTTACGAATTTCCCTATTTTGCTATTGGTTGTATATCCCACATAGATGATGCTGCAAGCTTCTCCTGGAAAATTAACAGATGACCCAAAGTGAAAGCGATGAACTTTTGGCAAATTTTACTTTAATAATTTACCATATGATGGTTCTTGGTAGTTCCTCCTGTCAGAATTTACCACTCTTCTTGAAGTCAAGAGACAACACCACCAGATCAGCTAATCTAGCATTTTAGCTTCGTGAGTTTTAGGCAGTGAAGGGATATTTCTTGAGCAGATCCACTCTTGCTAAATAGTCCTGCCCTCCCACTTTCATCTGTTCTCCCAACACAGCTGTTCCTGTGGCTCCTCAGCGAGCTGATCAAGCTGAAAAATAACATGAGAGAAAGTTTCAATCAGATGAATTTCTTGATATGATTCACTGCAGCAATACAGTCTGTACACAGTTGGCACAATCAAGTGGGAACAAGTCACATGAGGCTGGTACAGCCAATATTTTCACTACAGAACTACATATCACAACTGCCCACATACATAAAGGTTTGCACTGAAGTGTCTGGGACACAAGCAATCCTTCCTTTCCACGAGCTCTCCAAAAGAAGTAACCTTTGACAGAGGCTAACGTAGATCATAGAACAAAGTTTTAGGTCACTCATGTCTTAAAACAATTTATTTGACAACGCAAGTGAAATGAGAAGTGGTATCCTTGCTAACATTCCATTGTTTGCCCATGCCTTTAAACCTGCACAAGCGATGCCCATGTTTGGGCACGTGCTATGTGTATATGCAGGACAATGGCTGTCATCCTCTGCATGTCTCTTAAGGAACTACAAACAGCTTTGAAAAACAAAGGAAGTTATGTTGTGTGTATGCACTGTTTCTATTTATGCATCTATGAGTAATGAGCATGGAAAGTCCAGGGCTGAACAGCTCTTTAAAAGAACACTGATTTCAAAGTTCGGAAATTCAAAGGAAAGACTAAAAAAAAAAGAGGGAAATGACCATCAGTGAAGCTTAAGGACAAGAGAATGGGTATGCTGGAGGCATACAATTGCTATTGCTTCACCCTATAACCCCAACAAGGTTTCTATAACAAGACTATGATTTTTACTGACAGTTACTGGCACAGAAATTACATGGTGGCTTTGGATTGGCAGCCTTGGTCTTTCTGATGCAAAAAAAATAGAGGACTAAGGGGCATTATCAACTTTCATAAAGCAATGCTGATGCATTACTGATCACTGACCAAATTTTATTGGGAAAAAAAAAATCAGTTTTAAAGGAAAATGCTTTCTCTGTCCTCTAAAATGATAGGTTTACTGTTAACACTCGACCTGTGGACTACCTATGTTCATTTTGATTTGTATTATCCTTTGCAGCAGAGATAAAACAGGACATTTTTTTAGTCACAGAGAAGTATGTAAAAATCAGCAGTAATAAGGAACCTCTGTTGAAACGATGGATTCTTTTGTTAGTAATCAACAGCTACTTACCTCATGATAGCCGATTCCTCCAAATACATAGCGGTTACAGTCTCAAAATTCAAGGGTCCTCATGCACCTTAATTTGGATTCTTAGGGCCAAAACGTTTACTCAACCTGTGTCTGTGCCCATGATGTCACTGTGTCTCTTTTCCAGAGACAGAAAGAGAACATAACTCTCCATTGTAAGGAAGGACGATTATGGAACATCTATGCAGATCACTTCTCAAAAAATGGGAGGGAAGAGACTCCTTACTGGAAGTAACCAGTCCTAGATTTGAGTTTCTTCACTCTTATGGATCATTTGTGCAGTAATTCAAATGAACTAAACTAAATTGAAAAAGAGTAACTTCAGTTTTGAATGGGAATGGCTATGCAAGATTTATTATGCACAAACCAGTATGTTTTAAAGTTGTCCCTTTACTTAAGTTCATTCTCTTTACTGCTGAGCACTGAGACAGGACAAGGCAGAAACTGCCCTACAGGACACCTGAAGTACCTACAGCCTGCTGATTAATTTGCACAGGCAAGACCATATCCTGGCATCTTCGTGTCGAATAATGTGACCTGAACGTACCAAGACTTGACTGCAGTTCTGCACAGAATACAGTTACATTAAATTAAATAGTTGGTAATGTTAAGAGTATGCTCCAATTTCTATACCTGTCATTTTAACCATGCTAATTCACGTAATAACCTGTAAAAAGGAAAGTACCAGATTTCTGCAAAAGACAGATCCTAACAAAATTTGTATGTCACAATCAAAGGTACGAAAAATTAACAAGCATGGCTACAGACTACAGTGTTCATTATGCATTACAAGCAAACAAGTAAAGTCTGAACATACTCAGAGGAAAAAAAAATACCATTCAGCATATTTTATGTACATTCTATACAAAGTCAGATTTATTTACCCTCTAAAATGATATCTAATGACGTTAATTTGGCAGTTTCAAAATCCTGCTATCATTATGGGTGAGGAAATCCAATTATGAAACATACTTTGCGATTTCTTTCTTGACAAATACAATCACATTGCATTATTTTGGTGCAGTTTGCCAATATGCTTCATTTAGAAGCCTCACTACAAATAAACTAAACTTACTGTACTCTAGCAGAAATATCAGCATAATATTTTGTTTCAGGTACAGAAGAAGGCAGTGTTCAGTTATCAAGCATTTTCAAGTATCTGCGGCTTTTCCTGTTCTTCAGCTGACAGCTATTTTTGCACCTTGACTTGAATTACTGGGACTCAACTTGCTGCAGGGCAGATTTTTTTTTTTTAAATCTAACAAGTGACAGATGCAAAAAAAATTCAGAAGATCCCCATTTAGTTCAATGCTTTTGATTTCAAACCGACCAACAGACATTTGAACAAGATTCCATCTTTAAGTGAACCAGCTCTGAGGAGGTGCGCATTTGCCACTTCTGCGAATAACAGAACTCGGTCTTCACGACACTGAATTTCCACCTTACAATTCCCATTTGGAGCATACAGAAGTTCCCACATAGTATTTGAAAATAAAACAGTGAAAATAAGGTTTTTTTGGTTTCAATATTTAATCCAAACAGACACAGACACAATTTATAAAATTATTCTATTGCATTAAAGTTTTATATAGCATTTGACTCTTATTAATGGTTTTCCTTCAGTGTATCATATATTCATATTTTAAAATATCTTTGCACAGTCTTTTGTGCAAGTACATGCTAAAAATCTGCAAATGCACACTAACACTAAACAGCACAAAAAATACATTCTGTATCCATTCATATGCAAATTTAAAACATTTCACTTGGCAGATAAACAATGAAAAGTTATTTTAAAAAAATCAGAAACTACAAAAATGCGCACATAAAAGTCTTCCCTTTTGGATTTTTAGTAAAATACTGCTCTGTATAAGATCTAATGAAAAATTCCAGTGCTTACAAAATACTTTATATCTATGAGAAAAACAAATGTGTAAATTTATACCTGTATGAATTAAACAATCACCTCATTAAAATATGAAACTGAAGTCACGGGGAGATGGCATAAGTCAATGCAGATGTCACACGTACCAGGACATGTAAAGCTGTAATTAACTGGGCACCAGGCAGTATCACAGAATACAAATATATACACTAAAACCCAGAGTGTAACACGATATGCAGCAGCTACAGAATTAAGTGTTTAACCAGCTACATAGATTAAATATAGCAGTGTTTTCAGAAGAGAGGGACGAAGTCTAGAAACAAGAAGTGATTAATAATAAAATCTGCTGTGTTTACTGGTGTTAGCAGTACAGTGTCCTTAATAATATGTTTTAATCTGCATAAGTTGTTATCCAGGTATATAAAAATTTGGTAATTTTATGGAAATTCAGAATTTCAACTGAAATGACACAATCCTTATTAATCATATCTGTTTAAGTCTGTCATGATGACACCTGTGCTCAAAGGAGACTAAATTTGGGGGGATCAGGTGATGCAAGAATCTACGGCAGTTTAATCTCTATCACAGGAATTTCTAAAAAGACCTTGTCTCTGATGATCAGGTAATTCATATGGGACATGGGGACTGATACCTTTGTCTCACAGAATTCCATACAAACTCTTTTGACATATTGTCATGAAAACATCCTATGAGTATCACTTTGCAAATGACATCAAATCACCAACTTGGGTCACTTTCCCTTCTTGGGATATGGCTTCTTCATTTTTTGAAACTAAGCAAATATAAAGAAAACAATAAAAATCAACGTATTTTTAAGATGGATATAAACTACTCTACAAGCTTTGTGGTACTAAATAAAACATTTTTACCTCTATTGGCCTTTTTATAGGATTAAATTGATTCTAATAGAGTTGAAAAGCAAGTCTACAGACTTGCAGATCCAACATGAAAACTGCTTGGGAGACAACAAAATAAATCACTGGAGTGTAATTTATTTCTCAGCTTTCCATTTTCAGAGGAAAAATATTTTTTCCTTGAATAATTAGAATAAAGAAGAAATCTGAAATTTAATCAGTGCCAATGAATAGTACCAACTGAGGCTTCAAATTCTTAGTCTGAAGAGTTATCGTTAATATGAGTAAAATCGGTGCACGTGGGCGAAAAACGAGCAGGTACCGACCTCTGAGCCTTCTCATTTTGTTCATGAGCTAAGTACGATGTAATTACTTCCTACAACATTGCTCCCTCCAAAAATACAAGTCAACTTGGTATAAATATTGTTATGAAACTAGCAGTAATAGTTTATGATAACGAAACGACAACTTCGCTATGCAGAACTTCTATCACAAACCCAAAAATAAATACTAAAAGTCACCTAGCCATAAAAATAACATATCATAGAGGTTTCAGGGCACACACTACTGGAGGGAAAAGTGGATTCAGTAAGCATAATTTTGACAGCCATATTACACAGATAGACATCTTTAAGCTTGATTTTATAATGTAGAAAATTTCAGGATACCACTGGCATTTTAGGGGACTTTGCAAACTGTAGTAGATATCCATGTTGCTTTATTACCAGAAAACAAAGAAATTTAATGCTTCCAGCTTTGAAGCAGACAAATAAAAACAAAAACTTTACCAAAGAAGTCTCTACTTTGTAAATATATTTTTATTCAAGACATCCTATAAATTGACCTCTTAGAATGAAATCTGCATCAGCAAGCACATCTTGCCATTCTGTTCCATCAGAGATATAGCAATACCTACTTTTGAAAGTTATAAAATTGTTTCCCTCTGGCATAGAATCTACTAACTAAAGAAAATTTGGCAGTTTAACTGTAGCTAAGTTTTAGTTATACTGATTCATCTCAAAAGGACCCTGAAAAGCCAATATGAAAACTGCATTTAAATATTTTTTTCCTTTCTGTCTTGTTACACTATTTAAAAATAAGCTAGAACACAAAACGTCATGCTATGCAATATTTGATGCCCAACTTATTACTGCTCCATATCCCACTCAAAAAGCACAGCAATTCTGAATTAAGGTTGCCACTGTTATTGCTGCTCACCCAGTACAGTCAGTAAGCCACTGTTCAGAAACCTAGGCACAATGAATGGCATGGTAACCTTAACTCAGCATTTCCTGCTAATTTAGGTCAAAATAACTAAGCTTTAATGTCGTTTTCAATTTTCATAACTGAAATTCATAGCGAATAAAATGTCTTTCATTCTATATTATACTTAAAGTGGCTGGTCTTTTTAGTAGAGCTTTCTGATTTTTTTAAATGATATAACATTGGGGGAAGAGTTAAAAATAAAATACACCTAGCTACTATATTTATTCTGCAGATTTTGGTGTGCCAAAATTGACAGCCAGCTTTCTTGACTTTCGCTTGCTGGAAGTATTTGGTGTTGATTTGTTACGAGGAACGCTTGGAGTAGCCACACTGTCTTGAAATGAAACAGAAGACTGAGCAGCTTGAGGAGATTTTAAAGGAGCTGAAGAATTATCTTGCTGAATGTGATCAGAAGACACTGGCTGTTCATTCTTTAGTGGTGCAGCTTGAGGGGAACTCTGAAACTCCTTGAACTCAAAGTTTTTCTTGCTAGCAGCCCTTTTTTTAGTTACCTTTAAATTAAATAAATATTATTTAAAAGAATGCATTCCTTAAAAAAAATTGCAAATATTCCACTATTAGAAAACATGCACAAAAATATTAAACATAATTTTCTAACCCTAATCAGTTCTTCACAGTAGAGGTGTCATATTCATCACATAGGTATAGTTCTACAGAAGTAGAATATTAAGACAAACCTGCTAAACTTACCTGTAGAGGTATAAACTGGTTGTGAGAACCAACTGGTATAGTTCCTGCAAGAGACACGCTTCCTGGATAGGAACCAGGATAATAGTGTTTGCCATGAATAGGCACTGGAGCTCCCCAGGACACTGGACCGAACATGTGAGATGATGGAGGTATTATATTAGCTGTGAAAATGAATATCTTTTAGCTCTCTTTCCTCATAAAGAGCATATCAATTGCCCAAAACCCAAAGCATCCTAGTGACATTTCTATATACGTCCTCCCTCCAATAATGCCTTATTTTCTTCATACTTGCTTGAAAATAGGTAGTTATTGATTTTTCAACAACAAAAAACAATAAAATAACTACTAAACAGTTCTGCTTTTAGAGTACATCTAGGTGACAGCACTAAGCTGCTACATCTGTATTTCAGAGCACACATAAATTTGCATAGATTTTCACATCTTTAGCCAAGTGAACTATCCTAGTCAGGGGAAGTTAAGATTGGCTATTAGGAAAATGTTCTTCTCCAAAAGGGTTGCTAGGCACTGAAACGCACTCTCCAGGGAAGGAGTCAGAAGCACTGAGCCTGAAGTAGTTCAAGAAGCATTCAGACAGTGCTCTAAAGCATAAGGTTTAATTTTTAGATGGTGCTGTGCAAAGTCAGAAGTTGGGTTCAATTAGTCTTTTGGGTTTCTTCCAACTCCAGATATTTTATGATTCTACCCTCAGGGGATGAAAGACGTAGCAGTTGCTGTGTGGGTTACAGGGATACTACAGTTGTGCTGACTAATTACAAGCAGTCAGGTTGATACAAAATACAATTTACTCTGATACAAAATAGTGAAGACAGACATGCCACCAGGATTTGTACTACTTGTAATTTAGCAGCATAATGTTTTGCAGTACACAACAGGATTGAGATGCAGCACTTCAGTGAAAGTTTCTTCTGAACAAATAAAACTACTAACGCCTGGAAAACCAAGCCTGAAAACCAATAAACCCACATAATTTAAAAAAAAAAAAAAAACAACAAAGGGATATCTTCTGAATTTTGAACTGTATCAGCTTTGAACTGACTACTTTTTTTTTTTTTTTAAAGGAAAAAACACCTAGTACCATAATGGAGAATTACATTAAAAAGGAAAAGAAAGAAGAAACAAGAGTCGGGAGAAGCATGATTCTCTGAATTGATTTGCATATTGATGAGAAGAGGTTCATGCACTGTTTTCCAAGCAGTTCAAATGTAAGACTACACTGCAAGATGACCAAAAACAAGGCTTTCTGAAAGGCACCTGTTCTCATACAAAGAACTATTACAATTACAGGCAATCATGACAATACCTGAAATGTGTACTAGTCAAATGCTTACCAGGGGGTTGGGGAAAGACTGGAGGAATAGATCCAGGTGGCACAGGAACTCCTAGTGGCTGGTAATTTGGAAACATCGGTGGAGGAAAAGGCAAGTTAACTCCTACAGAGCTCTTTGAAAAAATAAGCAAATGATGGATTACAAGCAGACCAATGCAACAGAGACAAATATCTTAGAAGATTCTTTGCTGTCCTCACCAAACGCTGTAAAGCAAATAGTGCAGCTTTCTCCTTTGCTTCAGCTTCAGAATGGCACTGCGGTCCATGAACCAACAATCCATTGGATAATTTGATGTGACAAACAGTCATAGTCTAGAAAAATGAGACAAGATTTTTCAGGGCATTTGCACTGCAGACAAACAGTGAGATGGAAACAGGGGCTTTATTGTTTGCTTTGAAAAAAATGGGAACAAAAGGAGCTAAGTTTTATTTTTAGATAGATTTCAGTACACAGTCCAGATGTTTAATAAAGGGCAATGGAAACCAAGCTGAGAACTTGAACTTTTGCAGAAAGTGAGTATTACCTGTGGTGTTTTCACAAAAGAGAAATCAGGCTGTGACATTCCAACAAGAGAACAAATACGAGAAAGTTCAGAAACAGGAGTAGACAATGTGGATTGTTGACCAACAAAAGGGTGACCTCCAGTTTCCAATGCTGGTGTACTCTGAGGGCCTCCAGTGCTATGAGGATTGTTCATATAAGCAGCTGATTAAAAAAAAAAAAAAAAAAAAATGCTGTATCACAAATACTTCCTACAGTGAAAGAAGAGTAACTTTGTTATTAGCATTGCATGAGTCATATTTGTGGTTTTTTTCCTGGTATTTTCACATCTGATGAACAAAAGAAGAGAGTATGTATAAAGTAATTATTAATGCTGAATAAAAAAGTAGAATAGAAGAATATGGATGTTTAATTATTTCATTCTGAAAACACATACTGAAGCATACTGAAACTCTCAATTACGTTGATGTCTAAACATACCCATTTTTTTTGTTTGTCTATACTGCAATGCAGCTCCATGGCAATCCTGTCTACCAGGGGAAGCAGGAACATCATTAGCCTGGGATTTTACTTCATTCCTTGTTTCCAGGTCAGAGCCATCTATCTTCAAAATTTCCTTGAGCATTTGTGTTCCTTTCTGTAAAAATAAAACAAACTCTTCAGGGACATGATAGCATTCAACCCTCTTACTTCATTCTGTATATTACAATCAAGTACCACAAATTAAATATTACAATCAATATTACTCCAAATCTGCCTTTTTGTTTTTCTATCAGTTGCATTTTTAACAAAGCACAGATAACAGCATCTTTACAAATGTGTTCGTTAATTTTCTTCTAGAGTAGCTAATTAGAAGCTCATCAATACGTTCAAGAAGGCTGAAAGAGGTTTCATGGAGTTTCTCATAATAAAAGCATTGATGATAAAACAGCAGAAGCTAAAGTGCCACATAATGCTTCCTGCAGTACACAGACCATGGCAAATGACTGTGGTGATAGATGTTCTTCATTTGTAGCTCTTGCTTCCTTGGAAGAAGTCTGCACTTCATTTTCTTTGGAAATTTTCAAAGAAGCTAGAAGGCTTTCAAGTTCACTCTCCTTCTAAAGAGAAATTAAAAAAAAAGTATATCAACTTCATGTATTACCAGTAGATGCAAGAGGAAAGATGTTTTAGTTTGACATTAATTTTACACTCATTCAGGACTTTTTTTTTTGTCTCCTCTCTGAGTTTGGGCAGATCACAGCACCACTTGTTAGACTGGGAACAGACATCCAGAGATCATATAAAGTTTTGCACATAAAGAGCAAGCAATCTATGAAGGAATGATTGAAAGAACGATCAAGGTTAGTGGAGTTTGTCTGTTACAGACAGGAATTTGAGCACAAGTGAGCAGAAATAATGGAAACAAAACTAGGGAGAAACAGATACTATTAAAGAAGCACATGAAAATCGATATAACATCCTACCTTTCCACCTGTACAGGGACCATCACTTGCAGCCTTCTGAACTACAGGCACACTTTCATTTCTCTTCAGAAGTTTGACATTGTGCTTATTCATGCCTGCAAAATTCTGAAATAATACTGCAGTGTTTATTATTGAATACTAATATTCCATTATTTATTATAATGCAATTGAATTTAAAACAAGCTAATATTCTTATTCAGTAAAATGTATTTTCCTATTACAATATAGCTTTTACCACCTGAGATGAATAGGAAAATCACTTGTTATCATCATCATGTTCCTAACACTCTTAATTTTCTGTCTATAAAATAGAGAAAAAAGATCTCCAAAATAATGCTAATATACTAAAAAAATCAAATAATACGTCCTTAAAATGGTTACTCTGATCATAGTGAAAAGACATGAAAACATTTACTCAGCATAGAATAAATTACCTGTTTGTTTGATATTTTATTATGGGGTTGACTTTCGCCCCTTGTAAATCTGGAATCTTCTTTGACTACAAACAGAGAATAAGAATAAAAAACAGTCTTTAAGAACATTACAAAATATAAGAATCAAAACAACCAAACCAAAACCTAACAACACTATACTAGTACAGAGAGTTGCATTAATTTGAATGGTTGCATTATATGTCTCCAATTCATACTTTTAAGATTATTTGGTGTATGCTTATTTTTATAGAGTAAAATACATGAAAACGAAGCACGTGGTGACAATTTCATATTCTACAAACATGACTACTTGCAAGCATATTTTCAAAGCCAAAGTTTTTCTTGTTTGGCTGTTTCTCTGTTTGCTTTTTGTTTTTTCAGAATCACTTCAGAGGAAATTCAACATAATGATGAACAACTTGGTTTGGGTCTAAATGTGGATTAGCTGTATACATGCACCAGTGACAGTACCTGACAACAACATGTACCAAATAGTGCTTGTATAACTGTAATGCCCTTTTACTCCCTGTCAGTAACTACAAAGACAATAGCCATTTCAATGAAAAACAGACAAAGCAACTAAGTTCTCTCAAATGAAGTTTTCAATCATAGTACTTACATTTTTTATATGGCTCCTGCTTTCTTTGCTGACTTCTAAAGCTGCCATCATTGAAGCCTGGCTTATAGAACTGATTACCAGATCCCAGCTTGATTTCCTGAGGTAGAACTGCACCCTAGAATTTCCAACATCAAACCTTAACAAGAAAGCTACTATATATCATTCACATAACATTTTCATTGCCTCTTTCCAGCTCTCCACATATCCTGTGCAACAGTAGTGTTGCAAATAAGTTCTGAGTCAAAATAACTGGTAAGTCCTTCTGATGTAATGAAATAATGTAGAGAATTAAGAATTCATATTTTGAATCCAGAGATTTGTTTAAGTGTACACACTTACCTTCTCATGTATGTTTTGCTGAACATGGTGAGACTTCCCAGAACCTTGCAATGATTGCCATATACTGCAAAATTCGTTGTCTTGCTTATTCTGTGCCTGACAAAATAAGAAACAATTATCCAATAAACTCAACAGCCTTTAAACTCAACTCCTGAGCAGCTAGTCATATGCAATGACATTCTGGAAACGCCTAGTTTAACAGTGCTCAGACAACAGAACTTCTCACACATTAGAAGAATTTGTGGGTATTTAATTGTGATGGGCTACAATGTATTTCCGCAATATCTTTTGCAGAGAACCACTTGCAGTTGTAATTGTAATGAGCCCAGCGTTGGAGATCGTTTTTCTTTGCTCACTTACAATTTTCAGAAGTTACTAACATGGAAAAGATCACTGACTATATTTGTATATATACACTATAATTGAATTCAGATGATAATTTGAAATGCTTTTGAAAGCATGCTCTCATATTGAAAATATGCTTTCATTTTATAAATAATGATTTACTTTTAAGGCCTTAACATGCTTATCTGCTTCATAACTTTACAGGTATACCACCACAAAACGAAAGGCTAGATCACAAACAATAACTCTTTTTGAAAATCCAGAATCTGAATGTGGTAACACAAGATTTTTTCATTTATGCAAGAAGTGGGACAAGTTCTGCCCCAGTCTGCACAGGGACTAAAACACCTTGGTTCTCTTACACCAGATGTTTGCATACGATGAAAAAGGACAGGTGCTGTAAACAGTGGCCAAAATACTGAAGGAAAAAGGACACTCACTTTATTTTTCTGATTGCTACTCAGAAATGATCCTTTGTGGGGTGAGTTGGAGGTCCCTTGATATTCAGCCCTGAGATTGTAATGCTGTCTTCCATTCAGCTGCTAAATCAAGAGAAAACAGAAAACCTGAAGTGTGTCACCACTCTAAATTTTCTTTTGAATAGCACTCTTCTATACGTTTAGAAAATACAATGCAATTCTTCTTCAACACATCTATGCACATTTAATTACCCATTATGCTTATGTTTTTTAAAGTAAGTTATTAAAAATGAAAGATTAATTAAACTGAACCCCAATTCATCTGTCATTTTTCCTGCTTTATTTCATTTCTGAAGTAATCATAACCAAAATACAAAATTAAAAAAAAAAATCTTGCCTTTCTGCGCAGGGATACAAGTTTGGCCTACAGCAAACACTGAGGAACAGAGCATTAAGGAAATAACTGCATCTCTGCCAAACCAAGCTATTTGCTAAAACCAGCTGCAGCATCAATGCTCTGATCTGAATATTTGCCTTTTGGAAATCCAGCCAAAGCTATTCAAATAAAGCAGAAAATTGTCAGAAAAAGAATGCCTGGTCCCTTTAATTACTGAATAAATTAATTTATCCAAGATAAGAACTATTTTACTTCTAATACACTGACATGAAAGTAATCATTTTTCAGTACCAATAAGGATAACATCCAAGGTTACAATTTAGCTTCCACGTAAAAAACTATGTATGTCCAAGTATAAATGAAAGTAAAGTCTTACTTGTGTAGGAACAAAAAGGGAGCGAGGGGAATGGTTGAGGCCTCCCAGACGCACTTTTTGTGAGCATACAGATGTTAGATCAGATGCATATGAATTGTAGTTGTTCACAGCTGGCTGAGGTTTAACTATGGCCGTCAGTTTTTGATTCCCCATTTCTGACCGAACACCATGAGACAGGTTAATTAAGGCACTTGAGGGCAGACGATAACCTCTGGCAGGTGAGCACCTTAAGTAGAGCAAATTTAACATTTATTTGATGTCATTTAAATGTTGACATTTCAATACATCTGATTTGACAATGCTGTTGCCTCTATACAAAAACATGACTCAAGTTTGAGCATCAGAGGTTGAAAATCATGCCCAATATTCAAATCTAGTACCTTTACATACAACATCAAACAAACATCACAACCCATCTGTTGTGCTCCTCTTTGGCCTCTGGCTTTCAAATACTGGTTTTATACTGCATCTTTCAGTGCTAACCTCAATTTTTAAAAGAAACTGTTATATCACAATTCTGTATTAAGTATTTCTGTAAAAAAAATTGTATATATATGAACCAGAAAATAATATTCTTCTCCTGAGGTGAAAGCTAACGCCAGTGGCAGAACAATAATCTGAAGTCAAGAATCATTTAGTCAGTTTTGTATAACTCTTGATAGTAAAGATAATCTGTTCTACAGGACACGTTCTTGAAAGGAATAGATTGCGTTATGCACGCTAAACACAGGGAATAGGCAAGATTTTCTTCTAATTTGTCTTAAGAAATTAACTTGTCTAAATGCAAAAAACCAAAACCAAACAGTAAAATGAATACTACTGAGTAAATTACTGCACTTACACATTTACCTGCTTACTTAAACACAGAAGAGTTACTGCACTCTAAACTAGAAACATCAGTGATGCCTCCACCTGAAGAACAGTTGAACCTTTTAAAAGGCAGTTAGTTTAGTGCTCGAGTACCAATTTTTGATTGTTCAGAATCCCTTTTTCAGAGGAGCAGATGATCACTAAGTCTGGTTTTTTAACTATATGTTAAACACACGCTGATAATAACCTGTTCGATAAATCTTTGTTTAAAAACGACATTTCAATCTAGCGTGTTATTCTGCTGGTTCATATCTGTCTTCTAAAAGTTAGTAGCTTTGAACAAAATCCGACTTAAACGCATTTCCCTTCATAAAAATTATTCCTACTCAAAGAGAAAAAGAAACACAATTATAATTGAGAAATAAAGCTAAAAAAAAAAAAAAAAAAAAAAAAAAAAGGGCATCTAAAACCACTGGACCACTGAAACCAGAGGCCAACAATGAAATGGCTATGGAAAAGGCTATGAAATCCTCTGCACAAACCTTATAGTTAGGCCTCCAAGGAATTCTTCATCAAACAAAACTTCAAAGAGCACATCTGTTTCTCTACTGGCTATAGAAAATGAAATAAAATGTCATACTATGTCCGTGACAAGTAGCAGTTTAATCTAAACTATGTCTTGTCAGTTATGCAGTAAATAATGAAAATAAGTCGTTTAGCTAAAAGAAATCCTTGTTCTTTAAATTAGGAACTTTATCAACAACAATTCAGAAATGCTTCCCCAGAGAAAGTCAAATATGGCTGCCCTGTTAAGATATACTTTGATCAGAAATACACTGAGCTTAACAACTTATCAACCTGACGATCGACTGATATTGCAGGTGATTTACAGCAGTGTATCACAGGTGTCAGAAACCACCAGCAAAAAAGATGCAAGGCATTCTTTGCATTCAGGCAATGAGAAATGGACATCTTCAGCATTACCTTCAGTGATTATTTCTTGCATAATGATAGCTTAAGACCATGTTAACAATTTCTATTATAGATCTCAAATTTTTACACCCCATCTGCCTAGGTAAATCCTTTTGTTTACCTGAAACAGACAGTCCTCTCATCAAAGAAACTGTAAACCCATGTCACTTAACAGAATTCAAATATCATAAAGTAAAATCCAAATTAAAAAAAAAAAAAAAAAAAAAAGAGACAAAATCATACGTGATAAAATTGTACATTCAATGAAATGCTCCTATTGTTTTTACTCTTTTTTTAATTTCAGTTAGTTCTTTTTGCAGCCTGTGTTCTTTCTCACTGAACTCAATGCTTTCTTCATTTTAAGAAGGAACCAAGGGTAAGTAATTTCATATTCAAAGTACAGCTGGATAACACATGAAATTAAAAAGGAATACCTGTAGATTTATTGAACAGTAAATAGTGGCTTCAAGTTGCGTATCTTTCATAGGTGAGAAATACATATGTTTACCACTATTATAGAAAAAAAACCCCAACCCTTTTCTGAAGCTTAGTTTCACATCCCTAGCTTAACTGTTATAAAGCTATAATGCTACAGTTAGGAAGAAAATATTACCTCCTTTAATTCCTATAATGGTACCTCGAAGACCAACTGGTACAGAGAAGTTCTCCCTTACATTGACAACACGGTCAAACAGCCTATACTCTGCATCTCTATCTGGAACAACTCCATTCTGCTGTTCTAAAGGCTGAAAAGAATAAAAAAGGGATTACAATCAAAACACATCTATAATCTGAAACACACTACAAAACAAACTAGGAAAACAGACAAAACATAGAGTCCTTTCCATCCAGACACAATGCAAACAATTTTTAAAAGTTATTTACTGCAACTCTCACTGCTTGAGGAACAGCAGCACTGTGTGTGATTTAAGACAAACCAAGGGGACCAGTTTAGACAATCTAAAACCACCAAGCGTATCATGCCTGTATGAGTAACATAGGTGAGTATCTGAGAAATAGCAGGGAAGATGAGCAGCTGATCATATATCAAGAACCTAACAAAAAGGAAAACAGGGAAGAGGAGACAAATGGAAAGTGCATTTCTTTATACAGCCCACGAGAAATGAAAGTCTGAAAGTCAGAAGAAAGAGAAGAACTGAAGTTACGTATGAGTATTATGTACGTGAATGAGTTTGCAGTTAGCAGAAAACTCTCTCCTTGTAGAGAGAGGCTGCCACTTCAAAGCTGATTTTCTAGGAGGCATAAGAAAATCTATTGTCCACAAATACTGTTGTAAAATTCTGCTTTCTGAGAATTGAAAAGCTGAGTTAAAGTAACGATGATCTCAACAACATTCATTTCAAACAAAATCAAAAACGTTTTATCTCACTTACTCTATACAGCAAATGGGGTTTCACAGTTACTCGCACCTTCTTGTTGCTCTTTCTCTGCTAAAGGAAAGGTAAAACAAAACATGTGAAGAAATAATGTAGAGTTCTTTGTGAAGAAGGCAGCTTTGTGAGACCTGTACAATTAAGTTGGTTAAACCTCATTTTTAAAATATGACTGAATATTTTTGAAGAGCTTGCATTGTCTAATGCCAGAACTCACATCAATTCATGTCCCCACATGTAATTTCAAAGAAATCAGCCCGTTTCTTCATCTATCTTTGCCTTCACCTTTGGGCTTTAGTAACTCCTTTGGCACCTTTTTTGATCTGTGGTGTTGAGAAAATAGCTTTCTAATTTTCCTCTCTAAACAAGTTTTCACAAAAGAGAAAAGCAAGGGAAAAAGAGCTAGTAGTGTACTTGGAAACAGCACTTCAGTTAACCAGAATGTATACTGATGCCTGTTCCTTTCTGAAAAAGCAGAGTTCAGAGTACAGCCTATTGCTGCAGAATTACCTCGAAAACAGTGAGTCAATTAGGAAGATCAAGAAAGACCTCCTCTGAATTCCTGTGTCAATTTACATTGCAAATTCAGATTTTACATTATGTTCTATATTCTTTTTTTTTTGGAATGACAAGTAATCTCCCAGTTGCTTATTCTAATTCAAGACCTTGGAAAATAACAAGCAATCAGTTTTTGGTTCATCACTGCTGACAGTGGCACTAAGCTGCATACCTTGCATTTTTCTATTTCCTCTTCAATTTTCTCAACAATAGCTGCATCCAAAATTTGCAAGTCACAAGATGAGCGAGACAAAGCAGAGACAGGATGTGCCTTCAACCAGGCAACAATTTCTTGAACTTTCTCAGCTCTAAACAAAAGAGCAAATGAATTTAAAACCTCTCAAGTATATATATACATATATACACACATATACTTATATGTGCACACACACACGGCATTTTAAGAGGATTCCTGATTTTAATACTGAAGTATTGTGATATAGGCACAATGCTTGTACACATTCATAAATGATCTAAAAGTGCTCTATGACTTAACAAGAGACATTATAAAAATCAAGCCTAACTGAATGATGCAGTACTGTTTCAAACTTACAACTTTAAGTTTTGCCTCAACAAAAAACAAACAACAACAACAACAACAAAAAACCCAGGAAGTTAAAAAAGAGTATTTAATAAATTATGTTTGCATTTGAACAACTAACTGTGTCCAGCTGTGATTAAAGATTCTGCACTAAGTTCTCACAGAACAGTAAAGAAGAACTTCAGGGCATGCCTCTGAATGTAAACGGAACACAAAGCTGAAATTCTTATGATTGAGAAGTCCATGAATATGTCTCTCTACCTAACAATAAAGGTTTGGTTTTTTTTTAAATGTTATTATACTGCATCTGGAATGAAGGTTGATCCCTGTCTTCCATGATGCCGACTGAATAAATACTAAAATTTGCACCCAGATTTAAATAAAAACATGACCTTAAGCACTTAAAATAATTACTACTTATTTTCCAAAAATGAAAAAAAAGTGTCACTACTTTGCAAATAACACATACTGAAGTTAGCAATAAAAGCAGACATTTTGAAGCAGCCACAGAAAGCTACGTGTCTCATTTATTATTACTCTTGGCATAGGAGTCTGACAAATACTTGGAGTCCACAACTGAAAAGCACAACATTCTGATCATTTTTTCAGACCAATCACTGACCATCATGCTGCTCAAGGAATAGCACTGTTTCAGCTATGTAGCTGCCTCCACGAATTTCAGTACTGCCAGCCTTAATGCTTATTAAAAAGAAAAAAGAGGAGATGGCTTACCCATTCTCATCCTCACCAGGCCAAATGTCATCTTCATAGAATATGTCTTCCTGGCTATTCTTGGCTATATAACTGAACAGTTCGGGGACCCTAAACATTGAATAAAATGAGGGGAGATTTAGTTTCATGTCAGCAGACAAACCAAAAAACTTAACTAAAATAAACTTGGGTAGGATTTGAAACTTCTGAATTCTGGACAAATTACTTTTGAATTTCTGTTTACTTGCTAAATACAAAGTAAACAGTGAGACCTGTATAATTAAGTTGGTTAGAAAAATAGAAGAATTTTGCTGCTGACAAAATTCTTCTATCCTCAACTATGCTTCTCCTTAGAAGGAGAAACTACTGGAAGGAGAATATTGGGAAGCAGAGAATTTCATCAAGCAACCGCAAAAAGCCAACTCTTCAGTTCTTAGAAGACCTATGCCCAGAGGACAAAAAAATCATGACTGTCATGCAGTTGGATAGTTTAGATCAAGTTCATATCCAGCATTTACCTTTCTAAATACTCTGCAAGTAGCTGTTCAACTGCAGAAGAATACATCCACTCATTTCCAACTTTCTTAGTATAGCCAGGAACTTCTTCATTTTTCTTATTGAACTTGAGGTTTAGCCCCACATTTGCTTTGTGATCTCCATGAGGACTGGAAAGAAAAAGAAGTTAATTAGCTGCCAATAACGTGTGCGTAGGCACACACATACACACACACTATCACAGAAAAGCAATGTTCATTGCAGTGTTTAGTAGTCAGCACTGCAACAACTGTAAATATTACAGGACTTCAGCTGTGCTCCTTAAGGTAAAGGAGTATTTTATCATTTGCTCAACAGATTGATCATTAACCATGATGTACAAGGATGTCCCTGGACAACCAGGGGAACAAACCTACATATTTTGCCATAAGAAGATGTTCATATACCATGTTCAGCTGTTCCTGGAAACTATAGTTCAGAGAACTATAGTGATTTCTTCCATTACAGATTTTAAGCAGCTTTTGTCTTAATTAGTACGACTTTTAATTGTAATGAAGTACAATTATTTTTCCTTTATACTCGCAGAAACTATAAGTACAATGAAATTGGATCCCACTTCACCTTTTCATTCTCAGTGCAGCAAAGAGAACGCGTGTTTATCCTACATGGAAGGATTCGTATCAAATCAAAACTCATTTCTCCAATTGTTTGATAAGGTTTTGAATACAGTGACTTAGTGGCTCCTTTCACATTGTAAAAAAAGATTTCAAGGAGACTTAAGTTCTACCTAGATAGGTGCTCAACTAGAAAAAAGTATTTCAGTCTAATGATCTAGTTAGATTTTACATTAAATGTCAAAAATCAAATTAAAAAAACACAATGTCCTGCAGTTCTGCCTGAAACAGAGAAAACGTTGTGAAAATACCTAGAATCATGAACTCAGAACAATGCCTTTATCTGTGAATGCAGTAATAGAAAGCCAGGACCCTTATTTCACATACCAAGATTATCACTTCCTTGAGAGAAGATTCCTCCAAGAACACAAAGACACAGCAGCTCTACATGATTAATGCAGATTTCTGGTTTCTATAGCCCAGAAGAGATATATTCAAAACATGCTTTTTTCAGGTACTTAGATGAATTCCACGCTTTCTATATGTAAGCAGCTTCCCAATACTCTGGGATCCTTTTTTTGTGTGGTGATCAAACAAGCATTTAGATAGTGATACAAACTAAGCTTATCTTTTAACAACTCATTGGCACATCTCACTGTACAAACATGCTGATGAGTGTTCTTTTGCACCTCTGAACTGCACACAAGCAATAAAAAAGAATTTTATCAGGGCAGAAGAGATTTAGATTTAGCTAATTCTGCTTCCCAGTGCTGTTCCCGTAACACCTTTCCAGTTTTTCAGATCCATTACATGTTTATGAAAATTGCTGAAGCTGTGATACTACTGTGTCAATACATTTGGTGCACTAATTTCAAAGAGGGACAGAAGATGGCAGCTTTTTACAGGATGACCCAACCTCATTCTGTTCTCATTTCTAAACATTGCTTTTTCTGTAAAAAAAGAGCTTAATATTACTCAATTATTAACCAGCAGTTAGAAGCCTGTAACCAAACCAGAATCAATCTTAGCTACAACTGAACTGAAGTATGTGGCAGTTCAAATCTCAGTTTCAGTTAAGCAAATAGGTAACCAGAAAAGTCAATTTATATCTTTCTTTAGCACTCCAATTAAAATAAATATAAATTAACAAGATGTTAATTTATAACATTGTAAGGTCCCCACAGGGAGACCTTACAGCAGCCACAGAGTGCTCTCAAGAGTTGGAGTGCAGTGACAGGAAAGGGTGATGATTTTAAGCTGAAAACCAGTAGGTTTAGATTAGACTTCAGAAAGAAATTCTTCACTATTAGGTTAGTGAAAGGCACTGGAAAAGGTCATCCAGAGAAGCTGACATGTTCCATTCCTGAAGGTGTTCAAGGCCAGATTGACAGGAGTTCTAGGCAGCCAGATCTAATAGATGGCATCCCTGCCCGTGACATGGGCACTGGAACTAGATGATCTTTTAGGTCCCTTCCCACCCAAGCCATTTTATTATTCTATGTTTATGACAAGACGAAAAGCCATTGCATGTGAATTTAATTTACAGCCAATATACTTCAAAGTTTCACATCACAAATCAGTTCTATAGTTTGAGAATAAAAACAGCATGAAAAACATAGCAAAGAACTGTAAAATAGTGTTAGAATTTACAAGCTACGTTACAGGCAAAATACATTAACAGGTTTGTGTATGAACTTACTTCTTCTTTGATCCTCTTCCAATAAAGATACTCCCTGTAAATCTGGAGACTAGATATCCACTTACTCCAAGACGGCTGGCCAAAATGTACGCAGGATTGTACTTCACAGCATATTTCTTTAAAACAAACAAAAAAATATTTAAGGATAAGGATTTTCATATAAAGGGCAAATGAATAAGAAGGAAGCTTTTTTTTTTTTTTGAAGATGTTAACAATTGTACAATTTATTTTAAATGGTGTTTAAGCTTTTACCACAAGACAAGGACTTACATGCTGATTCTGTATTAGACGATCAAGCTGAGGTTCACATGGAATACTGAAAACTACACGAATTCTACCTTCTGGCATCACATCACGTGAATCTTGAACCTTGCAGAGAAATGCAACACAACAGAAATGTAACTTAAAAACAGCAGTTTTGGGACTCTGGCCCGGAAGTCTACTTTATGGATAGTTTTGCTGAAGCGTGCACAGAGATGCCTTGGGATTCATCGTCTTTTCCTGACCTATGCAGTACTTTGACCCAGAGGTAATTAAACAGCATTAAAGCAAAAGAATCCAGGATAGAAAACAATCATTGACAGGACCTGCACGTATTGAAAATCATTCCTCATAAATGAAAATATCCTCCATTGAAGCTACACTACTTTACCCCCATAATGTCAGGGACAGGAAATAGCAGAAGCACCCTCTATTTTGACTAACCATTGGGGAATATTCCATTTAAAATTTCAGCTACCAAAATAAGCAGTACTGCCACACAACGTCTTAGATCATTTTAAGCTTTCAAGTAAGAAAGTATAGGGGAAAAAAGCAACAAACATGGAACTAACTTCTCCCATGCAGCCATAGTACGGAGATCCCAGCATAAAGGCTGTACTGCCAGGTGGAAATAAATCATCCAAAGTTTTGATGTTCGAAAAGCGCGAATCAAAGGCTCTGATATCCTACATGAAAAGAGAAAATTGATAATATTAAATGTAGATTCCAGTAGAATCATTAAGAAGTTTCATACAAACAGATGCTTATTATAAAACTCTATATTATAAAATCTGAAATGATTCAAAGGCAAAGAAAGTAGTGCTGTATTACAAATGCTGGTTACACAATCAACTGTGTACCTTGTAGCACAGCACTACAGCATTGCCTGCAAAATATCAATAGCTATAAAAGTCATTTTTTCAGACAGATCTCTGCTTTGCAATAAGGCCCCACATTTTGTGACACAATACTTTCCTAAGTACATTATTGCCTCTTACATACCAAACGACATTAATTGAAGATGCTTATTTTTGTTCATTCTTTTGCATAGAAAGTGTGCATGTTCCTCCCCCACCTCAATGGAGTAAAGAACTATGTGCAAGAAGATACTGAAGTTGTATATTTACCTTGACAACAGTTTGGTAAACAAAAGGAAGAGCTTGTTTTGACCACTGCTTCTCCAAATAAACTTGACCATTTTGGTTTAGTTGATATCTATTACCAGTGAGTAACTGAGCATACACAACTACTGATGTCTCATGAATAATTATTCCTTTTCTTCTCTGATAACTGAACACAAAATAGAACATTAAGTTTGATTACAACAAACAGAACCTCACCAAGATGGTGGAATTAATTTCTTAAAATAAAAGTAACTCTTAACACAGGGATTTTAATGGTTTGTTTCCCACTGTATAAAAAGTACCCAGAACAAACAGCTTCACCAATTGCTTACCCATCGCTGCACAGCCATCAATATGTAGCTGAGTTTGTTGAACACATTTTACCTTTACAGTGGAGAGTAGTTAAGACAGTTAAATTCAAATTACAGGTAATAAAATGGCAAGATGTGTTCTGTTGGGCATCCACACTCTAGAAGTGAGAATTGTATTCAGACTTAACAATGCTAAGCTCTTGAAATTATATATTGCTACTATATGACTCCATTCTACATACTTTCTACAACTGAAGATTACTGAAACTGGAACAGAGAACTGACTGGGAGAGTAAACACTGATACTCATTTATTGACAATTCTTTTGTAACAACTTCTAATTTTGAACACTCAGTAATTATCTCCATATATTCTGAAATTTCAACATATGCTTTTTAAACTTCTAAAAAATTTGTTTTTCCCAGTGGACCATTAACATGCATTGTTATAAACACAGCAGCTCTTCTCTGCCACTTAAATATATGCTAAGGCAACAAAACATAGCTAAGCTATAAAATACAAAGTTACACTTTGATTTTCAAAGTTACTTACTGCTCTGAAACACCCTGAACTTCTTTCAGCCACATGCTTTGTTCCTTATCTCCAACAAAGGTCACCTTAGTTGGGGGCACTGCATTTCCCATGTAGAGTTTCTGTGTTCCATGTGGTTCTTCCAAATAAAACCTTGAAAATTATGACAGATATGAATGCAATCAAATAAGACAACTCTAGGCATAACCAACCACGAGCAAAACTTAAATAGTTAGAAATTATTTTCTAAAGACGTGGAAACCTTGCAGTTTTACCAGCTCCTTTTACAACAGGCCACACAGTATAAATTTTACAAGAAATACCTGTGCACGTGCTGAAAGGAAGATTGCACAGAAATGTCCTCTTCTACATTACTCAATATGGATTTCCACATGTACATTTTTATCTCACAGTTAAGAATAAGCTCTCCAAAAATTTTAAACCTAGAGTAAAGTATTGAAGAGCTGAACTTCTACACTGATAACCGAATCTCAGAATGATATACAAAGATTCCTCCATCAAAGAGTGTTTGATAAATCTGGAGTAATTTGCTGTTAGTAAGTATTACAACAAAATCAAAACTTGTACAGCCTAGTAATCTTCTTCGGAATGAAAAAAATAAAGAGGGTAATTAATTATCTATGGAATATATCTTACTTAGTTTCTCCATCTGACACAGCAACAACTCTGGCTTCCTCAAGGTGCGGCCAATTAACAAAAACCACCTTTCCAAGTACCAAACTGGCAACATTTTCCACTGTCTGAAAAAAAGAGAAGTTACTGTCACTAATATTTTTTTTAAACACATTCAAATTGTTTCTTGAAAACATTTTCAAATTGCTTTTGCAAAAAGAATGGCTCTAGTTAGTGAACTGTTCTCTTCCAGAACAGAAGACCTGTTTTACCTTACTGTGCTGTAACAGATACTACACATAAGGTGATTAGAAATGATGAAGGGAATCATACTTTCTACCATTTTAGGAAGAGCATCACATTTCAAATGTGTGTCTTTGTATCTAGTGTATGTCAGTCATAGGAACGGGGCTGATGTCCATTTCTGGTATATATTTCCTACTGTGGTGTTGGTTTTTTTTGTTGTTTGTTGTTATTGTTGCTAAATCACTCAGAAACTGACAATATGAGCTTAGTAAAATATTTTATACAACAGACTCAACTTCTATATTTCTCAGAAGCACTTCTGTCCAGGACTTTCATAGCATCTGTAATTTTAATCTTATTCTCTTTATCCATTAGTTTCAGCCACTTATCAATCTATTATTTTTGCACGTTTAACTCTTTGCAGTCTGTCTTAAGTACTTACTCCTCCTATTTACCACAAAATCCTACTTTGCTCTTTAAACTTTTCTGTTTTCCAGTATCTATTTATCAAAAATTTTCTAACTTTTTACTTCCATTTCTTTTCCTGAATTTGACATTGCTACTTGGTATTTTTGATTATGAATTAATATTGTCCTGTGAAGCATTTTCTAAAAATATTTTTTGCTTCTTAATGTCTCTGCATCAACTCTTTCCTCCATAAAATAGCTTCATTTACACAGAAATCATAAGCCTGCTTTGTTACTGAGGAGTCTGATAAAAAGAGCCTACCTGTGAACATCTGAAGGTGACCACAGAGAAATGTTGGAAGTTTTATTAAGGCATCCTACATAAAATACTCTTAAGATAGGACAAAGTCAAACCTTTCAGCAATTTCTCAAAATTCGAGGCTGTTCTCTACATAAATTTAGCATTTTAATGCTAATGAACTTCATTTTTTTTATTACTGACTCCAATAGCCAATGAAAGCTTTTCTCTGGAACTAATATAGTACATGTTTTCAATGATTTGAAAGTTATTTTGAAAACAAATACTGATAGTATTATCAACTAACAGACTAAACTTTGAGCTGGCAGGTATTTATTTCAGCAATTAGTTCCATGGCCTTGAGCATTTATCTGTATTTCACATTCCCTTTGATTAATCCAATTTAAAAAGCTTATACAGAAAGCTCACCCTGAGATCAAAGCCTTACTAATTACGTGAAGTTTTTTAAAAGAAAAACTTTAGTAAACGTATGCTGGATTTTTTTTTTTGGGGGCGGGCGGGAGGGGCGGGGGAAGGAGGGGTGGGGAAATGAGGGGGGCGGATTGGTTTTCCTAGTTTCTTTTAAAGGACAACACTTACTTGCTCTTTTGAGTTCTCATCAGTTAGGATTTCTAACATCATGTTTTCTCCATGGCTGCTTTGCTGAAACACTTGTACGCCACTTTTTTTAAGATAGAACTGGACAAGAACAAAAAAGTACATAAACCATAACTGAAATCTGACGTAATAATCTATGAAAAAGAATAGAAAACGTCAAACAAAATAAAACAATTTACCTTATGTTTAATGTGCTTTAAGGTAGGAAATCCACAGAAATACAATGCACTCTTGTTGATTTTAGTTATTTTGTTGTGGGTGATTTCTACTTGCCAAGCATCCAAAGGTATCGTTTTGTACCTAAAAAGCGAGTTGCACAATGTTTGCTTATACAGGCTGACCTCTGACTCTATAACCTCTCATTACCCTTTCAAGCCCTCTAGGAACTCTACTTGACAAAAGCTTTGAGTTTCCTGTAAGATGCCAAGTAATTTAAGCTACTTGAAATCTAGACAAATGACTGTGAAACACATACCACTTCTGCAAAGACACTACCCGAAAACAAAGGAAGAACATTACTTCCAGCCACAATCACAATCTTGCTATTTTAATTCACAGCCATTGTCAAATTCCAAACTAACAATAGTTATGTAAGGTATAATTCATCTTCACAACTATTCAGTTTCCACCAAGCGTAAACTAGCAACAAGCATTCATCCATCAATTTATCTTACATTTGGTTACTATTAAGGTTGTATGTCCACTTAATCTTGAAAGCTCCACATGTGTTAAATGAAGTGAACTGCTTGCAGTGATTGGAAAAATGGAACAAATGCTTGTATTCAACGCTCTGCACTGGATTTAAATATTTACCATGGTTTACAAATGGTCTGAAATCAGTGTGTCAATAAATCACCACATCTATCAAATATTTGTACCAGTTTTTCCATCTTCCATATCATAAAATATTTGAGTAATTCTCCAGAAAGGATTCTTTCTGACTATTATTGGTTCATCTGTTTTGCCAGGCAACACTTGAAGAAATTACCATCCTTTCCACAACAAGTGATATCTAATGCAACAATTCTCATATTCCAGTCTATGTACCTCCACAAACAACTTCTGGCTAAAATGCAACCTATTAACTACTTTCTAACTACTTTCAGACTACTCCAAAAAAGTTATGTCCTCATTACCTGGTATGGCATCTTTCTATGGAGGGAAATTTCTCTGGCCAGGGTGACATGTACTGGAACTCTGCATCTTTGTCATACCAATACATTAAACAAGCACTATGAACATTTCTCTGTTTCTCCTCTTCTTTTAGGCACTTATTACATGATTCCATGGCTTCCAGCAGTAGTTTCTAAATTTAAGAAAAATTTGCATACGTGAAACCAGCAACAGAGTTTAGCACAGATGTGTGCACCACAGAAGTGGATATCTGCATTTTTCTAGTTAATGTGTTTATTGTCTAAGTGCCTTTCCTTCGTCACGCTCCAAGTCCAGAATGAAAATAGGACAATCACAGTGGCAGACTGGAGAATAAGTATTTCCTTTTCTGCAAACACGTTTCCAAAATGCTAGTCGTATTTTGCTTCATAGGTTTAGCAAGAATACTAGAAAGACTGTAGAGGATATAAAAAAATTCTGCAGAGTACTATTGGAAAAGGTTAAAATCCTTCAAGTAACAAGTTGGTTCTGTCAACTTATCACTGTACACTATGAAAATGCTAGGCACACACTGAACTACAAAAACTGAACGACACGTACCACCACTGGAACAGATAGCTGATCTGCACTTTTATTTCCACCCCCTTACTTTGATATACTCAAATTTAGTCTGACAAAATATATGACAATAATTCATGTACAAGAACAACATACACGATATTGTTACCCTACATGTAGATGGAAAGTATTTTATTGCTGTTCTTTTAACATTCTACTGCTCAATTTGTACTTAAAGTCTATTACACACTGCTTGTTGCTGGTGCTCAGGTGAAAAGATTTTTTTGACAACAAACTGTTTGGTATTTTTTTTTTTTTGCCTCTGTGTGCATCTACCTTTTATTTTACTCACAGACACCTTAAACTTTTGTGCATATTTGGCTATAGAAATATTTCCCAAAAAACTCTGAAACTCAGTGTCTGAATACTTCATCAAAATATAAGACCAAGCAACAAAAAAGCCCACACAGTTCTTACATAGGACATTCACCACTTGTGACTTTATCTAGCTTTCACCACTAGGAAGCAGATTGTTTATCCAAGGTCTTAGCAGACACTCAACTTCCACTTAACTGTATTTCACTTAAACTCCTCATAATTAATCTACAGATTGATTTATTACAAAGCTCTCAGCAGACACTGAAATAGTTTACCTCATCAATAAATGGGATTAATACCACAGCTTCCCATTCTTGCTGTTTTCCATTCAGGTCAGTTTTAAAGTCCAGTGGATAATATTCTATAATAGGAGAATCTTGACTAACCATCAAATGCTAGGAAAATATAAAAGAAGAATTAAAAAAAGTAAGAGACAATTCAACACTAATTCTAGGAAGAAATATAAGAAACGTAGCATGAAAACAACTCCAAGCTGAACAGCAGTTAACTTTTGCCATTTAACTGTCCTACTTAAACCATCCATCAAGTTTAAAATTTCATTTACTAGTTTTAAAGTGTGCTATGAACAATAATAAGTATTTATTTTATATTTAGAGGTAGTTTATAACTAACAGAATAAATAAAAATGTCAAGATGTACATGAAAATAAAGCAGACAAAAATCAGCAAACAACAGATAAATGCAACTTAGTTCTAAATGATACCTGGTAACAACTAGGTAACAGATCTTTGCTAGCTGCTGGCAGTACAGCAAGGAGCTGCTCAAACGGCATGAAAGGTTTTCCCAGTTCAAACTGGATTTTGAGTTCACTGATGTTGCGAATATCTGACAGATAAGGTGCATAATGATAAGGATAATACCTGTAGGAACAAAAATCCCACATTACATAAGGTAATCACAGTACAACAATATTCATAGATGAGAAATACACAGAACCCTATTAAATGGTTCCAGCATTTAAGGTGAAATGTTGTTCCACCCTTAAATGGTTTCTCATTTACAATTTTTCTTACCAACTCCAAGACTGAACTCCATGGTAATAATAATGCAAAATCCATTGTATTGCCTGGACGTAACATTCAGCTTGGTCAGCCAAGAAATCACTTAAAAGAAAAAGATAAATGCATTTTTTTCTTATTTTTACTAGCACAGAAAAAGTACATAGCTTCTTCTAATAAGAATGACAACAGAGTATTTGGGTAACCTACTAAGCACAGTTTTCTGAATTCATTTAATAGTACTGATTTTTTTTTTTTTTTTAAATCTCCAGTATTCAAATACTCATTATAGAAAACGTGATTTGTAGCTCTTCCAGCACTCCAACATCACCACTGCTAGATGCTGCCATCTAATTCCTGCTTTCAATATGGATTAATATTCTGTCCTGTATTACACACAAGCAAAAAAAAAAACCCATCTGTCTTCAGCATTAAAAAACAAAACAAAACCAACACCAAATAAACAAAAAAGAAAAAGCATATACTTACTCAGAAACTACTTCTATACCCATTTTAGTCATGTAGTAAGTTCTCTTGTATTGCCTAAACTCTGTTTCAAACAGATCATCATCTTCTGGTTCATCTTCCAAAACAGCTGATAAAGAAGTCATGAGGAAAATATGGATTAACATTCCACAACCTTTCTACTAGAATAAGGTTAAGAAATTCAGTTTTGATTTGATGGTATAGTTTTATTCCTCAATTCACAGTTATGTGCACTTATTCCTTCCTTCCACAGAAAGTAACACAGCAATGAAAAAAGAATGCCTGGATTAAAAGAGGTACTTCTAAGGAAAAAAAGATAGGCATCCAATTTCGTAGCCCAATTATAAGAACTAGGAACATAAGGCACTTCCATTTCTCAATAGCTGAGTATGTAACTCTGTCATTTAGATTCAGGTCATTTCTGACATGAAGTTCTTTCAAGTCTTCCAAATCTATACACAAGTTAAAAAGTTTCTGTTGTTGGTGCAAAACAAAAAAACAGCTAGCACTTACTTTTAGAGGTGACAACTTCATCTTCATTTTTTTCTAAAGCAGCCAAACAGAGAGAATTTTCCTGAGCCTAGTAAATTAATATTTGACATGCTGTAAAAATACAGGATAGTATGCACATTCCTCATTCACAACTGTAATATCTGCAACTCAAAATTCTAGAATTATTATGCATTAATATATCTGTAATACGTACAGAAACACTATATTTGCTTCCTGAGTAATTGCTTAGAGAATGTAATTTTATCCATCAGTGTTAGACAAAGGAGGAGTCTCAGACAAAACCTGAACTATCTTTAAGAAAAAGTATCCGAACGCTTGTTCTCCAAAACACGACTATCATGACTATTTCTAACACATCCCTGCACAAGCATGCCATCAAAATTTTCATCAGCAAACCTTATCACTATTCAAATGAGGACAGAAGCCAAACATCCATTTCATTCTCACAGCACACACTCTTTAATGTGTACAGCACTCCGAAGAGCAGTCAATAAGAAGACTCATCCAGTTGGCTCCCTCCCCAGTACTCGAGATATGCATGCTCCTGACTACCAGTGCCATTCAAAGCATCAAAGTGGCTTGGCTAATACTATACAACTGCTCCAAACTTCTGCAGCAAGTAAGAAAACAAACCAAAATAAAGCATTTCTTAGTAAGGAATAGTTAACATTTTGTTCTTACAAATCACAAACAGCACTGAAAAAAGAGTAACGATACACTGTGACAGTCTAAACTTGAAGGAATTTCCCACTGCTTCTGCTATGCTCAGTCGAAGGCCTATACTGAAGGACAGCCAAAAAGGCTCAAAAGAGAGATTTATACTATTTTATGTATCTAAGATCTAAATTACTACAGCTGGCAAACTATTTATTAGCAAAAAAAAAAAAAAACAACCACCAACAACCAACACTTATTTCCAAAACAGTGCATGTAAAACACTAACCTTGCGTTTCTTCTGTTTATTGTTTCTGGCTTCTTCTGCTGCAATACCAGCTGCCTCATTGAGGTATTTATTGCCTACTTTACTTTCAAACCATTTTAGGTCTACAAAGACTTCACTGAAGTGTTCACGATCAAACTGTGCAGGAAGAGTAATGTTTAGAAATACTGAAAAGACGAATAATGCAGACTGCTAAATTAACAGTGTCCTTTTAGTAGGTAAATTATATTATACACAAACATTTTGCTCTAGATCTATAACCAAACTAACAGATTAACATTAAAAATCTTTCCTCTTGGCAACATGTAACAAGACCCAAGCCATATACCCCTTTCTAGCAATACGTTACAAAGAGTTAAATAACTTCCAAACTTACCAGTCAAATCCACAAGTACTAGAGGCACATGGGGGCTAGATAATAGTCTGCACACACCCAACCCTTTAATAGTTTAACCTGAAAATCTGAAGACAGGGCTGAAGCAAGAACAATAGATGAACTGCTTCCTTCAAAGCCCTTTGGAAGGCTAGGGTATTTCCTTTTCTAAAATGCCCTACATCTTTTCTTGTCACTAGATGGATTAATGCAGAGGCACTTACTAGGATTGCCTCCCAAAAGCCATTTAGCTCACGAACACTGATGCCTGCCTCACAGATAGTAATGCTTCACTGCTCTTTTTCAATGATATTCATTAAAGAAGTGCAAAAAATTTCATTCTCTAAGATATTCAGACATATCCTACCTTACAAAAAATTAAAGAGTTTAAAGTTCTGACCAGCAAAGGAAAAGCAAATATTACTGCCTACAGCGCAC
The DNA here is from genome assembly GCF_019232065.1 of Centrocercus urophasianus. Lineage (NCBI taxonomy): Eukaryota > Metazoa > Chordata > Aves > Galliformes > Phasianidae > Centrocercus > Centrocercus urophasianus. Next base: position 13,433,418 of record NW_024884744.1, on the reverse strand, counting down.
TTTGCTCAACCTGTCATCCACTCATCAATAACTCAGGATCATGATTCTATTGATGATCCTCATTCCACTTGCAGGGCTAAAACACTCTCGCTAAAGCATCAAATTGCTCAAGCTTTCTCCCTGTTAAGATATGGTAAGATCAGATAGCAACTGGTTGGATCCCATATCAAACACCTCATGGCACTGCCTGTAAAATAGTTACCCAGCAATTCATTAAAACTACACGGTGTATTTTAGGACACCAAATGAGCTCATATGTAACAGCCAATATCATTCCATGAAGCACAATCATGAATACTTACATCTGACAATCTTGTGAGATATTTCTCGAAGCGCTTTAAATTCAGATGCCCATTTTCATTTATGTAACCTATTAGGAAAATAAAATATGTTTTGTAAATTAACAAATTGAAAATTATATCTTAAATGCCTCACAGATAACGAAACACAATCTTGCTGGCTGTCTAAAAAAATGGTAATAATGCTGAATATTCCAGTTTTGCCAAATAAATCAATAAATACATGTGTTACTCCTATCTCCTACTTATTTGTTTGGCAACTACAACAGATACAAAGAGCATAATAACAATAGCTGATAGAGCAAATTCTCAACTACAAAGCACTATTTTTCAACACAGTTACCACCATTAGTTGAGCATTTTTGCCAGCTATGAACAAGAGTCCGCATGCTGCACTTATCAAAGTCTGCACCAGCAGAGGTGACACAACGTTGTCACTGCTGAAACGCTGCCTCACTGTGCTCACATCCACTGCTGGGCCTTTAGCAAGCATCAATGAATGTCAGTGGTGCAATTAATGTAGTGGAATACTGGCAGGAAGATACAACCTCTACTATCATGCCACCAACATTCACTTCTGATGCCAGGGGCCTACATAATGAAATAAGAGGCATTACTTTCACAACAGCTCTCATATTAATGAAGAATGTTAATGTGCCTACTTCCCATGACATTCCTTTCAAAACTCTGAGTTTTAACAAATAAATAATAATACTGTCTACATGCAGGATTCTGCAGTCCTTGAAGGACTCTCTTTAGACAAATCCAAGAGCGTAATCACACGTTACCTTATTGCATTATTATTATTATTAATCTACAAGTTACCTGGTTTAATCTCATCTTATACTCTTAGCCTGCTCTACAGTTCTCCCTCTGTTCAGCTTTTAAAAACTAACCAACACCTCCTTCCCCCCCCGCCCCCCCCCCCCCCCCCCCCACCAAAAAAAAACAAACTAAAAAACTTCTTACCTCCCAGTTCTGGCAAGATAGCCATGTATGTTCTATAAAGTAGTGGCAGTGCATCATGATTAATGTGTAAATGAGGTAGATGAGGGATAAAATCATTGCCTACAAGGAAACCCATTAAGATCCAATCATCTATTATCTTTTCGATATCGTAGTCAAAGGAAATCTTGTCCTAAAAGATAAAAGTAATGTTTTTATTATGAAGTTTTCACATAAATTCTTTATCCTTCCCCCCCCCCCCTCCCCCCTCCAATAACAGCTCCTTTAGAACTTACTTTTACTGGTGAAAATTCGTAATCAATATATTCTCTCATCAGTGACAAGTGCAGTAAATGAAATGTGGTTTCCTCTGGTGCACACGCTCTGCAAGTTATTCAAAACATTGTCAGTTATTTATAAGCACACTTTCAACACGAATATTTAATAAATCCAAGGTTGTCTAAAAACAAGTAAAGTAAAGACTGCATCTATTTTAAGATGAATCTGTTTTGACTACAAAATTGTGCTGTAGAATCTTCTTAACAGCATGTGTGATGGCACTACATGGAAAATGGCTAGCTTACAGAAAGCTGGGCAGCCTTTTGGAGTTCCATCTTGCGTTGGCGTCTCATAAGCAAGTCACTCTCCAAAGAAAGGGGCAATCTAACCTATTTCTAAGGCATTTATGATAGTACTATTCTGAGCATATACAGAATACAGACCCATGTCCAATCTGGCTGGGCTCTGTACATACTCGTTTGAAACGCTACTTTAACAAATATACTCAACTAGAAAATATGCTCCAAATGCATTATCTGTTAGTGATTTAACACAGTACTACTGTACACACACACACACACACACACACACACACAAAAGATAAGTCTACTTCTTATCTATGGCATAAATTTGTCAACTCTCTTCTTCTTCATGAAAACTAGTTAACATTTAAGCCAAAGGTAGGCCAAAATTAATATATGTAATTTTCAAATCTGCAAGTAAGACTTTTGGCAGATCCAAGTCACTGCTCTAAGACTATTCCACCTCTCATATATGTCACTTTATTGTGAAGCAAAGAATTGCTCCCAAGAAACTACTGTTAGAAATCAATTTGTATCTATTTTTAATATTTCCTAAAAAAAAAATTGTATCAAAAGAAGGCAATTCCCATAATTTCCAGAAGTGAATTTCTGTAATGAATGATACTGCCCAGGCATTGCAGAAAGGCTAAACTTAGAGGAAACACCTGAGGAAAAAATGCCACCTGGGAAATCCTGCCATTTCATTTCATTTCCCTAGTCCATCAAAAGGCTGTCACACTTCATGTTCTTTTATTAAAAACAGGAGGAGAGACCATTTTTCTTTAATAAGAACTTGAAGTCTTTTAAAACACCGCAGTATTACATGCCAACACCATCAGCAGAACAAGGCAGACTTGACCAGTATCAGTGAAGAGACTATAGAAGACTATGAAGCAAATACTTCTGATGTTTATCACACTGACCTTGGTAATAACAACATACAAGCACCATTGTTGCTAATGCATAAATCTAAACAACCATATGACTTCAATGTGTGTTACTCAAAAGGCTTTCTGTAACAAAGAATATTTCCGGCTTTCCCACCTACCCCTTCACCCATCAAATACCTTCCTAAGGTTCATCACAGAAAGAACCTACCCACAGAAACACATCTTTTCTATTACTTCAAAATAAGTCCATGTCCAGGCACAATTCTGGAACAAAACACCTGGTTCTATCTGCTGACAGCACACAAGTTAGTTCAAACGGCAAAATCCAGAGTAAGAGCAAACGATCAGCTACTTCAAACAAGTCGATTTCAGCAATTATTCCAGGCACTTACCTCACAAAACCTAAGAGATACAGAGCCTTTTAAAAGCACTTGTAAGACATCCAGCAACAATACCATACAGCCCGAGCTGCCCAATTCAGAATACGGAGTAAAACACACAACACACCACAGGCCTAAGGATTTTTTCACCAGCTGCTCCAACAGCATCCATTTGCCCATGGAAACAAATTTAATCACAACAATTGGACTTCTCTAAATTCACATATATTCTAATAAAATTGCTAAGACTTCATTAATTTAATACACAATTATCAAGGAACTGCTCTAGTTATGCACTATCTCTTGGATTTCATTTCGTCATATAAATTAAGAGTAAAGTTAAAAACAGTTCACCTTTGAGATTTTTTACCACCAAATCTGACTTCTTCTCTTAAGAGCGCAAAGTGTGCCTCATGAGTTGTTAATCCCAGCATTATCTATTGCAAAGAGATATTAGACAAGTCTTACTTCATTTTTAAAAACTTTTACACAAGATTTTCCTGTTTTATTACAAACGCAAAATTTTGCAGGAAGATAAAGTTACACACTTGTTGAACAGCATTTTAGAATGCTGCACACTTACGAGACAAAGAGGACACGATTAGAAACCCCCTGCTGTTTTAATTGCACGTACCAAGTCAGCATCTAAGCCATAGAGACAGTGCCTTGTGTTCGGATCATGATGAGGCTTTGCTTTTTCTGATCTGATGAATTCCATAATTTTATGCTCTCCTTCACCTGGTGTCTGCAAGAAAAAATAACAATCGTATTTTTCCATAAAATAACTTCTTTTCTTCCCAATAAAACTTGAATAAAAAAGCAGTAACCTCATGGCCTGATAAGTAGACTGTTATTCCCTGCCAGGATTTGTCTGTGGAAATTTTCATATTGACGAAATATTTAAGATGTTCATGCAGTCTGGCCATGAATTCCGTTCCTGAAAGCAGAAACTTAAGTTAAACATGAAGCTTTTCACCGGTCACTGAAAACCACATTTGCATGTATGAACTATTGATGAGAAGGAAAACAAAAAGAATATTCTGCAACAGAACAGGGGTAGAATTTTTTTTCAGTAAGTTGCATTTTTCCCATAACACCTTAAACACTTTTCTAAAATGAGACAGTAGTCCAAAAATCTTATAAGTTACCCAAACTGCCCCAAATTAAAAACAAATAAACAACAAAAAACCCCACCTATAGATAGGAAAACAGTTCCAAAATATAGATTAAGAAAAATAATAAATTAACCATTTAATTTAAAATAACTAGCAAATTATCTTACCCGGTGTAATACAGTTGGAGTCAAACCTGGCTTCTGTAGGAAGAATTTCTCCCTTTTCTAATGCCTTTTTTATTTTGTCCTCTGCCTCTTTTGCTGATCTAAAACAAAATGGGTTGGAAAGAAGGGGTAGAGAAGGAAATATCTTACTGTAATGTTCTTGTGACAAAACACATAGCTGAGAGAAATTTAACTCCTGCACAGATCTCAAACTTGAATCTGATAACAGAAAGACTTGTTAAAAATAGCTTTTTCTCCAGTAATGATCATGATCTGCCATTATTCAGATACAGTTAATATTTCAGTTATCAAGAAATAACTGAGTGGCTCATCATAAGAAAAAGAAATTAACACCGAGACAATAGAAACTATTGGGATTTAAATGTTTTGGGAATGCTATTCCAAAACAACGAAGAGCATCTAACTTGTAGCTGAGCAAAGCAGCAAGTCTGGAGTACAGGGCTGCAGATAGGAGCTGTGAACAAACCTTAGAACCACTAATGGAGAAACCAAGCCTGACTTGACAACAAAATACTTTTTTTTTTTTTCTACTGTCCTTTCCCTTTATTTTTTTCTGTCTCATTTCACTTAGCATCCCTGTACTGTCTCACCACCAGATCTCCTTCCTCACAGCAGTGCTTAGAAGCTCTCCAAACAGCTTCTAAGTCTCCCAGATTATTGAATACAAACTTGGTAATGCTGTAAAACCCACCTGCAGCTGTATATTTGAGTTACTTGCTAACAAGTTTCAGTGGAAACTAGAGTTTCATTAGTTCCCAAACTTATCCTTGTCTATTATTGTTACAGAAGATCCTGCTATAATTACCAAAAAGGCCTATCTAGGGACATAGCACATAGCAAAGAATCTTACACATTCCTAAGCCATAGGAAATACCCTCAAGAGCTGTATTGCATTTATTTCACTGAAAATTTATTATGAAACTAATCCCTACCCTTCTCCAAGCAAGCTCCACATGTGCAGAGAAGCATCTGAGTAATGAGCAAATCTAACTTCTTTGGAATCCTAACTTTAACTGTTAACATCTTAGCAGCAGCTACCTTCATTTACCTAAAAGTTAAAGCCAGTGTCAAAGGCCTACTTACAATATATTTTATTTTGTATAACATATTTTTTAAGTATTTTAAATAAATAATTATTATCCTAAAGACAGAGCAGGAGTAAATATTCTCACCTAAACCGTCTGCCACGTTGCTGATTCATTTTTGCTCTTGGGGCTACACCATCAACTGCCATGAAGAAAACCTTCCTTGGCTTAATAATGCGAAACAGTACTTCTAAGTAGTGAAAAATGTCAGCAAAAATCTTATCTTCTGAGATTCTGAAGTGAACATCATCATCATTTGGATGTGAACACTGGTGTATAATGCCATTCATGTCCAAGTATAAATTGTCAAATTCTGGAATCTAAAAAAGCCACAGTTAGTACTCATTTGGTGATGGATGAAGTACAGCAATCACTACAGAAAGGTATGGCTAAGATAAAGTCTGCAAATGAACGAAGGCAGAAGATTTCACTGGAATCTACTGAACACCAGCGTTCAGTACCAGCTACACATATACGCATGAAAAAGAAACTACCTAACCAGCATAGTTTTATTATGGCTTAAAAAAAAAAAAAAAAAGACATATATTACATGAAAATTGCCTTTTATTGTTATTATGAGCAGCTTTTTCTTTAATAGCATAGAGAAGAAAAATGATGTCACTTACACAGGTGGCCCACACTGGGCAAAAGAAAACAAAATGGAAAAAAACCCATCCCAGATCAGAAAGCTTTCCTCCATCCCTCTTGGTCAAGGCCACTGAAGAAAACACTTAGAAAATGAGCAGTGGGGCATTCCACATAGAGGAATACCAGGGACCACTGTGCCAGCCTAACCAGTCTATCCAGGCTGCACGGAGCCTGACTAAGGTATGTGACTGACAGAAAGTCACACAGCAACCATCTTTCACTTAGGAGGAAACACAGCTCTTTACTATTTTTATAAAGCAAAGTGAACACCACCCTACTTCTCATATTGCTTTTGAAGGTTCAAAAAGGACCAACCTAGCATCAAGCAAACTGCTGTTAGCACTTACCAACTTTCTTAGTGTTGTGATAGTGAATTTCCATAACCACCACACATTTTATTTTGTTCTTATTTTGCCAAAAAAAGAAGGACCAGTTCAGTCATTAACAAGCTCATGGAGCTGACACAAACTCCAGTCAGCAGAAATAAACGTTTCAGTATTGAAACCCCAAGCATTTATTGCAGTCCACTCCTGATTCTGTCCCCCATCTTCTCTAGAGTTCTTCTGAACCCAATCAAAAGATGTTAAACTGCACATAAACTCTCTTTTCCAAATCTTAGAACACAGACCAAAGGTCAGTACTTCAGAACAGAAACGCTTGCCAGATTAAGTGATAAAGCATACGGTCTCAGACATTCAATAATGTTTCCTGGTGCTTCAGTACCAGATAGCATGGCACTTCTACAAAAAGAACTCAAGGGGAGTCAGATTTGGATATTTCAGGGTTTCTGTTAACATGATGAATTCTTACATATGCAGACACGCGATGATGATAGCACAGTTTATTCAACACCCTGTTTATAATCTGTAATAAACAGGACACCAGGTGTACGCAGGCACAAAGTGCCACCACACTTGGCCACAGCAGGAAATAGCTGAAAACAAACTTCCCAAGCCCTGGAAAAGCTGAGTAAACTGCTATCAGCCAGAGGGGCTGTGTTCTGCTGCCATGCTGCTACCGTGCTGCTACCTCACACCAAAGCACAGGGCTTCTACACTGGAAAAAGACAGGCTTCTCCTTTACACAAAGCACACGAGTATATGTGAAACAACTTAAAATCCTTATCTGGCTGCTAGCACGTGTCAGGTTGTATATTCAAGCGGTCTGGGAAGAAAAGGAAGAATGCGGGTATATTTTAACGTTCTAGGTCACAAGCAGTAGCCCAGACACTTCCCCTCCCCATAACCAGCAGGTACACCACACACAAGGAAGTAACACCACACAGACTTCAGAAAGAGCAGCACAGCGGCCGTCCCGAGCCGCACTTTCTGTTTCTCTTCCGAGGCGCGAGCCGCAGGATCGCAGCCCGCAGCCGGCGCCCAGCCCGCACGGCTCTCCTCACGCCGAGAGCCACCGCTGCTCCGCCGTGCGATTCCCGGCCGTACCACCGCAAACGCGGAGCCCGGAGCAGCTGCGGTCCTTCAGGGCAGGGCCAAGCGCCCACTCTGGAGCCGTACATACCTTAACACGGCAGCACCAGGGAAACCGAGAGCCTGAGAGCAGCGGGTACGAAAGCGGTTTCTCTCAGAAGGGTCTGCCTGCCCGCCCGGCTTTCGGCGCTGCCGCTAACGGCGTTCCCTTCAGCAACAAAGGCCGAGGCGGCGGGCTGCTCCGACCGCCGTGCCGCCACAGCGGGACGAGCACGGGCACCGTGCCACCGCCTCCGGTCGCGGGCTCCGGTCCTCCCACAGCCGGGGGAGCGGGCACCCGACTTTCAGGGGGCGCCGAAGCGCCGCCCGCCCTCCTCGCTCTGCCGGGCTGCAGACGGTGCCGCCCGCCCCGCGCCCGCCCGGCCGGCTCCGGCCCTCGCCCCCCCCGGGTTCCCCTCGGCGGCGGGCCCCGGGCGGGCGGTGAAGCCCCGCTCCCGGCTCACCTGATGCTCCTTCAGCACCTGGCTGAGGCAGGGGTACCGCTCCGAGATCCACCGGTAGAACTTCGGGACCCCCATGGCCGCCTCTCCCCGCCGCCCCGTCGGACCCAAACAAGCTCGGGCCCCGCTCCGCCCTCCTTCCGGCGCACGGCGCTGACAGCCGCCCGCACCATAGAGCACCCCGCGCCGACCAGCGAGAGCGGCGGGCGGAGCGGAGGGCGCTGCAGCGCCCCCCGCCGGGCACCCGGCGCAACCCGCCCGCAGCTCACTGTATCGCTAACGAGGCGCAGCGGGCCCTTGGCGTCCCGCCCCCGCGAGGCCGGCTGAAAGCAAAGCACTTACTATTGCCGCCCTCTTTAGGACTGTTCCGGAGGCGTCCACGGCTCTGGGAGCCTGAATACGTGTTGTTGGAACAGGCGCTACCGTCCTGCCTCAGCACTGCTGTCGCAGGCTCAAGGCTGCTGTCCTCAGCTCCCCACTTTGTGCCAAGTAAAGGCTAACGAAACGATCGTAGAACACCGTAATGTTCCCCTAATTTACTCATGAGAAGCCTTAAGATCTCAAATGCTGCTCTTTTTCTTTTCTTTTTTTAAGAGAGAAGAAAAAAAAGACACAGGGCCACTCTTTTCAGATATTAGGCAATATGGGATAAAATTTAAATAAATCAGTACTCAAGTTCTACTTATGAAAAAAAAAAAACAAACAGCTTTCTGCACTATACACAGAAGAAGCTGAAAGCACCACTTCACACTGTTGTCAGTATGATATTTAATGTCAACTTTTCTAATCCACAGCCAAATGGAATGAGAAAATCTTTACAAAAATATACAGTATTTTTGAAGTTACCATGCATCTTTTCAATACCAAGAATATACTCAGAGTAGGTATGTGCCTAAGAAAGTTGCAGAGCCTTGTATAGTCTACTTAGCTTTTAATATGTACTGCCCTGCATATGTAAAGAATGCGTAAGTGCATTCATATTTGCAAGTGTGTATTCTACACAGATTTCAGATAGATCAAAAGACAGGATCAATGTTTACAATCAGAAAATACCAGTAACCAGTTGACACCGATTAATACCTTCTTAACAATATCATAGCTTGCTTCACCAATTGTGAATAGTATTTCTCTGAAGCGAACAAGTTTTACATATATGGAGCCCAGCCCATATACATTTGGCAGAGCAGATTGTCATCACTTGCTTCTTGAATGAGGTAATGAACATGCCCTTCAATAGATAAGGGTAATCCTTTTATCCTGTTTCTAGTCTTAATAACACCTTGTAGCCTTTGTTCTATATCAAGGACATGGGTTTTGGCCTAGAAAAAAAGAAGGAAGAAAAATGAGTATTGCTATTGTTCATGGACTTCCACATCTTAAAAAAGTCTTACAATATTTGCAACCAGCATGTTAATTTAATACAAAACCAAATGTCTGTACCAATGAAAGAATTATCACTTAAAATGAACAGACCGGTCAAGTTACAGTTCTTGCCTTAAATTCTACAGATAAAATTTAACAGAACAAACTGGAAAAGCTATACAAGAGTATTGGGAAATGTTAGAATGTTTTATTTCACAAAACTACTTACAAATAAATGTAAGCTCTCCTAGCGTTTTTATTGATTGATTTATTTATTAATTCTGAATAACATTAAAGGAGATGAGTAGAAAATTTAGGCCAAAATTACTAGGAACTGAAAATGAACAACTCAAAGTAAGCTGTTCTGAGGCCCTCTTAGAGTAGCCAGTTCATAGCAATTAAACTCACAGTGTCTTTTAAAGATCAAGCATAACACTGGCACCTATCCAAAGAGACTGTTATCCTATGTAGCTATGTGGGTGGTCCTGCAACAAAATGAAAAGCTATGTAGAAACTGCCTCATCAGCAACTATACCAAGACAAGGAGAGTTTCTGCGCTCAAATAACTCAGTTAAGCTTTTTGCTGGAATGCAGCTTCAGTATGGTATGAGGACTGCTCTGAAAGTCATGTCTTCTATTGTGTTATGTCAGCCCATGACTTCAGAGGTGATGTTGGGCCTACAGCAGTAGAATTTGAACCTTCCCAATATCCTGTTACATTTTGCTGCCCTGTGACAAATGGCAGCAGAGGTGCACTCTGACAGAGACCGAACAGTGGATGTGAGCACAGTGAGGTGCTGCTTTCATCAGCAGCAACTCTGCGAATGCAGGTAGTTACAAGTGAGGCATGTAGGCTCTTGTTCACTGCTAACAGCGGTGACAATGTTGAAAAATAGTGGTTTGTAACTGAGAATTTGCTCTATACAACAGTGTTACTGTGCTCTTTGTAGTTTCCATAGAAATACATAGAAATAAATTCAGAGTGACCTCCTTAGTTTGTTCTTATCTTAGTTGCTCTGTTTATCAGTGCTTCTTAAGTTTCGTCTGCTATTATATGATCAGCCTTTTTCACCAAATATTCCTTATAAAGCAAAAAAAAAAAAAAATCAAACAGGTTTTTACAGAAGGAAAAAATTTAAACTACAGCTTGTGAAAGCTCTATTTTGGATAAAGAGTACAATATTTATCAGCACCTACAAAAGAAACACTAAATATTAAATCCTAATTTTTTATAAAGTATTCCTTGACATGTAACAAGGCACATATTTCTGAGGTACTTATAGAAAGCACGAAAAATCCCTGGAAAGGACACGTGGAATGCTTTTCAGGTATTATCATCACTTATTTCTGGAGCACACACGTCTTAGAATACAGAAAGGCAAGAGCCTTGACTATCCTGTGCTTTCTGTTGGTATTATTGATCATTTATTGATCATTATTGATTATTGATCATCACAACAACTCATGACAAAGTTATAAATTTTATTTTGCTTGGTTCTTTAGTACACAAATTACATTCTTCACCAATAAAAACAAAAGGGAATATAGACTTATCAGAAAAAAAAAAAAAGTAATTTTAAAATGAAGGAAAATGAATAAAAGGAAAGTTAAGCTTCCAATTAGAAAATAATACAAATTGCAACTGTAATGGACAAGTAACATTTGAATATTTATGCTGTGTTTGTTTTCAACTAACCTTTTCATTGACAACTTCTCCAGTTTCATTCACCTGTGCTTTTGTATTCCCTTTAACAGGCTTACTCCACTCCACAAGAGGATCATGAAGAAAAGTCTTTAAGACACTAAAGAAATAAACAAAAAATAAAAAAGGTTTGAAATCACTGGACAAGAGCAGTACTTATGCCAGATATTAGAACACTGATTGCTTAGAGTCAAATGTAAATATACACTGAAGCCAGGAAGAACCACAAAGGCTACATGGTAAGTTAAAGAACATCTGTAATATGAATAAATTTTGAATATATAAGAATTATCTACTTGTAGTAACAAACCACCGAGTCTAAAGTTTGTGCTGAGTATTTCTATAGGTTTATATTTAGCTGCATGCCATAGCAAGACTGAGGTGCATGACAGACATGCTGGAACTGGCATACTACTATAGCTAGCACAATCCCAGGCACCCACCATGAAGTAGGATCAGGAAGTGTTCTAAGGAACTACTCTGTTTAGACTAGGGAGAGTTTTTTCAGAGCTTTAGCACAAACAGTTGCTGTACCTCATTAAAGGCTCCCTTTGATCACGCATAAGCCTCATTGTGACTTCACAAGCTCTTCGGAAGAGACCTTCTGTTCCCATTGGACCCATTCCATTAACCATGTTGTGGGTGAGACGAAAAGGAACGATTTCCGGAACTTCAAAAGTTTCTCCCTTTTAATTGATACAAAAGGGTATGCTATATATGCATGATGTTCTGAACCAAAAGCTTGTTGGTTTTTTTGTTTTGTTTTGTTTTTAGCAGAAACATCAAAACTCCAAATCCCACTCTGATTGTAATTTTTCTTTTTTTTACTGAACCCTAGGATTTTTTTGTGCTGAACATTAGGAACACAAAGAAACCCTTCACAGCAACAAGACTCTGCATGTGATAATTGCATCTTTGGTTGGAAAGTGGTGGTGGAGAGTCACAAAATACAAACAAAAAATTTGGGGCTATTTCATCTGATACTGGCATAACCAAACAGTTGGCTTCCATTAATGCAGTGCAAATATTCTTTACGTGTCACATATTATTGTGCATAAATGAGAAACAAAACGCAAGACACAACACAACAAATATATTAAAAAAAAAAACAACAATTGTAGATGTTTACAAAATTACACGCAAGTAAAATATAAAGCAAGTTCAGCAAGATGCCATTTCTCACCTTATTGAAAAGGCAGTTGAAATCTACATGCACACATTCACCAGTCAAAGAATCAAACAGGATGTTTTCACCATGACGGTCTCCTAGACCAAGTATGTAACCTACCATTGACATGACTGCAACAGAACGGCAGTAGGCAGATCTGCTGTTATACCTGTGCAAATAAGAATCAGATATATTAGACAAAATCACCTCCCTGATTATGTCTTCATTCAATAGCATCATTAATTTTTAATGAAATAGACAAGCAGATGTTCTTGAGCTAGCCCAATCCCAGTCACTCACCATGAAGTAGGATCAGGAAATGTTCTAAGAAACCATTCATGAAAAACAGGAGGATGACGAGGCAGAAGGACTTCTTTGAACATTTTCAGCTTTTCAGGCAAAGGTGCTGACTTTGGAAGCATATGCTGACGTAGTTCCTTTCCAGTCATATAGATACCTGTAAGAGACCTCCTCAATTAGACAAGAGAAATCCCTCCAAATAAAGCATTATACATGCAATTACAGTACGATATTTTAGATATGATAAACGTTTAAATGAAATGAATAAATGAAAAATAACCTACATAACATGCAGCTGGTGGGGTGCTAGAGAGCAAATAAAAACTAATAATGCTAACTGAAACAGTAGATGAGGTACAACATATCACATAAATGTACTAGAAATAAGAAACAACTGATCAAATTTGAAGTAGAACTCCACAATCTTCTATTATTCCATGCTGCATCTGTTCTCTTATACAATTATGCCAATTGTTTCAGCAGAAGTGCCAACAGTATGGGAATATATTAAGATGATTATGTTAACAGATAATTGATAAGGAAATTGTTCATGGCAGGTGCCAGTTACCTTCCACTTAAGAGTAAAAACATGCTACGCACACAAATAATAATATATTGCAGATAGAACTACAGTGACTGAATCTAGTCTGATTCCTTGCTGTTTATCTTGTTTACTAATAAAGGCAAAAGTCCTTAAACAAAACACAACACATGAGAATCAAAGAATGGCTCAGGTTTGAAGGGAAATATGGAGGTCATCCTGTCCAACCACTATGCTCAAATGGGGCCACCTAGAGCAGGTAGCCCAGGATCACATCCAAACTTAAACATCCTTCTCTTTTTCTCTTCTCTCCTCTCTCCTCCCCTCAATCGAAAGTTGTACAGTATATATATTTTATTTATTTATTTATTACCCTTCTCCTTATAAAGTTTTATTAGGATGTTTCTTAAACCAGCAGTATTGTTCACCCATTCAATTATGCCACATTCATCATTCAATGGAATAACTGCATAGGTTCGTATATGGAGTTCTCGCCGACGTGACTCTGCATCTTTTCTTAAGCACTGTTGGCAAAAAACAAAAAAGATGAAAAGAAAAAAATGAGAATAATAAATAACAGGATGGAAATGTATATTGAAAATTAACTATCCTGTTCACATTTGTTTTCCAGTCACAATCCATAATATAAAATTCTAAGTTTAATATCTGCAGTAGAGCAAATACAGTTGTTTTCACAACTGTGTAACAAATCATGCATTATCAGTTGCGATTGAAGAAATATTTTGCAAGGGTTTGCTTCTTCCTCCTGGGAGCTTTATCTCAAGATTAGGAACAAAGTTCTTCCCTCCTCCCCTCCTCCCCAACTCCCCTTTTTTTTTTGCTGTTATTGTTTGATAGTTCAGAATTTTATGCATAATGAACCTGAATATTTAATTCAAACCTTATTAATAAGGGAGTTGAATTCCATGAGCCGACAGTCCTTTCTTAGATCGTCTTTAGGCTTACACATCATAATATAAGATTTCCCATCTGAACCTTTTAAAGTGATCTTCTTTGGCTTTTGAAGGGAAGCAAGAATTTCTACCTGAGGAAGAGAGGGATTTTTTTTATTAACCTCATATCAGATCATACAAAATAAAACATCTACTTTTAATAGACCACTTTAACCTCTCATATTAGCACTTCCATGGTGCTACAACATCTCAGACCAAAACCTCATCTAAATACTAGGAGGCTATATCCTTCTCACATTACTATGACAGAAACTACTCATTTTTCTATGAAGGTAATTATGAAGTTTCCCACTCATTCCTCCATTCCTAGCAAAATAAGAAGATAAACTGAAAGTATATTTATTTAACATGAAATTTAAAGTTAGGCGCCAAAACAGAGGCTTACCGTATCATCAAAGCCTGCAATGTAGGCCCAGCATCCAGGAAAAGGGTCGTGGTTAGCATGTGTACCAGGAATTGAAGGAAGAGTTGGAATCATTACAGATTGTAATGGAATGAGAATTTGACTGAATGTGTGCTCTTCTACCAATCTCTTAAGTGTTCTGAAATGAATATTCATGCTTAATGCCGAGCTGTTTCCATCAACCTGAAAAAAAAATTGTTTAAAAGTTAAAAATAAACATATTGAGTATAACTGCAATTTTACACCAACTGATAGTTTTTGATAATCTGAAAAATTACAAATTTCATTCCAAATTAAATGGATGTGGTCCAAAATAAATGTATCTGGCCCTTACAGCATATCTTTCTCACTCTGACCATAAATATGTAATAATGAAATTGTTTATGTAATTTTACCTTTATTATTAAGTTCATACGTTTATCACAACAGAGCCAGCTTATATTTATAGTAAAACATCCAGAAATGCATTGCTATGTACTTAAAGGATGTTCATTTCGAACTGCTTTCTACTACTAACATATTTTTATTAAGAAAAATTCCCCAAATCTTTTACAAGTGGCTGCAACGTAACAGAAATTACTGTAATGTGATGCACTGGTTAATGTGAGCTATCAGAAGAAACTGTTGTGAAACACTTGTGAATAATTCTAGTAGATGCATTAATTTATTTTTAGTACCGGTTTGTTGCAGAGTTCTAACAGTTTATCCGTAAGGCGTGTTGCATCTCCAATAAATTTTCCTAAGGACTCCTTCATGTTGATAGCTTTATTTAGTATTTCCTTGCATCTATTGACACGCATAGGGTATGAAGACTGAAAAAAGAGTGAAATTAAAATTTATGAAACAACCAATTAAAAAGATCCCTAAAGGAACAAAAATTCTAGTAGTAACAGTAGTATTTCCTCTACTCACTGCTTGTCATACTGAAAACCTTCAAGAGGAAGTTCTCTATCAGAAATCTCGTGCCTGAACTTGCAAATACTCAAGTAAAATACTCTATGTGTGCACGCACACTCAAATTCTCTTTTCAAACCATTCCCTGGAGACTCGCAACAAAAAGACTAAATTATTCAAGAACATGAGCATACCCTGAATATTATTTAACTAGCCTAACAGAAACAGAATGCTCCATGCCTTCTAAATTGCTTTTAAATTACTCTATTGCCAGGCACATTTTAGAAATAAAGCAATATATTTACTTCATTTTTAATCAAGACAGAGGGGTGAATATTTGATTATAAAACTAGAAGCACTATTTCAATTTAAAAACAACAAAATCTGTTTTCCATAACCACCCAATTCACCAGCTTTTTGTTATTCAAATTTACTTCCAGAATAAATCACCCAATTCAGGATGTAAGTCAGCAATTCTTCCTGGCTAGATTTAATCTGAAATTTCTGAACTTTAGACTGTAATAAAACCTGGTGCTATGACAGCATGATGACCTGTTCCATGAAGCCACACTGCAGCAGTTAAAACACTCAATTTGATCTAAATTTTGAAGAGTTAATAAAATCGTAGCTTTACTCATCAGGGCACCTTAGACACAGCAGTCATCATCCACATTGCTTGCTGTGGGTAGGCTAAAAACACCTTAGCAACAATCACCATCAGAACAGCAAAGACTTCATCATGAGAATGGCAGATTCGGGAGATCAGCTGAGAAAAAGCTGTCAGAAACTGATAAGGTGCTAGCTGATTTGTGTGCTCTGTAATCACTTTATTTATTTTAGCCAAATCATTTTTCATTTGAACGCGTTCCGAACGACTTGCTGAAAAACACAAGATAGTAAGATTTCATCACTTTTGTCACCTGAAATATCAAGTCATTTAAGTCAAGCATACAGAAACACATTTTATTAGTAATTTTCACGAGGAGAAAAAAAAAAAAAAAAAAAGAAAAAACCTACTGAAAAAACCTGGCCTACCATAAGGTTATTTTTAACAGATCAGACAGTAACATAACATATACACCGTTTCATTAATCAGCCTAACAGGAGGCGTAGATGGAAACAAAATAAGCACAGACAACAGAAACATTAACAATACTAGAAAAGCTCTCCACCCTTAAAATAAAACAAAACCACACCTCAAAAGAATATAAGAAGTTCAAACATGAGTATAAGAATTCCCTCTATTTTGCATTTATCTTTGAAATATTTCTAAACACATTTTTGCAGAGAAGACTATCTTAAACAGCAGAAGGAAGATTTTTGGAATTGTAAAAGCAACACAAAATATTAACTACTGTTTAAAAATATTCCATTTAAAAAATGCATTGAAAACCTTAAAGACACAATAAAACACTGTAAAGAAATGTATGGGCAAGTAGTCTTGAAACTAAATTACTAACGAATCTGTTGGATTGCTTAGTGCTTGACATGCTTTTGGTAACAATAACTTTTTGAAAGACTTTCACCTTCATTACATGCAAATGAATCTACAAAAGCTATACATTTAGTTAGCAGATAGTTCAGTTTAGCTTGAATTAACATTTTGAGAAACAACGTCTATTGCTGATGTGAAAGAGGCAGTCATCAAACTGCCTGTATGTATAAAAGATGCGATTTTCTGACAGCTGGCCCAGCAGAAATACACTTTCCTGCTCTTTTGATCATATATATAAAAGCATGACACAGGAAATACAACGTTGAAAGTCTTACCTTTATCACACTCGTATGCTTTTGCTCCAAAATCCAGCCATAAAGATAGCATTCTTGGCATTGACTGATAAATAAATTGGTTTCCATACTGTAGAGACCTGCAATTACATGCTGAAGTCACAATATGTTAACAATAAATACTAGAAGCAATACAAATATAATATCCTTAGTTGCTATGCATTCCATTCTGGAGTACAAATTTTTTGTTAAGCGTGTTAATGCATCTGCAACAACTAAAGGCTTACTAATACATATGGGTTATGTTTTACTTTAATCAAAACTGCAGATGAAATATTTAACTTACTATCCTACGTATTAAGACAACAATTGCTTAAGAAGGCAGAAATAAAATAAATTGTTCATTAAATCAAGTATGTAGTGTTTTCTTTCACTGCTGTGTAAAATCAGGAGTCAGTCTGAGCTGCTGCAAGAACGTATACCCAAAATATGTAATCATCATCTTTCTGTTGTCTAACCTTCCAAAATGATGAACTATGTATCTAATCAGATCTCCTTGCTTTTCCATCTTATTGTCAGTTACCATTGGCATTAATTTATCATAGTATTTAGCAAGATAAAAATGTCCATCTTCCCATTCTGGCAACAATAGTGTAACATCCTGTAACAAAGAAGAGTTACATTGTCAGAGAAACAAAATTATTGTATAGTTACTGTTGTGCGAAGTATGTGAAGAAAAGTAGTAACTGTGCAGGTAACTTTAATTGTGAATCCAGAATTGGGACCAATGCCTATGCAAACTAGAAATCTATTCTTAAAGCACTTTTTGGACTAAGAGACAGCAAAGTAATATAAACCACAATGATTTAAGATTTCTCAACTAAAATATATAAAAAAAAATAAATATCAAATTCCTGATCAATGAAATACTGTGGTGTTTTTTTTTTTTTTTTTTTTTTTTTTTTTTTTTTTTTTT
>NW_024884744.1:13212318-13415212 GCF_019232065.1 Centrocercus urophasianus | reverse complement strand
TTTTTTTTTTTTTTTTTTTTTTTTTTTTTTTTTTTTTTTCCCAGCAAAGAACAGTTTTACATCACTACCGAAGACAACCACAACAATGAAGAATTACACTGCCTTTTTAGAGCAGTCTAAACATTTTAGGGAGAAATCCACATTTGTATGTGCATTTAAAATAAATAAATCCACAAACTCCTGTATTTTATTTATTTATTTTTCACTTAGATTTATACCAAGCATCCTCTAGCTCCCTTACTTTGGAATTGTAGCTTTCTCCAGATTGATGTTTCATATTTAAGTTAATTTAGACAGTTAAATCTTTACAAGATTTACACACATACCACTTACTCCCAGCAATGCTATGTTTGGTCAACATCATCAGAAGCATAATGATAGAAGACATATTATTAAAAACTACTGCCTTGTTAACACTTAGCATATTGAATTACCTTATACTTTTTCATAACTGCATTGCTTTCAAAGTTAGCTGTTTCTTCCATAAATCTACCAACCAGCAGTGTTGCACGACCATGGATGAGCTGATTTTTGGTATTACATGGTGCTTTATTCTCAGGGAAACACAGCTCCACTCCCTTCTGGAGAACAATAAGTGCTTGGTGAACCTCACCCTAACGGAAAGAGGAAAACATTTTAGATAGTTTAAATAAGAGAGATGTAAAACAACTTACAGCTGTTAATAAAGTAAAATTGTGTTCTTGAGTGTTCTAGAACATTCTGCATGTGGTCACTAAATGTTACTGTCTTCAAATGCTTCTTAAATCTCCTCAACTCTGCATCGTTGTCCTGTTAGATCTATAGCACTGTAATTGCTCCCATTTCTGCCTCTCTCTGATTAGTAAAAACGATAGAAATTGAAAGTGACCTACTATTAAAATTTAATTCCTCTAGGTTGCATCAACAGAAACAGGTAATCCAAGCATTTCATACCCAGCTGCCAGAAAAGTCAACAGATAAAAAAAAAAAACTGATCAGCAGTTGGATGCCAAAAACTTCCCATGGCTTAACTGCAATCAGAACAAGTTCACAGTCCCAGGTGACGTATTTTATCTTACACAGACTGACCACGTCTCTTTTTTTCTTCAAGATTAAAAGTTATTTACTTGCATGTAAGAAAGTAAATTCAGTTTTTATTTTGCTTACCTTGGACCAGAGCCACTTTGCTCTTTCTATATAAAGTTCTGAAAGAGTAGATTCCCCAGCATTCAGAAGAGCATTATATGCAGTCTGATGATGACCAGCTTTTCTTGCAACTCTAGCACTCTGGAGCCAACACTGACCAACAAGCTCACTGTAATCCTGGCTGCCAAGACATTTTTGGAGGAAATGAACAATTTTAGTCACAAACGCAGCTTCACAATGTCACAGAGTATCGAAACACAAATCCAGTTTCATGATGAGCTATATACTATACAGCAACTGTTTAAAATCTTTCTTTTAATGTTTTTTTTTCTTTTCCTACATTTCTCTTATTTTTCTTACACAAAATACCCTTACATTTTGAATACAAGAATAGGAGGAGGTCTGCTTTTGTCTACAACGTAAGTTTCTATGGTTTTATCTTCTCTATTCTGACATGCATACAAGAAGCCAGAACCTGTCTGAGAACAAGATACAAGAAACAGTCATGCTTTCACCTTTTACTAAGACTAAGCAAAGCCCTTCTTAGTGCTAGAATAGGTTCTTTTGCTCTGTAAGAATTCTGGGTCATTTCAATACGAGCACACCAATTCAGGGAATCTCTACTGTGTTCACCATCTGGTTGCTGAAACATTGGTCCAATGCTATGTTCCAACTCACAGAGCATATGCAACCTGTGGTAGTAAAATAAAAACAAAACAAGTCATTGAAAATTGCTTTTACATATATGCACATGTATGCAGACACACAAGTTTTACACAAGTTTTGCTATTTTCTTTCTAAAAGTATGTTGATTGATTTGTTTCATGAAAGGTCCTGCCATAAAGATGCATCTACAGTGCAAAGGAATTTTTTTTTTAAATTAAAAATATTCAATAAATATTAATTTAATATAAAATCCTACTTCAAAATTGATTAAAAGCTACTTAAAAGGGATGGACTTCCAATTCTTAATTTTTTCTGAATGCTTTTAGGCCATTGCATATATCAAAAACTATGCTCTTAAGTTAATGAAGTTAAGGCCATGGTAGCTACTGGCCTATAAGTGCTATGTCAAGAATGCCATGCAATGATTTATTTTTTAATAACCCAATGACTACATAAACTTGGTTACTGGTTTTTAAAGACTGAAGCCAATATTTTTTTTTGTGAACACTTTTTTTAACAGGGAAATTAAATGGGGAAAGTAAATTCCCAGTTAATCAAAGGTTGCCTGTTGGCTGAGTATGCAAAAGAATGACAGTAAATATGAATCGGTACCATAAATTCGATTACATTATTTCTAACATCAAAAATAGTGATACGTTATGGAAATGAGAAACCTGATAATGTGTTCATATCCTCGCTGATAGGATCCTCTTTCAAAGCTAGCTGCTGAAAGGGGCACAATCTGTTCTGCTCGAACAACCTTGAGCGTCTCATAAAACGCGACTTCATTTTTCTTCTTGGCTGATAATAATAAATGTCCTAATCTGACACTCCAAGCAGTGGACTTCACATCTTTGGGGAGAAAAAAGCCTCTTAAAACTTTGCTTCTTTGGTATCTTAACCTGAACATGCTGGTGTATATTACCATGCTACATGAAAAATATTCAGAGTAACTTTCTCTCAGAAATAATTAAACACATTTTAGAAACACTCAGTAATTCCACCCCACAACTGCAATCCCAAATAAACTCATAAGAAATTTGGTCTTGGTACTCGATTCAAATTGCTACTCAAAGACTGTATAGCTCACAATCAAATACATTCCCAAAATCTAGAAGACCATCAGGAGCAATCCTCCTCCTAATTAAATCCACAGCTGAACAACTGCAATAGCTGCCCTTTGATTTAAAATTAGGCTAACAGATACACTTGGTCAGAAATGCAAGAGAGTATTCTTATTTTGACATAGCTTACCTGAAGCCAAATAGTTCTCCAGTAAATCCCACTGTGACAGCTTCCAGGCTGCTTCAACTCTATACGTGTTCAATTCAGAAATCCATTCAGACCTATTCAAACAAAACAAGAGAATTAATTTTTTCATTTCTCATACATTATTTCTATTTTATATTATATTAGAAATACAGTAAATATTTCTTATATGAATTCTGTTTTGCTTCAAAAGAAGTGAAGGAAGCTTTACTTTTATTAGAATTCAGTAAACCCAAAGGATATGCACTGATGAAAAAATAGAAATTATACACCAGGATCTCACAAATTCAATTTCCAGGTAGTATACTTGACTTTTATGGTATATTTTAAAGACTACTAGCTTTTTATTAGACTACGGAACAGCTATGGAACAAGTAATAAGACACTGAGAAATGAAGGATTCTGTTTTTTAAAGTAGATCTCAATACTGCATGCAACTCAGATAATGTACTAAACCTGGGAAAATCTTAAAATAAGCAATTTATAGACAAAGTAGATGAAGTTGCCCAGCTTCACACTGCCAGCTGGATTCGCTTGATAAAGCACGAACATGACTAGCAATAAACAGGGTTAATACAAGAAATACGTATTACTCAAACATTGCATTAAACACTCATATTACCTGTTTGCAAGTACTCCATTCACTTGAGTAATTACAGTAGATAATTGACCAAGGCCTAACATGGACTTCACTACACCATGGTAATGAATAATCTAGAAATGGGAAAAGAAACAAATCTGGACAAAAACAATCATCAACTATTAACCAAAGCCTGCAAATTACAATATGAACCCAATAAGAGATCTGTTGCAGTTGATAAGACACTTCCAAATAGTAATACATCACTCAGCAACTGTCACAGAAAACTCTTACTTAAGTCATATTTTACTTAAACATTGTAAAGAATATACTCAAGAGGTATTTTTTGGCACTCGTATGTATTAGTTAATCACCGTATTGTGGAAGATTATATAAATATGTATGTATCTGTCACGTTTACCTGATCAGGTTCTAGTTGGATAGCCCTATCATAACAGGCTGTAGCATCTCTTAACAAGCCAATACTTTCATGTTCGAGGATTTGTTCCTTGAGAGATGGTTCTGCTTTCCGAATTGCACTCACTCCAGCTACTCCATCTGGCTCATGCATTGCAGCATACAATTTCTTTATTCAAGAAGAGAAATGGACATCAAAAACAGCTCCTTACACAAGAAGGTACTTAGCATATAACATGTTCAGAATCACACATCTTATTGAAAACAAGGCAAACTACTGTAGAAGGTTTTTGCTTGAAGTTTTCACTGTAAACATCAGTTTTGATGTACTTTTTTCTTCTGCTTTTTTTTTTTTTTTTAATTCCAATGATAAGCCCCCCTTTTGTTTAGTGTATTGCAACAGTCGTGATCCCATACCTTAATAACAAGTTTTTTTTTAAAAAGGACAAAATAAATATCCTATGCTAAAATTATATATGAAGCTGCAGATTACTGATGGTGGAAAAGCATCATACGACACAGTTTTGCAAATTTGAGAAGCCACTGTGGAATATAAACCATGAGAGGCTTATTTCACAGGTTAGAATATTTCTTAAGAACAGTTGGAATCCTTTTGAACATCCTTAGTGTTAGCTCTCTCTCTACTTCATAATAAATCACTCAGCCTTCTTTCAATTTTTTTTTGTTGCTGTTACGTTTTTATACTTGGCTGTGCTTTCTGTGACAAAAGACATAGTGTTAACTGAAAGGAATAAAAGCTACACATTCAATAACAAGGAGCCACACATTCAATAACAAGGATAATAAAAAAAATCAACTATTTTCAAGATTTTACGATCTTCTAGATTTTTTTCCTTCCTTTCCAAATAAAGGAAGCATGCCAAGTAAGGGCAAATGCTACATACTGCTGAAAGATCACAAACACACTTGCATTCAACAGCAAGAGCACGTGTACATCTTTTCTTCTTTCCATTCCAAAGAATAGTCTGACAAAGTTTTATACATCTATATGTCTATTTTTATTCTAAAATAAAACAAACGCTCAAAGGAACTACAGAACCTGCAGAAATCCAAGATGCTCCTGAATATTTTGTTTTTTCTCTGTGATGAATGACTCAAAATGCATCACAGCCCTCGTGTAAGCCTTAGAGCGAAAAGAAGCCACAGCCAGGGTATCTTGAGGTATCAGGTCTAAAAAGCGTGTCACGTTCTGATATTCTCCACAGTCCTGGCTTGAAGCTACAAAATAAAATCGTCTTTAGAAGTCTGTCAGCAAGGTTCCACTTGTGAGAATTACCTGATGCATCAGCATTTACTTAATTTGTTTCAAAATTTAGTGAGATAAACTGATTTAAACACGTTTTCCTGTCAACAGTAAATTCATTAAAAAAAAACAATACTGCTGAGCTCCTATATCTTGCAAGACAGCATGCAATAAACTGGATGTTTAGAAAGCTACCAAAACATTAATATTTCATTTTATAATTTCAATGTTTCTTAAAATAGGACTCAAAATAATGAAATCACATGGGTTTGAGGAAATCACAACATGACAGTAAGAAATCATAAAAAAGAGTAACACTATAGCAAAATCACATTCTTACATTGTCATAATGTGAAGCAAAACATCTTGAAGTTTATTTGAAGAGTGTAAATGGTATTTTAAATGAAACAAGCATCACTTACTTTTTAGATCACTTTTGTCTTTGCTAGATTTGCTAGTATTTTTTTCAGCAATAAGCATCTGAAACTTGTGTCTAGCCCACTGAGTAAGATGATCAAGCATGGAGAACACTGTCTGCGTGCTCAGCTGGCTTAGATCAGATGCACTGTCTTGAAGTCTCCTGCTACACTGATCATCATGTTTCAGGACAGCCATAATTTCCATGTAAACCTACACAGGCATTAATGTGATAAAAGACAGAAGCACCATACAGACATGAAAATATCAGGAAACTGCAGTTAACATTCAATAAATGAAAGTAGTAAACATTTTAATTGTATATTTTAATAATGTTGGTTTTATTTATAAACTCTGTTAGTCTTGTCACCTTAAGAGGAAAAAAATGACAAACCAAGAAGCAGTCACCAGAAGATTCTAGATAGTGATGAATTATTTGAAAAGCACACCCTTGGATTCAGAAAATATCACGATCACTGGAATTTTAGGTTTCAAAACACAATGAATGCTGCTGTAATTCTGCTGCAAGTACAAATCAAATGATAGCTGACTTAACTATCGACTACCTTAACTACATTGCAGATGTACTTTATTTAAGTACATAATATGCTGAAAGTCCTGCTTACTGATCATTTCAGTAAGGCAGTGAGTTAGACAATGTTAGCAATAGTTAGTGAGTTAGCAATAGCAGTAAGTTAGCAATGAGTTAGCATACGTGACAGACTGTTGTTATCGATGTACTCATTCATACAAGAAAGATTACTACATTCCTAATTGCATACTTCTACACACCCAGAATCTTTCAACACAAGTATTTTCATTTCAGAATTTCAAATGGAATTTAACCTATATTTTTCATGCACTTCAATTTCTGCTAACTCCAACTAACAGTAAGATTAACTCTCAGATATACGTGACAGTCCTATCTCTGCTCTGCTACAGGACACGTATGACTCCTGCTCTGTGTTAATCTTGTGGCTAAGCAAATTCTAAGTGTATACATGGGAAAGAAAAAAATTAGAGGTTAAGATTCCCAGAAGCATACATGTTCAATTAATTCCTTTGTTTCATTGCACTGTGTTCTCTCTTTGTACTACTCCAGCTCCTGGTACTACTCTAATTATAATTAATGACACAGTAGCTCTTCTAAGCCCCACTGAATTAACCACAAGAAACAAAGAAACCCATAGAATACAGAGGTCCAAAAAAATTGTTTGATATCTATATAATTTGTTCATGGAGGTCTACAGTAATTCTGCAGAGCTGATCAGCTCTTAGAAAGAAGAGATTCTGAAAGTTCTCATTAAGAACAACTGATACATCTTACCTCTTGTTGATCCTCCTCACTGCATCCCAACAAAACGTAAACAAGGATGTGTGGTAGCAAATAAATTGTCACTTTATAGTCATTCTTCATCATAATACTGCAGCAATCAAAAACTTTTCTGGCAAGATCATGTCGTACCTACAGAAAAACAGTATTTTCAAGAAAAGCATAATTACAAATGCCTGAATAATTAATAGGTTTCTATTTGTTGACAATTACAAAATTATTTAATGGAACAGAATTTAAGATACTCAACTCCAACAAAAAATTCAGACTTCAACCTGCAACAGAGATGCCAGAGAGCTGTCACTGCATGAATGAATTGCTGATACTACAAAACAAATAGGCAAGTATTGCCTGCATGTTCCACTCTTCCTTGTCTTCTACGCCAGTAAGAACTGGCAGTGGGAAAAAAAAACTTCAGACTAAGAATCTACTACTGCTTTGAATCTCTCATCTGCACTTAAAGCATGAAAAGAATACGAAGTTATAAAGACAATCAACTTATCTTTAAAAGAGAAAGAGGTCAGTTTAGATATTGAACTGCCATGGACCTATTAGATGTTGGAAAGAGGAAAAGAAAGCAACAAAGACAGATAATTACTTTCTGTGTGCTATGAGCTGTGGGGAGGTGAAAGAAATCTTTCAGAATAACTCAAGGTTTTCCAGAAGCATTTCGGACACTTTTCAGAGGCATTTCTTAGTGCCTGCAGCTATGCAACACTCTGGACAAAATTCCTAGAATTTTGGCTTTCACACTATGAAGTCTGTCTAGTGAACAAGGTGCTAGGGAAAGAAAGATTCATCTTTACTGGGATGATGCAAGTCTGCAGTATGCACTATAAGATATCTCCAGAGAAGAGGGATATTTCTCTCACCCATCCCTTACTTTCAGAAACTGAAGTACAGTTAAAATGTTGTGTTTTGTATATAGCAATATAAAGCAGACTTATTCTCCTACCTTTGTTATAAGGTAACCTGCCCAAGTTGCTGACCATTCTGCAAAATTGTCACCTAATTTGCTTAGGTAAATAGGCTTCCTCATCTTTGACCAATCTATAGCCTTTTGATAACTCTTGTACCTGTAATTTTAAAATATTTTATGAAGTAATATTTTAATAAATACACATAGCAAAGAAAAACCAACCAAACAAAAAACAACATCACGCCATTCACTATAAAGTTCCCCAGCTGGAATCCTCTTTAAAGGAAGAAGACAATTAACACTCTCAGTAGTCAACATGCTTTTAATTCTAGAACATTTAGAAACGAAACAATCGAACGTGCTCCCAGGACTTTAAAGTATACTTCCAAGTGTTGTTGAAACAAGTCTTAAAACTAATTTCTGCTTGGAAGACAAATAGTCTTAAAACTGTTATGTAAAAAAATTGCATGAGTTGTCCTATACCGTGTATTTAAGTGAGGTTCCAAGATTTCCTGCACGTGCTCAGGAAATCTCCTCCAAAGCCTGGAGCCTGGGCAGTCACTGTTTGTCTCTCTACAGTCATAAATAGACAATAGCTCCTGTAAAGACATAGTTTACATGAATAAGTTAGTATTAAAAATTTGATGACTGCAGTAATAAAGAGAACTGGTATACACACAGAAGTAATGAGATACAAATTACAGAATGCTGAAGTTAGAAATTTTTTAACTGCAACATTTTCATCCAGATTTGGATGAATGTTATTACTAACCACGAGTTGATTCTAACAAACTAGTGATTTCCCAGATTCTCTAGTTGGTGCTTGGGCCACATTATCTCATTTTCTTCACATCTGCCAATAAACAAGGCCCAGAAGTTAGTCTGAATCCTTCTGGTGCAAGAACTAATTTAATCCGCTGACCGTATGGGGCCATTTTCTACTGGATCTAGGAAATCCTCCTTTCACAAAGTTTGTGAAATTGTAGCTTTCACAAAGATTAAAAAAAGTAAGAAAAAAGTCAGCCTGGAGTTAGCAAACCAGCACAGAAGGCTACTGTCTTAAAATTAGAGCATATTTGATTTCTACTGCCTCTTTAGAAGAGTAAGCAGAAATCCTCCTAGGAGTATTTGCTGTTTTTCACCTCTGCTTACATGCACAATTTTCAAGTCAGCAGTCTTGGAATTACACCTTGAATCACTACGTATACACTGTTAGTAGCCTCTGAAACACCATATCTCTCCTCAGATAACACAACAAAAACAAATCTATGCTTTCACTAAGATACTTCTTTTCATCAGCTCCCCTGAATTCTAATGGGCAAGTGAGCAATGAGGAATTTAAAGAAAAAAAAAAAAAAAAAAAAAATCACTATCCTGTATCACTTTTACAATGCAATTTAAAACTGTATCAAATGATGGTTCAACTATTTAAACACATACTTCAGAATGTACATATTTAAAATTGCATAATTCTGCATTCAGTGTGATAGGAAGTAACTTGTGAAGATAAAAGAACATCTAACATTGAATCTTACCTGAATGGCGTACGCAGCAGAATCCTGAGCACGAACATTATCAGCATAAGCAAGAAATGCTCTAGTCAGTTCCATCAATAATCCATAGGCAAAATTTGGATCCTCCACACCAGCCTCAATCACAAACACAAAGCCAATTTTACTACAACAAAGTAATAGCTGTACCTTTAATCTCCAGATAGTCACTTCGAAGTCTGTCTCTAAGGTGGTTTAGATGACAAAGCAGGCAGAGATTTTCTAAGAGCCAAAAGCTGAGGTTTCCTAGTCCCACACATTTAAAATAATTAAACAAATGAAATCCCACAAACATTTAATACTGAACAAAATACTACAGAAACACCTCTTACCACAAATGTAAAATCTTTTCCTTGAGTTTCACTCGTTGAAAAATCCAGCCTGCCAGGGTCTATGGCTCCCAGTTCACCTAAACATTCCCCACAGAGTAGCCGGGCATGAGAATTTGCATCCTGACAGCCAATTAGAAGTACAGTAACCAACTGAGAGATGACTGGCTCTACAGTTTCACTGTCTGTTACATACTTCACCAATTTTTCCTAGGAAGTTTAAGGGAAAAAAAAAAAAAAAGAAGAAAAAAAAAGAGAAAAAGAGAGAAAGACAGGTTTTTATACAACATTGTCACCTCTTACATCAGATTTTATCTGCCCGTGATGTTAGGTTTGTCATGAAAATAACAAGATCTGAATAACTATAACCCAATCATAAACATATAGATTTGTAAAGCAATATCTTTGCAGTTTGTACATGTCCAGATAATTTATTTGAACATGATCAAGAGATTCAAGCTTTTCTTGATGGAAGGCAGAGAAGGGAGAAAGAAATTTTAAAAAATGAATGGTATAAGGTGGTCACATACCACTTACTTTAAAATACTGCAGTCTCATAAAATTCCTTGATATTGATGCAAAAACTGTACATGTTCTAACAAAGAACAAACCTTCAAAATCAACTGAAAACATTGGCATCTTAGATAAGAAATATACCAATATTCTTGCTGAATCAGCATCATATAAAGACGGATTTTAAATTATATGTTATGTGGTGACACAATGGAAAAGAATCCCTTCTGCCTTTCATATTAAGTAACATTTAGATTAATAAGTTCAGGAGAATAACACAGCTCATGCAAACACAGTAACATTAAAGTTGATGGTCCAGAGGCTCCTTTGAGAACACTTGAAATTAACTGAAGAGGGTTTTAATACCTGATTTCTGTACAACGTTTCTTTCAGGCTGGTAAGTGCATGGATACGGACATCCACGTTCTCATGCTGAATAGCTCTCATGGACAGCTGCAGCGTCGTCTGTAAGTCAGTGCTTTTGGAGGATTCCTGAATGAGACATGACATAAGAAATTCAAATCTAATCTAATAGGAACACAGTTAAACAGCATTTCAAAGAACATAAGAAAGGAGACATACAAAAGCCTATTCTTCTACCAACATTCTCAGCTAAAAGGGGCTATGTTTGCACTTCAAAACAAACAAAAACATTTCTACTAAATACTTGCTACCTCCTATCTCTTTAGCTTGCCTTCAGAAGATAAGTACAAGGGATAGACTACCAACTAATAATAAAAATAAACAGATTTGGGATTTGGGACAGATGTGGGGTTAAATTAAAAGTAATGAATTCAGCAACAAATTCATTTCCATAGTCAACCACCTTTTTTAACCTTATACATTATTTTATCTCAAAAAGTTGCAAAGTTGGAATTCAGAGAATCTATAAAACATTCCTCAGATACAAAAGTTCTATTTTGTAAGCAAATAAATTCTATTCTTGCTTAACAAGATTTTAAGAACATTTTTCTTGCTCCACATGAATCCACCTGAAACACTAGAAACAAAGAAACAAAGAAGCTATACCTTTCGATATTCCTGAAGGACTACTTGAATTTCCTTTAGTTCCGGAAGGTCAGGCAGAAAATATATCTCATGTAAGAAGTCCCGCACTGTATCCCTAACAGTCACAGAAATATTGCAAAGAACATTTCAAACATTAGTTGGATCTGAAAAGTCATAAAAAACCATTAAAACAGTAAATTATAATAACCAGAAAAAGCAAAAACTTGAAAAGCAGAAAAACACTCCACATAGTTTTGCATTTAAGTGTACATATAAAACAATTTATTTGTCTTTTTACTGAAAGATACAGATATTTCTTCTCTATGCTTTAAATTACTCTCTAACTCCATCACTTTCAAGGTTGCCATTTACCTCCATCAGGTCCCATACTCCTTACTCAAAAAGGTGGGATAATCCCATTTGGTTTTGAACCAATTTCACTTTTTCTAATGTGAAAACAAATGACCAAAAAATGAGTTCTCTTTTACTAACAAGAAGGAATCTATTTCAATTTTGCTGCCATAGGCTGCAACAAAAGCCTTGTTATTCAAAACATCTCCTTTTGTTTTGCCAACTGTTGCTATGATAAATGCAAGGAAAATTAAAACCCAATGAAAGTAATCAAAATATAAACTCTGACCATTCCTAGAGAATTCTGTTACAAAAAATAACATGAATAAAAATTAAGACCCAACACTGTGCTTAAAAGATCAAGTCATGATAATTCAAATCTTAAAAAAAAAAAAAAAAGTATCAAAAAACAAACAAACAAAAAAAAATAAGTAATACACCTTGATTTTCTCTTAGATGGTGTGATCATATGCAAAAAGGATGTGATCAATTCTGTGCTCTCCATAATGATGACTCTAATTTGTAAAACAGAGTCAAATAAAGACTTCATTTCCTTCCTGTTACCACTCTGTATACTTCTCCCCACCTTAGGATAAATGCTAGCAGTCACTGTTATTCTGCCTGCATGACCCGTAGATGCAAACTGTTTTCCATTCCAATAACAAAAACACAGAATCTGAAAACAAGCTCAGTAGTGATGTCAGGGGAAGCACTCTGAAGAGGCTGTAACTTGGCCACACTATCATATATTTTTAATGAGGTCAATGAAAGAATATCTTTTCAGATGAGGGTATCCTTTGTCAAATTTCAAAATCTTATTGAAACTTACAGTAGAAATTTTATAAAACAAGTTATTACTTCACAGAAAAATGCTAAATTTTCTGATCTCAGTACTGGACAAATTTCATTCAGTGCAATTCCTATTACAGGAGCTAACGAAGTGAAAATATTTTGTGTGGTACCTGTTCTCAACTATGAGAAAGTAAAATACTGCTGTAGTTTCCTTTGGCTGGATATGTATAAGAGGCAACAAAGCTACTATCACATGGCTAAGCAGGGAGCCAAGGTATGAATGGTCCAGGCTTCGAACAAAACAGTCCCAGGCCCTACACAAGAAAACACACAAAAACAACAGCAATCAATGATTATTCACTGCATAAAGATATTTTAGGTTAATTGTGAGGAGTATTGTAAAGTATTTCAGCTCTGTGCTTTGGATTACTGTCTAAAAGAAAACAAGAGCATTCAAGGACAAATGCTCTTGTATGTCACTGCTTAGGAACTTGATCAGTTCACCTGCAACACAGTTCTGGAAAGTCGTCCTTGTATCTTAGAGCTGTTCTCAGCGTGGTCATCATCTTCACTCGTACTGAACTGATGTGTTTGGGACCCATAAGCTTCATTAAAGACATAAGACTGTTTAGGGCCTATATGTAAAGAAAAAAAACACATTTTGGTGTGTTAGATTCTCAATAAAACACCTACAAACAACCAATACAACCAAGCTACCATGGATTAAGACATCATATACCCATTAAACATGTGAGGTAATAAAACTGCACCTTCTGTCTATCCCAAGACAAAAACATATTACTTTAAAAATCCCAGTTAAAAAACATACGGTTTCATGTTGCAAAAAATAATTTGCCAATTAGAGAAAAAGAAATGACATCTGGAATGACAGGGCTACAATAAAAATTTAACTGTTTAGATGGTCAACAGATTCATGAGGGAAGAACTGAGACACCAAAGGAGTTTACAGTTACAGAAATCTGATGATCGACAACCAAAGTTCAAGAAGTTGTAAAGCAGACATTTGGAAAACAGAGAAAACAAAATTGCATTTAAAAACAAAGAGAACTGACGTAAAACTTATAGAAGAATTGATAGCAAGCTTCAGGGAATAGTTTACAGGTTAGCTGCCACTGAGACTGATGAATGATTTAAGAGAAATAATAAGACGCGAGAAAGAAAAAAGTAGGAGATACTTCAGTCACAGTCACACTGTGGTTGACAAAGGCAGCAGAACGCCCAGCATGACACATCAGTTATCAGAGGAAGAAACCAGATCCTGATAAAAGGTCTTTGGAGGGAAGATCCTCATACACTCATGGAAAAACAAAACAAACAACAACAAAAAAGAAAAAAAAAATTGAAATAATAGCAGGTACAAGATAAGAAATGATACGTAAAGGAAGAAATTCAGAAAGCATCAGTACAAATGGTTAATAAATGACAGTACGACAATAAGAATACCTCAGAAGCAAAAAGCTAGAAAGAGAACACCAGAGAAAATACAGCAAGCCTATAAACAACAACGTTATGTGCTCCAGGACTGCATAGCTGCCTAAATAAGTTACCTATCCTGCCTCTGTGTGGTAGCTAAAAGGTCTCCCTTACAGTTAGAAGTATACAGACTCAGCACAGCACTATTTGCAGAGTTTGTCTTAAGTGCCAAGCTGTGAGTTCTCATTTTTCAAGTCTCCCTCTTGTTTTGCTACTTATAGCTCCTTTGAGCTTACAAGTCAAACCCAATTTCCCTTAGATTTGCATCATTCTATTTTCTTTCAGCAGTAATTTTAGGTTTGTACTTCAAGGCCCTCAAATCCTTGACTCCCATACCCCTCCACGTCATTTCTTTCATGTTTGTTTTGTAAATGTAAAACACTTGGATTGCTCCTCAGCAATTACTGAGTGAGTGACGTGTTATTCACCGTATGTGACTCAGTTATGTACATTAGCCGACCAGTAAAGAGGAAAAGAAAAGCATACTTCTGAGTTTACACAGTAGTCCAGCCCACAGTGAGATCACCAGTTTTAAAGAATCATGCATAAACCTCATTGTTTTTTGAGCCTTCCTTGACAACTACCCAGCCACAAAAGCAAGCCTGGAGTACTGAAGTAGTTCTTACTTCTTGGTTTTAATGTTCATATTAATTTTACGTACCATTTTTTTATCCTCAATGCCCACACTAGAACTCAATAATTGCATGTTAAAAAAAGCCAAGATACCAAGCAATTTAGGCTGCAGATAATCAGCCTGTAGAGAGGGGGAAAAAAAGTGAAAAAGTAAAAACCAAGTAAAATTACTGTTAACACATTGCTAAATTGCTCAGTTTAAGTAATGAAACAGCAAGTACGAAATGGTAATTCTGACAAAGATCCCTAGAAATGTATACTGTTCCTTAAGTAGCAGTGTTCATGAAAGACATCCCTATTATGCTGTGGTTTGGTTTTTTTTTTGTTTTTTTTTTTTTTTTTTTTTTTTTTTAAATTTAATGCATTCTTGTCGTGCATCTTTGTATTAGAGGAACAGTTGATATGCAATGACAGCATCTTCACTTCTGTCTCAAATAGGATTTCTAAGTTAAACATCAAGTTGTCTTCACTCCTAGACTCCAGATTAAAAATATTTATATTAAACAAAACCAAATGAATATTTTGGTGTACTTACCATTTGCTCAGGTGACGTTATTTCCCTAGGTCCCTGATAGGGATCATCATGAGATGCAAATGAAGCCAATATTGACAAGCCATTGAATACTTGCTGATAGTGCTCTCCTATACGTAGCAATAATTCATTATGCAGTCCCTGGTAGTCCTGTCTCAACAAGCTGCCCAGTTCGATCTCAGTCTCATTCTATAATCAACAAAAAACAAGCCTTACTTTCACCACAGTGAAATTAGCACACACAGACAGGGAGCAATGGACTCTGATTTACCACAAGAATCATAGAGAAAACTCCCAGTCAGGTCAACATCACATCATCCAAGTCTTCAGAGTTTTCACGTTCACAAAATACCTCACAACAGTTACTCAGAGCTAATGAAACAGATGATAAACAATAACGAAAGAACTTCTTCACCTATTTCCCCAGCTATGCTTTGCAATACTTTTATTTAGATTAAGCAGAAAGAAGAAAATTCACTGTTCATCCACCATTGCTCTCCATCTGCATCTGAACAGAACAAATATTAATTTACCTTGAGGTAATGAAGTGCCCGCTCAAGCTCATCCTTAGAGCAGGAACAGACCAAGTGAGAGAAGATGTATTTGAAGTTGTTGATTAAAATCTCTCTTCGGTTTACGTTCAGTTGTTTTGCTATGGTTCGAATAAGGATGGAGGCTGCAGGACTGGCCTTGGCTGCAAGGTCAGGCAGCAACACTTGCAGGGTCCGCTGATGAATTAAACACAAATAAATTAAAAAAAGCAAACAGCAAAATAAAACCCAGAATTAAATTAAACCAAATCAAAATAACCCATACATAAAACAAATACAGACCAAATCCCCCTCCAAAGACACCAAATCCAAGTCCTGGTCAACATATATCTACATTCTTACGTGTGGCCATAGTTAAAGAGAAAGAACTTGAGATGGAAACATTTCATCTAAAAAGCAGTTAAAATAATTGTTGGGTTTTGTTTTTGTCTTTTTTTTTTTTTTTAATCTAACCAGTACTAAAACATCCAAATAAAAGTGAGATGCTTATCTGAACCTTACATAGCTTCATCGATTGTTTTATTTGTATTTTACAAAGAATCCCTTCCAGTGCACTAAATCAATGTAGATATACTCAATTAGCACTCTAGACTACAGACAGTTCATTAAACATCATACTTGAATTAGCTGAGTCATCACTGCATCTCTTTTATAAAACAATTCCTCCATACTTGAGCTCTTAAGTTCCAGCAATCCAGAATCATTCTAAATATAACAAACAGCAACTAGAGAAAAATTATCAGATCTGTAGCACTCATCAAAAAGGAACATGGACTTAAGAGTAATCCACAAGCATACAAACAGCCCCCCACAAAAGTAGTAGTAAAAGGGACTAACCAACTTACTGACAAAAAGCGATTTAGATCTGGGAAGTCAAACACATTAGCAATCTCAGACAACATGTCCAGAGCCATTTCTCTCTGGTGAGCAGCTTCTTGTTTGTGCAGCTCATTACCCTGGCACGGAGCACTCAATACTGCCATCTGGCTGGAGTGCAGGGATTCCACTAGAAACTGAGCATGAAGAAATAGATATTAAATATTATTCCCTCTTTTCACTCCCAATGAGTTTCATTCTTTTTATGTATCTGTTTTTGTTTCTCATGTATTGTGCATAGATCCAAGATTATTATTTCATGACAGAACTGAATTAATAATGGCATTTCATTTTGCAATCAGAGGCTCAGATGCTGCACACAACTCAAAATGGAACATTCAAAACTAGAGAAATCTGACTTCAGTATTTTTTACTTTAAGCAGAATTTCTGTCTTTAGCTAATGTTAACCATCATTATTATGCCTGTAATAAAGTTTGATTTAAATTCCAAGTTTATATTCTAGCCTCCAGTGACAACGGTACCATATAAAGCAGGAACGTATACAGCTCCTTTATGTCAGCATTAAGGCATCTAGGGAATTAAAAGAGAAAAGCAATGCTGGTGAAGGGAGAAGACTAATGACAACATCAAATATTTCTCATTTCCAGAATTTCTCATTTCCAGTTTTTTTTTGTTATTGTTGTTTTTGTTTTTAAATCATCTCTTTCCTGCCCTATGAGGTATCTTGTAAAATAGAGTAATGTTTATCTTTAATAATATTTTCAAAACACACAAAAAAAACCCAAATCAATGTCTTTATAAATAACCAACTCTTACTTTTACCTGACAGATAGGTTTCTTGTACTGACTGAAAAAAGCTTGTAGTTTTATGGACTTAGCTACTGCCAGGGACCGAATTTCTGTGTAAGCTGCTCCAGCCACAGAAGCTGATCTGGACAACAAACAATGCAACAAATGCAAGAGGGCAAATGGTACCAAATCTCCTTTTGATGCCCTTAAAAAGCAAGCAAATAAAAAGTAATTAGAAAGAGAAACAGTCACTGCACTAATAAAACTGCTGAACAGGTACCTACCATAATGCTAAACAACTCTTCACTGCATATAACTAGCTGGTCTGTACCTGCCACAGTACCACAGAAAAAGAACGATGCAAATTTCATATGCAACAAAAGCTTAGAACAGTTGCAAAGGACTCTGGACAAAGGTTGAGCTCCAAATAAATAAACTTAGCAAAAAGTTACTCTGCCTCACAAACTGACAGTACTCTGCATTTTTCAATCTATTGTCAAAAATTACCTTCCAATATCTCCTGTTGTGAGAATCAAGGTATCTTTAAGCTCATTATTTCTTGATATTTTGGCATGTGTATAGGCTTCTTTCATTCTTGAAACAAAGAGCTAGATCACATGAAAAACAAAACACGTTAGTAAATGAAGTTGAGAAAAAGAACAAAAAGTAAATATGAATTCACCTCTTTTATGAATCCTTCTTCAGAGTCTATGGATTCTAATATGTTCTTTATGCAGTCACTGAGAGCAACCCGTACATCTTTGTCTGGATCTTCCATTAGATTTAATAATGACCCAACAAGAACCTTCACACTTGACTCATCACTGTTAAAATCCAGATGTTTGCAAAGGTGAGGTATGTTTTCTATAAATGCTATGCAGCATGGGTTGGTGGAGGAAAGAAAAAGATATTTTTGTTTATTTATTTTTTAAATAAAACAACGATAGAAATAAGCACTGAAGTCCATTCTTATTTCTGAAAAGAGTAAACATTGAGAAACCAAAAAAGCTATACGAAGTTTAGATTTTATCAAGTATTACATCCCTAGGTGTGGCCAGAAATTAAAATTAACCACAGTAGTTTAAAAGGATTATCATAACAACGTCTAACACTGTCACTGATAAAAACTGAAAGACAAAATTTCAAGCACCATCTTAGCTACAAAAAAAGAAACCAACAACACAACAAAACCACCTACCCAAAGCTATGTATATATATATATATATATACACACATATTTATACATAGATATATATATAGATCTAAATAAATAATTTTATATAAATATATAAAAGGAACATACAGAGTAAAATTAAATCTTACCTAGTTTTACTGAACTGGATACTTTGTTCTCAAGGAGAATAAGAAATGGCTTAAAAACACAGGCTTGCACAGAGCAAGTTTTTTCATGAGCAGAAGTCACAATGAGGCTGTTACATAAAATATTACAGGTAACATGTTTTATAGCAGAGGCTGCTGAAGGAGGCTGTATACTGAATGTACCAGAAAGACAGCAAGATAATTTCCCAACAATAGCAGCACAAGCCTCCTTGACTAGATCAGACTCATCTTGGATTTGATTTCTGAAATTGACATAGAAACAAAACCATTTTAATAAATTAAGCAACCTATTAAGCACAGAAATTTAGATATCTACATTGTATGGATTCTCTAACTATACTGATAACATTATAGGACAATTTAAGGATCTGCTTTACTAGATTATACTTCTCCTTTTCAACTGATTTCAAAGTTATCTTAAATGTCTCAAGCCATATTGGCCATAGTGTGCTTGAAGCATTAGAAATAAACTGAAGACTACAGACAATAGAACAGAAGAGGGCAAGAAATGCTTACAAAAGGAAGAGAAGCTGGAAAGATTTTAAAAAGATATACGTACAAATACACATTTTACTGACAAAGACATTCCTTTTCCCCTCATAAGCTTTAATTTATTGTTTAGAAATGGGGCCTTCAAGTAGCAAAGTAACTTGTATACTGATCTGGTAAGTGAATGCTAGCTTATCTTCATGTATACACATTCTGTTGATATTTTTTAGGAGTTCTAAAATTTAAGTCTATTAAACTCTGGATGAAACACGAATTTCAGGATGAAATTTATTTCAATGCTTATAATTAATTCCTTATATATGCTGTTTTCTTCATGCATGAAAAGAGAAAAGATATATTAATACGTACAAAAGAGCCTTTGGAATCATACTGAAAGACTGCACACTTGGTGGATGAAGCAGGAAAGAGAATCCTTTCACACAAGTAGCCCGAATTTCTTCATGGGGACTCTGTAGGGCCCAATAGTAAACGGATTTCCGCCAATCCAGATGAATGTTTCTTGGGAAGAGAGATAGAAGGAACACACAGCGTGACTGAGTTTGAGGTGCTGAGGAAAAAAAAATGTATATATATTGTACATTATTGTTAATGATTATGACAGGGCAAAGAAAGCTATTTTACCATAGTGCAATCATTTCTAAGAGACATTTAGATAATTTAACATACTTACAGAAACTTTCTGCAGTTTTTTGACTCAAAACTAGAAAATCAGTCCCAAAAGCAGATGTTTTAAAAGAAGAATCATCAGGATGGCTGCAAATCCAAGGTAGAGACAGCAGTCCACATATATTGTCAAGAATCTGATCATTCAGTGGAATTTTTACTAGTGAGGGGTTATAAAAAAAAAAAACCAAACATCTTTTTATGTAAGCTGAATAGATGCTTATTATGTTTTTAATTTACTACAGAATGTTATTTTTCTTCCTATCAACAAAGAATAGCATTGATACTTGTAAATATTGACATTCTACACACAATAATGCAGTCTTATATCAAAATAATATAAAAGCCTCATGAAACAGCACCATGTAATACATAAGCAGGAGAACACATGTAACTTTGGTATCTCTGGTTTTGTATGACGACTTGTGGATGGACTTTGGGATGGTTAGTAAGCTGAACTCACAATGCCAGTTGAATCTTAGAAGACTGACTGTTTTCCATACTAATAGCTTCTTTAAAAAACACACAAGACAACTGACTAATCTACATGAATTCCTCATATTTTTGGTACACTGTTAGCATGCTAAGTTTCAATTAAAACAATCAGAAGCTTTGAATTTTTGAGTGAAATAGGTAGTACAGCATGCCACTTGTGTGTTTCAGAAAGAAAAGCCATTAAAGATTACTTTGTTACACATATCCACTTTCTCCATATAGTCTCTTGTTGAGATGAACTCAAAAGTAAGAGAAACAGACTTGCAAATCATGTTCAAAAAGTGATGAAAACAAAGATCTTAAAAATAGAAATTTGGATTTTCTTTACCTTGTGCATACAGCAAAGCATCAAAGATTTTCACTGTTCTGTCAATCATTTGTTCTAGGTTAACCATCTTTGTAGCAGCCTCTAACAGCCTCCCACACACTTTTACTACTCTTGTGATGAAGTCAGAGGAAATCCATGTGAATTGTATACTGTCTACACAATCCAAGGAGCATGGAGTATTCTTGCATGTGTCAGCATTACACAGATGAGTTACTTTATGATCCACACTGTCAAAAATAGAAATGTTACAATCAATACAACAGATTATAAACATTTAATATTGTATCGCTTCTAAGAGAAGTTACTATGTTATTGTTATGTTACATATGTTACTATTCCTCTTCAAAACGAGCAGGACTTACCCAGATAAATGGGCAACTATTAAAATAATCTACACAAATCATAGTAACAATTACAAAGCACTATTTGTCTCACAGTTTCATCTTGGAAGCTTTACCTGCTAGAATTTGTTGGGGGAGAACAATGAACTATGCACAACGCAGCTAGTTGCAGAATTATGGCAATTCCTTCTGCAGTCTGAAGAATATTCACCACCAGACTTTCTTTCTCGAGGACTGATATTAAGGATGCAGCTTTCTTTGTAATGGCATTCCACAGTGTGCTCTTCAATTTCATGTTTAAAGGGCTAAGTCTGTAATTTGATCATATTAATTATTGTCAAACACAAAGGACTGTTTTCAGTGGTTACTCCCTGCCCCCTACACCACCAGAAAAGAGCAATCATCACAGCAAAATAGCTAACCCATGTTATGACTGAAAACAGTACATACTAAAAATAAAAATACAGGCTTCAATTGAAGCTTAGCTTAAAAATCACCCATTGATTCTAATCCTTCAAAACATCATTTAAACCTTCTCTCAGAAGGAGAATCTTTCACAGAGACTCTGTTACTGTTACAAAGAAATTTCTTCCTTAAAAAAAAAAAAAAAAAAAAAAAAAAAAGGTTATTATTCCAGATGACAATAAAAGTGGTTACTGGATGAGCAGCATACACTACTGGTGTAGGCGATTTCTTCAGATGCTTTGCTGGCAGGCTTAGTCGCAGTCTTTTCTCTGGAACTTCATCACTGCTGCTGCTCCACCCATTAGTATCAGAAGTATCTAGCTGGCTCTGATGAAGCTCCTGAAAGATTTCTTCTGTTTGTGTTTTCAATACTGTATAAAGCGGACTCACCAGATACTAGAACATACAAACAAAAGCACCACAAGGTGTGTAATGCGTTCTTCCCAAACACGTTATATTACTATTTCTGACTTAGAATTTCATAACTAAATGATAACGTTGATGATGTTAAACACATCTCTGTAAAAGAATCTTAATTACATGATGAAAACTTCCAGAAGTGATGAAGTTTCTTGCATTCCCACCAGACAGAATGCAGCTTGTTTGGACGTCTGTTTCCAAGTTCTTGCCATAGTAACTGGCTAGCAAAGTTGTTAAAGTACACACAGATTTAAGAGACAACAGATATGATAAGCACATGGGTGCATGAGAAGACAGAACACTCAGTGCATCCACACTTCATTATTTTAATATAATCCTGCCTTCTTGTCCCCAATAAGCACGACTAAAAGCACTCAGAGAGCAAGAATAGCTCAGCTGTTAAATGGAAATCGCATGTTAAGCTGCCCTTCTTTGAGCCTATTCTCGCCTTATTCCCCTATAATACCGCACTCGTAAACAGATTCTTGTGTCTAGACAGTCTTTTCAATAGTTCAATACATCTGAAAAAGATAGGGTGCAACTACATCCAACCAAAGAACTCTAACCTGCAAAAATATATGAAACAGATGAGAAACAAAGAAGGTATCAATCTAATTAACCAACTAATAGAATATTTCCTGGATTTTCTTCTTTGTAGAGATAAATAATTTTAAAAATTAACCTACCTCTTGCTCTTCCTGAGTTCCAAGCACACTCACAAAAACTCTGCATATGGTATTGACATGGACTTTTCTTACTTGTACGGCAGATTCATAGCCAGGTGGAACAAACTCCAGAAAATATTGCAGTATATGGCAAAAAGCAGCTTTCAGTTTTTCAGAACGAAGACACATAAACATATCTCCTCCCAACAGTGCACAAAGCTTCTCTAGTAGCATATTCAAATAAACAGGTTCAATATTTTTGTAAGAATCTGCTTCAAAAGGCATCAACGTTTTCACCAATTGTAAGAATGGCTCTCCACAGAGTTCCAGCTCTTCAGTGTCCATTTCAAGTGCTGAATGTAGAATTCCAAAAAAGACTGAGAAGAAAACACTGGCCAGCTGTTCCGGAGGTCCTCCCAAATGAATTAATTTTATTAAAAACTTCATTGCCAAAGCTTTAACTTTTGGACAACCATACTCTAAGAAGGAGCAGCCTATTCCCCAGAGAACAGTATCTTGTCTTACAAAAAATACATCTGCAGCAATATCCATCAGGATAGATAACAATATAACTTCCAGACATTCTACATTGGGCATACCCATCAGGTGTAATGGTGCTAATCTTAAATATCCCACGTTGTCACTTGCATTGCTTGAAAATCTCTTTACAATCACTGGCCATACCAGCACATCTCCCCAGAGCTGCTTTTGTGTGTCTCTTTCATGCAGGAAGATTAAATCTTGGAGAAGCTGTAGCAAGTCTTTTGTTAGTATTTCGAAGATGGAACAACTTTTCATTTTAAACAGAAAAAGTAAAGAGCAAATGACATCAGAGATGTTCTTGTGCAATGTGATACAGTTTGGAGTCGCAGCAATTCGGAGAAGTCTTGTTATGATCCAGTTACTAAATTCTAGGGCAATAAAAAAGAAACAGTACACAGAAAACTATTAAGATGAAAGCCAAAGCCTCTTAAT
The DNA here is from genome assembly GCF_019232065.1 of Centrocercus urophasianus. Taxonomy (NCBI): domain Eukaryota; kingdom Metazoa; phylum Chordata; class Aves; order Galliformes; family Phasianidae; genus Centrocercus; species Centrocercus urophasianus. Next base: position 13,391,639 of record NW_024884744.1, on the reverse strand, counting down.
AAAAGAATACCTCCTCGAGAGCAAAGTTACTCATCATAAAATAAATGAATAAATAAATAAATACAGTGATGAAATAAAGGAATGTAAGCTTAGTAAGCACAAAGCATTTCTTCAGCAGCAGATCTTGCTGAATAAGGGGCAAGAAGAAAAAAAAAGACTGATTTTAGAATAGGTTGTTCGAGACATTTTGCTCCATGGCAAAAAAATCTTCAGGCAATAACTATGTTATGGGATAGCTCATCAATATGAGATTAAGCAACAGTGCTGAGTAAGGACAAAGTCTGTTCTGATAAACACCCATTATCATAAGTACAAACCAAATTACAAGAAAAGAAGTCTATCGTAAGATTCAGACACATAATAGTGATCTTCTGAATTTCTCTTCTCTACATTTTTGTTCTTTCATATGATCCCATTGGCAAAAATAATTAAATCCTGGAAATACCAGTTTTCAGTACTGACATCTTCAAACTCACCAATGCAATTGCATTCTGTTTCCTCTTGACTTGCATTGACATTTACAAACATAAGGGGAGAAGATTTCATGATATGTTGAATAAAATCTAGTAGCATTACAGAACTTGGCTGTGAATCTGATTTCTTAACGAGTTCCAAAGCAACTTAAAAAAAAAAAAAAAAAGACAATTCTAAATTAATATTACAGTGAAATCAACTTCTATAATTTTGGTCATATCTAAAACAAGGAAATGATAAATTTACTATATAACACATTATGATATGGTATCAAACCTGTATAGCTATCGATTCTGAGTATGCCTTATTACTGAATGAAAAAGATTTTAAGGTTATTGTAAACCCTGTAAAGAACACCAAAAAGTATAAATAAAAATATAAAATTACTCAGCATATCATCCATTACCACTACATCCATTAATTTAGTATGGTATCTAGCTCTTTAATTACTGAAAAATAGCTAAGAGATAACACTTCAATTTTCAGTTGGTTCTCCCTAGATTCCTGATCTAGACAAAAAAACTAAGCATTGTTTACAAAGCTACAAGTTACAGTTTGAATGTAAGCTTACAGAATCAAAGAATTTATAGTGCTGCTATACTGCTCTCTTAAGACAGTATCTGAACAGTAACATAAATATAATACTTAACATGCTCACTTCACTAGACAAAATGCATCTTACAGAGGCAGCTACATGAAAATATCTCTCGGAAACACTGTATAATAAATATTTTTGTATATATGCAATATATTTTAAAATTCATTTTTAATATATTTATTAAATATTTAAAATGTAATATTTAAGATACATTTTAATATAGATATTAAAGATTACCTTACATTGAGTCTCCTTAAAGCAAATGTAGAAATAACTCTAAATGCCAGACTTCTACAGTCTATATTTCACAATTAATCAAAATACTGTTAAACTGCTGCAATAATTGGAGCCTTAACACAACTGAAGGACTAATTGCCACCCTAAAATTAAAAGTCAAGGTTTTTACATCTAAGCATTTCAATTCTTGAAGACCTTGTGAATATTAGGATTTATAAGCTACATTATTCAATGAGCAATCACTTCAGATAAAAAAAACTGAGCATTTATAGACACCTTTCTTTTTTTTTTTTTTACTGTTATACATTTGTCTCAAGTTATTTCATAGCAAATATTTAAACATGCAGGTTATTAAAAAATAAGACATAAATGGTACTGCACTGAGTACGAATCTTTGTTGAAATGAGTTGTAATTTGGATCTGTGTTGAATTACTTAAAACATACATCAAGTTATCATTTGAGATACTAGATACGCAATACTTACCCACATCTACATCTGTAAGAATTCTGTCAATGAATTGGCACAGTATTTGTCTTGGTTTCTGAACAACTGTATTGTATTCTTCTGGACTAGCACTACAATTAAAAGCATAATATTTAATCTATTTAAAAAAAAAAAATAATTTACATCCATCTCAACAACACAGCATTAAACACCAAAATGGATCATTTCCTTCTAGAAGTTTTCAAAAATAAATGCCACTGGTTTTCTAGTTTTAGCAACCAGAGTATTTTAAAGCTCTTCTCTTCCCTACTTTTCCTAAGTAAAAAGCTGTATGAAATGCTGAAAGCCATTTAACTTTGTTATGCCATTATATTTGATACACATTACAAACAATTTCGTACAATTCTATTAAGGTCACACACTGCTACAAAACAAAACAGATTTAGTACAGAAAAATTAAATTAAGAGCTTGCTTTCATTTTGGAATTAACAAAGTTATTCAACAGGTCAGCAACAGGTATGCAAGAGGTGCCAGCAGCACTTCTCAGGTGACTGAGATGTCAGTATCTTGGTTATGTCAATAACCAAAATGTCAGTGTATATTCACACCTCCATATCACCCAGTAGTCTAGAATAGAACAAGCTACAGTCTTGATGGTGCCATAAAACTTCAGAGCCAAACATTTATTCTCTCTACAGATGGAGAAGATGCACACCCCAGTTGGTGAAAAGCTCCTACGCTGCTTTCACCTTAATTTAGAGCATCTTCAGTCAAGTGAGCCAGTCAACATCAACTTCCCGTTTGTGAGAACGTGTGTAATAAGTGACTGCAGAACCTAGAAGCCTCAGTTCATCCCACATTATACAACGCAGAGTGCAGACAGGGTAGGGACCATGAATGGTTCCAGAGAAGCCACAATGGCTGGATACCTAGCATGCTTGTGAGAAGCTTGTACACCCAACTAACACTATAAACAATCCGTTTTTCTTAGAAGCTGAACAACAGTGAACCAAAGTAGTAACTTCCCTGCATTCAACTAATACACCACAGAAGATCAATTTTGCTTAGTAAATTGCCTCAAGAAGCAAAGAATGCAAGCTTCAGCTCTTCCCCCCTCCCAACGTAGCATCTGTGTAACGTTATTGGTGCTACTTGCAAGTGAAGATACTTTAACTGCCAGCAAAACCTCGCAGTAAGCAGCACGGAGGACCCCGGCAAACCCCCTCTGGCTTGGAGGAAGGCAGCGCTCCAGGCAGGCAGCGGGAGACAACAGAAGGGCAGAACGAATCGGGCCGAACCCCAGAGTCCTCATAGAGCGGCGGGGAAGAACCCAGCCCACCAAAACCAGGCCTCCCCAGAAAGTCCCCGCACCTACGAGAGGGGGAGGGAGGGGCCAGGACAACCCTACCTAGCGAGCTCCCGCAGCGCCGGGATCATGGAGGCCATCTCCAGGCCCTGCTCAGCCATGGCTCCGGCTTTGAACCGCGCCGCCGAGGCGGGAACGGCGGGAACGGCGGGAACGGAGGGATGGCGGCCGGCAGGGCCCAAACCGCCTCCGTCAAACGCGCGGTGCTCCTCCGCGCCACCCTGCGGCTCTGCCGCGCCTAACAGCCTCGTCCCTAGGCTGCACCCCGCCGCCCCCAGAGTCTGCCCGGGCTGCCCGCGGCTCCGCTACCCTCAAGCGCCTGAATCCCCGCCGCGCGCCACACTACTGCGGCGCGGAGCCGACCCCCACGCCCCGCATCCCCTCAGGCGGGAGGTGCCCGGCAGTGGCCCCGCCCCTCAGCCCCGCCATTGGTCTCCCGCCCGCCCCGCCTCGACCCGCGGGCAGCAGGTGGCTGTGCTGAGGGAAGGCGGTGGCTGCGGACGAGTAGCGGGGCGGGAGCGTCTGGTGGTGTGGGACTCCGTGCTCAGCGCTCCTGACGGCAGCGGCGAGGAGTGCGCGTAAGAGACTGTTATCCTTTTTTCTCAGAGTTGTTACTCGCTCCGCGCGGTTCTTTGAGAGCGGTTCGGTGTCTCGGGGTTGTGGGCCCCCGGCGCTCCGTGAGTCGCTTGTGAGAAGGGCAGCCTCGAGTGGACTTGGGAGGAGCCCCGTCCTTCTCTGCGGGCTGTCCTCGTCCTTCGTGTGGGTGTCAGCTTTGCCCTTTGGGGCTGAAATAAAACCCTTTCGGAGGGTTCTGGTTCTGCTGCCCGCTTGCACTGGGATGTGGCAGAGTCTTGTGTGTGAAAGGGTTTGGGAAATTGTGTGTGTTATGGTTACCATTTGTTACTGATGGATGTCTGTAGGGCACCTATTGCTAATCAACTTTTTCTGTAATAAACAGTAGTTTTTAACTTGAAAAACATATGTAAGCCATTTCATAAAGCTCTTCTGATGATATTTCTAAGGTGGCTAACATAAGATGGACCTATTTGGAATGCTTTAAGAAACTTTATGGAGTGTATTTGAGTTTTGTTTTCCAACAAATATTTCCAACAAATATTTTTTCTTCATAAGGTTCCGAGAGCCTTCTGGGAACAGTTGCTAGCTAGGAAGCAAATGCTCCACAGCTGTGTGTGCTCTGGTAAGAGGAACTGCGATGGCCTAGGAGAACCGGGCATGCCTGGGTTTTATTGCTGGTTTTATTCAGAACCAAGGGTTTCCTACCAAGTTCAAATAAGAAAAACTTTGTATTGAAACTGAAGACAGCTTTCTGAATAGCAACTTCCAAGTTTGAGACAGCAATGACATGAAGAAAGGTGTGAACTGCAGTGCTTCTTAATTTGATGAACAAAATCCAGTGATATTGTAGCTGATAAGCTTAGGAAAGATAGCAGGGTGCCTGTTGGGTTTGTAGAGGAGCCTGAGCAGGGTATATTTCTTCAGATTTAAATCTAAAGAAATAATGATACGCTTATTGAATTATATATTGACATGTATTTGTTTATAAAGCATAATTTGGGTACGTGTGGTGCTTAATGAAAAAGCTAGAAGTCCGTTTGTCTTTAAGTGTTCTAAGATGTCTGTGGGATCTCACTAATTGTATTGTGACAGCGTTTCTATTTGTCATAGGTAGAATGCTATATAAATTAATCGTGCAGTTTCTTCAAGCATTTACCAAAGTGGTAATTCATACTTCTTTCTTCCCAGTTGCAGTAAGTACTCGACAGTTCCCTAAAGAGAAATATCTATTTCTCACCTCACTGGAGTGAGTCTGGGAGCTTTTGCTTATTCCCAGTTGCAAAGCTCCATTGGCTGCTTTCTGACAGATATTGCCAACTTTCTCCTTCTGACTTTTTGTGGACACTGGAGAGTCTTAAGGACAGACTGTATTGTGTTGTAGAGATGTAAGAAGTCTTCTGGGTGTACTCAATGAAATACTCTGCTGGGTATTAGCATAACCTTGTAATCTTCAGCCTTCTAAACACTCAACCTTCCTCCTCACTTTGCACAGCGAGTAGCACAATAAACTCTTAATTTATCTTCCTTATCCCATTATTTCATGGTGCTTACATTGTCTTTACTCACAGGAGAAGTGAAAAGTGTTGTTCTTTTTTTGTTCTTTTTTTTTTTTTTTTTTTTTTTTTTTTTTTCCCAGCAGCAGAATGACTTACTACTATTGAAAACAGTGTGCTTTTTAGACCATTCTGTGCCTTCTTTTCCAATCTGGCATTCATGTTGGTGAAATGAGCCTTAGGTGTGCTGAGCTCACAGCTTGCAGAACCCAGGGAATCCATGCAGGAAGGCAGAGTTGAGTACTGAACTAGTGTGTGTGACACTGACAGGCTTCATGCCTGGATGACTTCCCCTCACCCTTGGACTACCCAGTCACTTTTTAGTTGCACGGTACTTCCACGCCCAGGCTTCTTTTTGGCTTTCGTTTTCAATTTATCAGGTACTTCTATAGGTCACTGCAGCCTCTTAGTTTAAGACACCAAGTGATGCTGGTTTTGCCTTGGAGCAACTGATTCTAGAGCACAGAAGCATGTTCACTGCACTTTCATTACCTCTGTTAACCAAATTCTGATGTAGATTTACAGTTCATATTTGGGCTTATCTCTGTGGATGTATGAGATGTTTCTCTTGTTGTTATAGGGATTGCAGTTAAATCTCAACTGTCTCTTGCAGGCAGATATAAGTGATTATATTAAGACTTTTAAACACCTACGTCTATTTAATGCTGCCTACATGAATTGTGAAACTTGACCACTACCCAGGCTGTGCTTGATGGTCAAGGGAAACGTGGCAAGCTGTGCGCTGAGTTCCTCTTGAGCTGGGCTGAGTGGTTTTGTGCAATATCAAAGTGTGCTTATGGCTTATCACATGTGTGGCTGCTGTAATTGCACCTGACTGTATGATTACTTGAAGGCAGATTTCCATATATAGTCATGGAGATGGTTGTCAGAGTGGATGGCTGACCTTTGAACATATTGCCTTGTTTCTGCACACTATGATAATGAGTATTCTGGAAAGCTCTGCTTGTAGTATGTGCCTGTGCTGGACAATCAACTTGTTTAGAGTGAAGAAGCACAGGTTAGAAGTATATCCAGGCCTCAATATTACTGTGACAACCTTTATTTTAAAAAAAAATTACAATAGCAAGTGCTGCTAAAGACTCGGCTGGACAGATCCTAGTCCTGCAAGCATTTCTTGTGGTGTGCATGAATGTCCTTATGTAGTTAAGACTGTTAGTGTAGCAAAATTAAACACTGGTGTAATTTGGAGAGAATATGTTAAATTATATATTCTTTGGTAATTTGTCATATAACAAAGCAGCAATGACTGAGCTTTTCCATTGTATGCAAACACCACCACTACTACAAACTAGAAACTGTGAGGAAACTCATGGGGATGCGTTTATTTCTGTACCGGTGTTAGAACACTGAGACTTTAGGATCTGATAGTTGTTGAATGAAAGCAAGATGTTTGGAATTCACTTCTGGAGGGCAAAATTTGCAGAATCTTAAACATCATTTAAAAAAACAAACAAACCACAACAACAAAACCCAGAATGAGAGAATGTAACTGCTGTAATAATTTCTTGGGAAATTTTTTTTCCGTCATTTAACTGTCTGTGCAAATTAAATTCTTTAAATATGTAGCTGTAATAATGCTTAAAAGTACTTTAATGTGCAAAAGTCTGTATTAAACATGTTAAGAGGCAACAGCAGTGCAGTAACTTAAAGTGTAATTTAAACTAAATTTGTATGAGGAGACTGACACTCAGCAGTACCGTGGACGGCTTTGGTCAACTTTCAACAATTACTTTTCCACAACTTAGTACAGAAACCAACAAAATGGAGGATGGGGGAAGGGGAGTCACCCTTCTTTACTTGAACTGTCTTTATTATTTTTAAAGTCAAATAACTGATGCCTGTGTATCTTGGAACACTGTTCCTTTTGGAGAGGCTTATGTGTCTTGCTGAATAATGTAGTACTTAGAGTTTTTGCTGCTCTGCGGAGATTGGGTCAACAGAGTGGACAAGAATTTGGCAGCGTGTGATACGGAAACATGTAAACCAAAAAGGTGGTACCAGTTACCCTTACATTCACTTCTTCATGTAAATTTAAAATGTGTAATATTTAGTTGCCTCCTGTTTTACTGCGGTTAACTAAAATATTTTCATAGCATACACCAAAATGTGTGGAATGCTTTATTTCTGTGATAATTTTCCCAAGGAAACTCTAAAAAATCAGTAGGTCTTCATAAATGGATTTAACAAATGTAGAACAGAGTATGGTGAGTAAAAGGATCTGATCCCAGCAAACAGGATTATTACTGCAGAAGGCTCTAATGTGCTGTGCTGGACAATAAGGAAATAATTGATGGTAAATGTAGTGCTGGAAATGATACTTAGCTAAGTGACTCCAGCTGCTATAGCTAAGCAGTACCTCTCATCTGAAAATTACTTTTGAAGGTATTGTGTGTTGGATGCCATGCCAAGGCTGAAAATAGTCCATGATATTCAGTGAATGAACAGTTGACTGATGGTTGCAGTGTGGTATGCAAAGGGTATAAACACTTGGTATAAACATGGTATAAACAAGAAACCCAACAAGCTATGGTTAGTCAGACCAAGTTGAATAGGATCAAGGGTTCTAGGTTACTGGTAAAAACAGTTCTGCATTGCAGTCATGTCCTATCACTTATTAAAGAGTATTTAATCATCACTGCAGCTTTGCATTTAAAGAACGGATGCAATATTAAATGGCAAGGGTGACTTCTCTGTTATCCAGTGGATTGCATTTGTGATAAAATGGCTAATTACATGACTCCAGCTTTGATTCATACTAAATGTCAATTAGGACCTCATTACGTACCTCATTATTTGTTTCATTTCTTCTAGACATAAATTAGTAGATGAATTTCTGGATGGTTTTGGACATGTGTGCTTAACTACTGCTGGTAACAGAGGTTTCTGAGAAGAATTAAGGCAGTACCTCACAGCAGCTCATCAATGAGGCTGGTATTGCTCAGCTTCAGCAAATAAATAATGCATAAGCAGATTGTGTGCTTGTACATGCATGCTTTTGGTGAAGAAGGGATTATCAGCCACTTATGGGGTTCCCTTGGAGATACGTTGTTAATAACAATAGATAGTAGCAAAAAAGAAAGTGCTGGATCCAGTATAATCCAATTTTATTTGCTGAAAATGTATTCATCTTTTCATTTTGTTAATAATCCTTCATACATTTCAGAACGTACTGTTAAAATTATTGGTATAGAGTTAATGCTTGCATCTTGTTCTCAGAAGGAAGCAGATTTTGGGCTAAATGAGATTTGACGTGAACAACAAAACTGCATTCATCTTTTTGCATGTGTGTCATGCTCTTACTCTTGTTATCACCAAATAATACTGATGGATCAGTAACGTTTCTGCTCAGTGTATTTTTTTAGTTGTCTAGTGTTTACTAAGTAAATTAAGATCAAGGCACTTAAACTGAGGAGGATTAATCCCCATCAACTAATCCTTTCCCAGCAAACTAAGCATATGTTGCACGAGCAGTTGGGTGCTGCTGTAGTCTGTGCTCCCCTGGAAATGCTTGGGCAGGTGTTACTGAGAGTGGTACTGAGAGGCTTCCAGCTGGAAGGCTTCTCCCTCAGTATGTGAATGAGATGTAATAAAAGTAAATATTTCTGTGCCATGTTTAGCAATTTAAAAATAGGCTGTAAGGATAGATTGCCATTTAATGTTGCAGTATTAATTTGGGGGAGCTTTAAAAAAAAAAAAGTTATTGTCACGAGCTCATGCTGTGCAATGTGTCAGTGAACAACATGATAGGCTTGTACAGCTTTTGTGAGGGTCAAGGGGAGGAGAAGCTGCTCAGTGCAGACTTACAGCTAATTTAAAATCCTTAGTATTTGCTTATTTAGCTAAAATATGGGTAAAATAAAAATTATATCTTGAAAGCTTTATTCTAGAGATGTGTTCTGTAAAAGAATTGGTCATGAGACAATGCATCTGAGAGCTGATCACAATTGAGTTTTAGCTACTATTTTTGTTTCTGAAGGTGTAGAAATTTGCTTTCCATGCGCTAACAAAAGTGTTGCAATAAAAAAAATACTAAATATTTTACTTGGAAAGCATCAATCAATGTTTGAAAAGACTGAAGCATTTTCTGACAGTTTTGGAAAACAGTGCAGCATTCAGTTGTTACTGCTGGATGTAATTTAAAATGCCTAACCACCTAATTATGAATACATAGATGGGTGTTAATTTTGTATTCTGCTGTATGAGGTAAATGGTGCATGCTTAAAGGTTTGCAAAGGCTTTTATCTGTCTATTATTTTTGTCCTACATTAAACTGGGATGGAGAAGGTGTTAGAATTTTTCTTGTTCCTGTCGGATTCCCATGGAGCCTGTTGCCTTGTCAGCCTTGGGTTAATGTAGGCTCCTACATGATACCTTATGGGATTTCCAAGTCAGAAGCAAACTTTCTTCTGTGTTACAGAAATACAAACCAAATAGCAAGAGGAAAGCCCTAGAAATAAGGTTAGAGGAAAGCTCAGAAGAAAAGCGTTGTCCTACCAATACCAACCTTTTTCTTTCTCAAATACCCATCCTAGCAAAACTGGCCAGGTTGGAAAAGCACTCTTAATCCTCAGAAGTGGATAGGGGGGTATCTTGTAAAAAATGCCAAGCAATTGTTTTGGAATACAGATGTATCTTGTAGTTAAGTTTATTCAACTTGGGTTACAGATAGGTGCTTGGGAGTGTTTACTTATTGCCAGCCCAAACTATTAAAAAACAGTTGGAGAATTTGTCTAATTCCAGGCAAAAGAAGTTCTTGCCTGAGCATCAGAAATTATTTTTTATTCTTAAATCAGATCTCTTCTAACCGTATGATCTTATGGCTTTGGTTCTGAACAGTTTAGTTACATGTACTTTGCAGAGAAGTATCTTTCTTTTTCTCTTCCAAATGTTATTTGAAATGCCCATTGCACATTTTCTTCTGGCCTAATTGAGAGCAACAGTAAGAGTGAACAAACTTTGTGTGCTTTGGATCCTCTTCTAGTTTAGAAGCTAAGACAAAACTCTGTTCAGTTCTGGTCACTCCCATTTACTGCTTTGCTCCTTTTATCCCCTGCACTTCAGCAGCAGAGCTCTGTAAGAGCTCACAGATGGGCAGCACTTACACGTCCATGTTGTCTGCAGCAACTGGGAGGCTTTAAGTGGCTGCTGGCTGCTCTTACCACGTTCTGTGGAAGACCCTCCTTTTCTCTCCAGCTTGGCCAATGAAGAAGGAAAAGCAAAAATAACCTATGAATTTTCCATGACAGAAAATCCTGGCGTGGTTGTGGTGTAGTAGCTGATCAGTCTAATCTTCTAATAATCTTTTGAACCATGTAGAGTTGAACAAGGGATTAGCAGGTAATAGAGAGCTATTTTGCCCTCTGACAATTAATGGAAACTTAAAATGCTCTAGAAACACAGAACAGTTTGGTGCTGTTTAGTGACTGCAATTAACTGGCATCTAAAACATATCGGGATGGAGATGGAATTGCTGAGGAGAATGAATATGCATTTGTTGTTACTGTTAATGATCTTCACATGATTAACTTCTGGGGTGACCTTAAGACTAAGTTCATTAGTGAGAGTTAGCCAGCATCTCTCTTCTGGGTTTCTGGTGTTTGTAGCGGCTGAAGGGTTCTGCTGCAGAGCCTGGCAGGGCACACGCTGGCAGATAAATTTGGTGGCTTTCTATATGGTGCTGCAGCTGCGTTTCTCCTTTTGCCTCTTGGGCTGTTTGTTCATTGCTAGATTTGTTCATAATTTTGCCTTGTAAGTTAGGTGCTAACTCAGTGTTATTTTAACACTCAGAGAAGAGAAAAATGATCCATAATATTCCAGCTGACCTGAGAAAAAGATGTGTTGCTTTAAATTATGATTAGTGGAGAAGAAGAAATTGCTAAATTACAATGAGTATCTTTTATTTCACCTCTTAAACAGCACCAAGTCTTGAAGAGGCAGAGGCTTGGGAACACTGGCAGCCTTGTAAGAGACATCGTGAAATATTACAAGATTAAACAGCTGAAGGTGAGTACACATTGACTGTAGCTATTGGAATGCAAAACCCATCAAACTCTGACAAACTGAGGCGTGTATTATAGGAAACTGGAGCATAATATTAGTAAAAGGAATTTGCCTGTGAAACTGAGGGTGACAATTGCTGTGCTAGACGCTGGTACCTAGAACAGAAAAACTGCTAATTGTTACATTTCAATGTTTCTGACTACCGTTATAAATGCTGGCCATCCTGCTGAAGTTGCAACTGATGTGCCTATAGCAGTACTATCCCTTTCAGAAGGGTAATGCTTTAATGGTAATTTAAAGGGAGACCACAAGACTGAGTCAATAACTTCCAGATTATTATCAGTTCTCATATTTTGACGGAGTTCTTCAGTACTCCACTCATTTCCATGGAATGAGCCTCTTGTCAATATGTGGTGAGTTCTGAGCGCAGGTTTGGCTGCCTGCACAGGCAAAGGTCTTACCAATATAATTATTTCAGTAAGAATTTCAGCTTTTGTTTCCTAGACAAGATGTGTATTGCAGAGTATTTATGCAGAAATTTTCTACAAAATACTGCTGTTTTTATTGATAATTTTAGTCCCATGTTAGCAAAAGCTGTGTGTAAACCTAGCCAGAAAAGAAGAGATTAAGTATCACTAATGGGTGTGTGTTTTAACTCTCTTCCTTTTGCTGTTGTAAACTTGATATGTAATGTCAGCCTAAGCACAAAAGAATACCTTCAGGATGGAGTGCCTGAATTATCTTGCTTTGTTAGCATGGGCTTTCCATTTTTATTTCAGTGAGGTTTGCTTCAGGGAATTGTAACAGTTAAATCAAATTTGGATTTTTAAAATGTATGTCTGTTTATCAAAGCTGTGAATGGCAATCAAATGGACTTAATCATAAACTGTTTCCTATTTTTTGCCAAATTTTCTATGTGTTGATGATAGGTACTTTGCATATAACATACATTTGCATGGAAAAGCTGCTGTGCTACTTTGATGCATCTTGTCAAAGTGTCCACGCTGGTCAGTGTGTGGATTTGCACCCAGTGCTGTGGAACTGTGTTGCTTACTCAGCCCAACGTGTTTTCTTGCTCTGGTGGCACCACCTGAGGTACCAGTTTCCCTCTCCAAGGGTCATTTTTCCCTCTCTGATAAGTACTGCAGCTTTTTTTTTCTCCCTTCTGTTGGGTGTGCTTTCTGAGTCCTCGTTACAGCCCCTGTTCTCCCTGGTTAGCAGAGGATTGCAGACGTTCTTACCACATGCTGTGTCATTTTGTTAATCTCCTAATTAGAAAGTATGATCTTTGCCAATTCTGGCCTTCAGGAGATGTGCATTTGCCTGGTGGATTACTGGGTGCGTGCTCTGAGAAGTGCTGTGCATGCAGAGATGTTCACATGGTGGAAGACAGTGAGTGCAGGGATGAGGCCAGTGAGGTAAGGCGAGGTGTAGGGGGAGATAGGGAGGTGTAGTGACTGGGGCCTGGCATGTCTGCGTGCTGCTATCCAGGTGAACAGTCAGCGTGGGACACAGGTTTCAGTAATAAAGTAGTTTTTGGAGACAGTCCAATGATCTATCTATGTGGTGGATGATATCACAGGAGATAACAGTGAAAGTTATATGAACTGCAATGATATATTAAATTGGTTGAACTTCTTCTAAGAGATGTACATGTTTTCTGTTCAGGAATCAGTCTAATGCTTCCCTGAACCAGTGTAAATATGACTGTAGTTATGCTCTGTAAACAGTTTAATGGTGGTGCTGATAGTGAGGCAGTTTCTTCCACCAAGTCACCTTAATCTTCTTTGACCCGCATGCAAACTGTTACTGCCCTGCTAATTAACTTGAAGCTAGCTCTGCAGTCATGGATTACTTTAAATACAGCCGTTGCCACCTGTAAAATACAAAAACAAGTTTTTGGCTTTATAAACAGCACCTTTAAATGTTTAATTTGTATTTTAAAAAAGCAAACCTTCATACTCTTGGGTAAAAAGATGAGCTAAATGGGGGGTGGCTCCACTTCTGCCAATGTTAATTTGAGTTACAGTGGACAGAATTGGCTGTTTTCCCGTGACTCCTTAACAAGAGGATGCTCTTTTACATAAGCTCCTATTTGCTGAGGGATTTCCATAGTCCCAGTTTTCTAGATGCAATTTTTGCCCATTCTTCCCTGTCCCTTTTTGTAGTTGTGGCATGCAGATCTTATGGGTGCAAGAGTGTCTTATCTGAAAATCCTAATATCTATTTTAAAATGCAATATTGAATGTCTCTGTGGTTTTTCCATGTATATAAAGAACTGTGTATAACTGAAGCCTTGTGTACATTTGTGTTTTCACTAAAAATGGCATATCCGTAGCAGCAGTAAATAAGAGCTGATTCCTTTTGTCTTGTGGGGGAAAGAAGGGGAAGATCACTAGAAATAAGTAGCCTAAACACTTTTTTTTTTTTTTTCCCAGTAGTTTGAGATTTATTTATTATGTGATTGTCAGAGGTTCTGAAAATCGGCAAATTCAGCTGCTAGCAGTTGTAATTGCTGGTATTCCCAAGCCTGAACAACTTGTCCTTAGTAACTCTGGTACTTCTGTTGTAGGTGATACCTGATCAGGTGCATTGTGATCCTCTGGAAGACGTTCCCTAAGCGTGTATGGCAGTAACTGATCTTTAGACCAACTGTGAGGCTCAGATAGGGTGTTTCAGAGCTTGAAGCTGTACACCAGGGGCACAGTTTTGTATCTGGTAAACCACGAAGACCTTGCATATCTCTAACTCAGTGTCCATATTTCTGTCTGGAATAGAAGAATCGAATGTCTTAAGGGCAGAATAGAGCTATCCTTTTCTTCTGCAAATTCTAGCAATTCTGTTTTTTTTTTTTATTTCATTTTCTTGAGAACACAAGCTTATTTTATAAGACATAAAAGTATTCTTAGTGAAAGCAGTATCTTACTAGTGGATACTATGTTGTTGCTATGTTTTGCTATGTTTATGTGAAATAGGAAGTCCTTATATCTTCTGTATCTGTTTCCTAATCAAATATTTATGTTGTTGAGGAATGAAGCAAACGTAAAAATATTTGAAACTGAGCATGAGAGAAGCTTAGGTAACACAAAAGATAACTGAGATTTATGGTGTGAGTGCATTCAAATTCCCCCAGTGCTTTCATTTTCCTCATGTACATGTTCTTGTCCTAGCAAAACCTGGATACTGTGTGCCTGCTGAAGTTAATGGACTTTCACCAAGACAAAGGTTATGTCTAATAAATCTCAGATGCCACTTCAGCAGAGTCACTGTGTCCAACCTTTAGTTTGGATCAGAGTTCTTTCAGTTTAACCATGTCAGAGATAGTGTGGAATTTATTTTGATGTCCCTTCATTTGTTGTTTATTATAACACAGCTGTTGAGTGTTTTGTTAGATACCATACCCTGATTCTCTCCATTCTAATTTATTGAAAAGCTGATGTATTTGTATTACATACGACATGCAGACAGCTGAGAATTCCTAATCTGGACGCATTAATAAAATAAAATGTGAAGTGCAGTTCCTGTATCTTCTCAGAACTGTGATTTTGCTTCAGGTGAGAGGATGTTTTGAAGGCAATCTATTTCTGTATCTGAAAAAGAGAAGTATTGTCTCTTTTCAAAGGACCTATGGAAAAATCTTTTTTTTTTTTTAATTTCCTGTCAATACTGACACACTCATAATTTCTAAGTACCAAACAAAAACTCCTTGTTTGCTTAGAAGCAAAGTTGTGCACATCTATCTTTTTTCATGACCTGAAGATGGTAGGGAGCTCAGGATGCACTCCATTGCAAATACACAGATTCAGCTTCCTTCCTGTTCTGTGCTACTTATACTCTTACAGAAACTAGCATGTTCTCAATGATTGTATTTTGTAAACATGAAGAAATACTGTTACCAATTAGCGTTAGCATCAGAAAATCCTTGTTAATGTGCACACAACTCTGTGGGGCCAGAGGTGTTGATCTGTATTATTTCAGTATCCCAGTTTCACAGAGTTTAGATTTCTGTTGAGGGTGATGTGCTCATTAAAAGCACAGTTTGCTGTAATTAAGCAGTTGATGTGAGGAAAAGTGAAGTGTTGATCTGTGGGCTGTTGTGAGACTGCACAGGCTGGGGATTGCCTCCCTGCTCAGTGTGGAGCCTTTGAAGCTAGAGAGGCAGGTGTGCAGAGCAGTGGCAGAGGGCATTTCTGCTTGCCATCCTCTGTTCTGTGCTGCAGCATGCTTACTGCAGGTGAAATGAAGGAGTACAGCCTCAAGGAAACCTTGACGCAGCATGCTGAAGCAGGAATTTTAAGGAGTTTTATGTATCAGACTGCATCTGGGTTGATGTTGGATGAGCAGATGTTGCTTGGCCTGTGGGTATGAAGTAGGCATGTCTCAAGCCCCTGTTCCAGAACACAGAGGGGATAAAATGCTTCCAGTTTTTTGCTGAGTGCAGGTGAAACCTGTCAGACTTGTAGGAAAACAGCCAAAGCAGAACAGGTCACTCATGGCCTGAGACAATCTGTTTGGGCAAATTCAGCCCAAACTGTTCGTGTAGCTAAACTGCAAGCACCCAAAGGTTTCCAGAACATTTCAGGAAAAATGTTTCTGTGAGCTCAGCGTGCAATAGCATTGTTTCAGAACAGCTTTTTCAGAGGTGGTCCTTCTGGCATAGGTAAGTTTTCCACTGATGTTTTTTATCATGGCTGACTGCAGCAATACAAAGCCCAGGCAGGCTGAGATCGTGTTGAATGATGTATGTGAAGGAAACAGGGTGAAAGTGATAGCATGGATGAATGTGCATGGCTGCTCTGTGCACTCAGCAGCCGAAGGAAGCCGGAGTTTTGGCTGCAAACTAAAAATATCTGCTTTGTAATAAACTGTTCTTCATCCTGATTTAAGTCTCAAAAAATTATTCTGCTAAGTGAAATTATTTTTTATTTATTTCTATATTAATTGAATTCACATATATTTACAGTAATTATTAAATGCTTTTGATGACCATAAGTGTCCAATCTAGTGACTTTTACAAACTCAGGCAGAAAAGACACATCCTCAGACCATTTGATGTAATGAATGTTCTCTCTGACTTTATGTTATTTAAAGAACTATTTTGCTTGTATAGTTTATTTTTAGGTAATAAAATAAAAGTTCAAAAAAGCACTTCCTAGTTCATGTTACTCTGTTAATGACTGTACCAATAAATGATATAATGCCTCTTTCTTTGAAAAATTAGTGCTTTAGCAGTTTTTTTAACATGTATGCACATCTGTGTATGTATACAGAACCAATCACTTTTCTTTCTGTTGTCTCCTGTTTTGAAATTATACAAGCATTCTCTGCTGCACAGGAATGGATATATATATTCTAAGGCCCGGTGCTGATAGCCCATTGTTCTGCAAGTGTATTAAATTCCCTCATTCTACCCTAAGAGGACAATTAAGTCGTCTTTCACTGTAGATAGCACTGTGCATAATTCACGCCTTTCTCCTGTAACTCTTTCTTCTGATACAAGACAAATTATCTTTCTGTATCCTACACAGATTTAAACTCTAGCAAATAAAAATAATGAAGTCACTGAATATTACCGATTGACTGTTCGTTTTCTCATCAAGATTAAAAGGCCACATTAAAATGTTTCATGGGCTTCTACTGAAATGCCTAAAATAAATTGCCCTTTCACACTGTTAAATGATTAATTTAGTTGGCCCGCAATCAGCTTTATATTTGAAGGTCAAGAATAAGCTTTGTGTAAGTAAAAAGATCTTTCAGTGTGAGATGTGAAAAAAGGTTGGACAGGAGTTTTAAATTATTGAAAAGACAATAGAGATGTATGCAAATGTATTCATATGTTCATATAAAGCTGAAATTCTGTCTATCAATGGCAGTTAATTCTAATGCTTGCTATTTACACAAGTCTCTTCCTTGATTCCAATATATTTTAGATTCTTTTCCTCCCTGACAATATGTGGTTTTCTCTGCCTACTGAATAAGAATATCTGATGCTTATTTTCATTATAAAGTTCCTTTTTATTGTCTTATACCTTTGTTTTTCACTGAAGCAGGACAAAACTTCTACTTTAATCAGACAAGAGCTTAAAAGTTGGTTTTAGGAATCCTAGATAAACTAAACTTTGCATTAAACTGTATATCATCTTGAGTCAAAGCCTGATGAGAAAAGAAGAATTTGAGTACCTTGTAATTGCGATGATAATTAGTTATTGGCATGTATTGTTATAAAAGCAGTAATTCTCTTGCACAGCCTGTATTTGGTAACTACAGTAGCTTGGCTGCTATTAGAAACTACAAACCGAAGGATGATGCAGAAAGAGAACAGTATTTGCACCAGGGACAGAGGAAATATGTTTTCAATACCAGATAAGAAGAACAGTAACAAAAGAAAATAAGCTCTTGAGTCAATTTTTCTAATGTCTGTTGTGGTTGTGGAAGCAGCTGCAGCATGAGAATGGGGCAAATAGAATCTGAAATGAAGAGGTAGAGAAGAAATTGCCAATTGCCTGCAGGGATGATGGAAACCATTGAGCCTGATTTCATACCATCTGGTCACTTTCTTTTTTTTTTTTTTTTTTTTTCTGATAGCTTTGGCAATAGGTAAGAAAAAGAATTGCAGATTGGGCTGCTCACATTATCCCTGGCTTTTGCACAGCTGCAAATGCTTCCTCACGAAGGAATACCATGATGTTACCAGCAGTAGTTAGTACTAGTGTTGGATGTGGAATGTTTCTAGACTCCATTGTATTGTCTTCAGAAAGCCTTCCAGGAGGAGTGGAAGGTAGGCTAGGGGCAGAGGGATGTTGGCAGTTCATGCTAGGCATGTTGGCTATGGCTTAGAAGAGCATCAAGGATCCCCCTTGGAAACCTCCAAGAAAACAGGGCTTATGCCTGCTTTGTCCTGAAACAGCAAGAGATGATTTAATATAAGCAAAGGCTACTGAGAGTTTTAATGTAATATGAAGGTTGTCAGGGTGCGGATAAATGTTATCTGTAAATGGATGTGTTTTATTAGCAGGTGGCCATAGTTCCAGTAGATGTGTACTTCTGTAGGCGTGACGTTGTCTTGTCAGAATCGCCTGGGTGGTGATACCTGTGTGCAAGGGATTAATTAGCATGGGTTCGGTGGCTTCCTGGTTCAATACTGAAATTGTCTGATATGTCTAAAAACTCTGAGCACTGCCTTGATCAAGCTGAGTCTCTTCTGGATGCCAGAACAGTAATTGCAGCACTTCTGCCATTTAACTGACAAGCTAATTTGCATGGTAATTATGTAATAGGGTATTTAAGACTGTCTCTTTGAAGCTGAGGTATTAGCTTTATTTATCTGCTTCTTTTTAGCATTGATGTTGTTATAGTGTTACTGAAACAACCAGTGTCTTTGGAAATCCAAGATGGCTGTTTTCTGAAATGGAGTGTGATGGGAAATCTAAGTTAGTAATCATGATGGGTGACTAGAGAAATAAACTGTATTGCATTTTTTTAAAAACCGTTTGATAAATTTTAACTTGCAGTAAAAATAAGCAATTTAAAACGTGATCAGTATGACAGAAGTGTTGTTTTTTTGCATCTGGGTGGCTAAAAATTTAACTTAGGCTTTGACATCTTGTTTTCGCATGTTAAAGTACTGCCTTCTGTGTCCCTGCAGTGTCAGCCCTTTATGTTTCTTTAGTAATTTAGATTTCAATGTTTGCATTTTTTAATTCATTCTCTGTTTCTTCGTTCTTAAATGCCTCATCAGATTTCTGTTTAAGATATTTGCACTTCTAAAAACACGTGTACAGAGTGTTCATTTGTTTGTTGCTTTAGTACAGCTGGTGTGTGCTGCCAGTAAGCTGAGCAAAATGGATGAGTGGGATTTTAAATCAAGTACTTAAATAAGACGGAGTGACACGAAGGAAGAAGACTTAACTCGCCACCCACACTCAAGGCCATATCCTGTGTGACTCACAAGAGCAGACTCAGCAATGACAAAATATTAAGGTGAAGCTTCACATAGGTGAAGCAGACAGGATTTAGTTAAAATAGCATGCGTTTAAGAAGTTTTTTATTTAGCATCAGAAAGGAAAACTAAGCCAATGTGGGTTTACTTTAAGAAGACAAAAATATAGCAGAAACTTTAGCTGAGGTGAAATCAGTTGGGTGGTACTTGACTGTCTTGTTCTCTTATACAGCAGTGTAAGTGGAGATAAAGAAATGCTTGTGCTGCAGGTAGGGCCCAAATCAATGTTCTACTTTTGTACTTTGAGACAGTCACTCACTGTTGTGACAAATGTTTTCTTAAGTTATTTGCTTGAGTGGTCTGGTAACGGAGCTGCTATGTTAAAAGCTTTCTTCAACCTCTTGAAACTTGTTTTCCTTCAGGGCCTTCAGTTGAAGCTTTTACTTGAGAATCTCAACTTCCAAGCCATTTTCTTTTTTAGGAAAATGAGCATAAACTTTAAAATGTGAACTCCTAAGATCGTAATTTGGAAACCAGGGAACAGTTCAGTGGCTGTTGAAGTGAAGCAGTATTACACTTCTTTGTCAGACCACGGAAATTTATTTTGTATTTAAATTGATTTCCCAGTAGAGTAGGTGTAATGCACCTCAGCAGCACTGTAAGCATACCAGTGCACCTCAGCTGCGTGTGCCCCACCACCGCCTCTCCTATGTGCTGCTGCTCTGCGTTCGCTCCAGCAGAACTGCTCTTACTGTCAGGTGGTAAAGGATTGAAAGAGAACTGATGGAGCTGGAATGGAGAAGGAATTATTTTCAAACAAAAGATCAGACTGATGATAGCCATCTCCTTTACTCTGAACAAATTCTGATTCCACTGTTCTGGCCTTATACACCAAAGAAGAGGAAGTGTGCAACTGGGCAGCTTTGACAAGGATATTAATGTTGTTGTCAATGATTGTTTATAAAATAAAAGCAAAGACAAAGCTCCCATGAAGTTGGAATTACAGCACCATCTGTAGCACGCTGTGCACCAGCCCAGTACCATGCACTGCTCTGCCATGCTGAGTGACACAGTAAGTTTAATTGTATGCACACATAGTGGAAAAAGACTAATGCAGTTGTAACCTTGCACATTAAGATAATTGGGTGCAACTTCTGTTCAGACTTGTGCTGGCTAACAAAAGGCTGAATCACTCTGTTGTAGATAATATAGATAAGAAGAAACAAGTATTTGTCATAGGGTGTTATTGTCGGCCCTTGGGCAAGTGTTTTCAGTTTGTATTTGCATTTTTTATGGAGTTGGGTGGAGAGAGTAGCTTCATACTGAGTGTGCTGTCACTGAGCTAAGTTAAGGTCCTTTATTCCCTTTGAGGGTATTACAAAGTCACGGGCTTGTCAGGAGATGGAAACTTCTGTAGCAGCTGTGGAAGCATGCACCAGTGCTTACTGCTGCTAGGCATCAACTTGAATGTGTCCCACTGAGGATTACCGTGCAAATGCTTCATACTTTGCAGAACTAGATAGTAATGCTAACCACTAATGAGCAATGATACTGCATTGTACTTAAAAATTAATTTATCTAAAACCTTTTTTTTTTTTTAAATGTGAGGTGATGGTTTTCATGTTGAAAGAATGCTCAAGTATTGGGAATTAATTGTTGGTTAATACTTATTCTATTTGAATGAAGTCATCCAAAGTATGAAAGTTGGTGTTCCTACTGTAAATCCTCAGTTGCTATTACAGAGAGAATTCCTGGGTGTTAAATGTGTGTCAGACTTGGAGCTGCCATTTAGGAGGTGCCTCATACTGAAAATTTGAGTCCCTTGTGTTTGTATGTATGTGGAACTGATACGTAGTATTTTCTATCGATTATTGTTAGGTAGAAGCAACTGTGGACAACACTTGTTGCTGTTAGAAGATGGAGAACAACGTAACTACTATCTCTCGTGAAGAGCTTGAAGAACTAAGAGAAGCGTTCAATAAGATAGGTATGTTTTGACTAAGACAATCATAAGGTTGCCAGTAGCACTGCAGAGCCATGTATGCTTTTGCTGAAGAAATCTTTATGGATCAGTTTTTGATAGCGCTGTTTGTTTTTTTTCCCCAACAATGACTAAGAAAATAGAAACGCTTATTTTAAAACTTCTTTTCAATGAAACTGTATGTTTGTTCACATCTTTGAATTTCAGCAATTAAATCACAGAAATTAATTGAACTTTTCATGCTGAACAGTTGCAATGTTTCTGCTATTGTATTTGCAGTATTGTAGGTCTCAAAATTCAGTTATTGGAACTTGTTAAATCTGAAGAAAACTTTGCTTTGATAAAACTCTTAAATATTCTCATCCTTATTATTGATGTGGGTAACTGACTCAGTTTCTGCTTGCCTTGCATTCTTTCAAATAGTAATTTCTCTTCTAGTTTGGATGTAATTTGATGTTTTAAGTTAACTAAAATAAATAAAACAATAGTTGTCTTAGCAACAGCCAAAATCAGTGTCAGCACCTCCAAAATGTACTTGGAGAGAAAATAATCCTACTTTAAACAAGTGAAAAGCTTATTGTAGGGCTAAGGCATGGGAATCACTTGATTAAAAACTGTGAAACAGCTTAAGCCAAAAAGTCTTTGGTATTAGATCTCTCCAGTTCAGGAAAGAGACTACTAGCAAGCTCTGTATTAGAAATGTGTAACTTTGTGAGTAGTGTGGAAAACATAAAATGGGTATTATTCTGTTTCTGTAAACGCAGGTGTCAGGAGGTATCCACTAAAGCATGAGGAAGTTTAAAACAAGAAGCAGTGACTTTTACTCATGACAAATAATAAAACTGTGAACAGACACTGACACTGTTTTTGAAGGCAAAAATGTCTAGAAATGCTGAAGGAGTAAGATGATGTCCTCTGAAGATAATTTATGAATTTGTCATAAACATAATCATCCTGATGCAATGTGTAGCTCAGGATAGCTATAGCCTCCAGGAGCTGGAAGGACAGACCGAAGGAATACCTTTGTGTACATCTGTCAGTATAGGGACACCCGTTTGGGTAGGTGGCTGCTCACTGGGGGTGCTGGACAGCTTGTTTCACACCATCTGCACTCTACTTGCTAAAAACCATTTCTTTCCTTACCCTAATATATGCTTTCTGTAAAACATAATAAATATAATGTAGCCTTTCTTTCATCTTTTCATTTCAGTATCTTTGTGAATGAATTGCTTGTAGCAGCATTGGTAAGCTGAAAGAAAATGGATGTATTTATGTCTCTGCTTGTCACCATGCAAATTATCTCAGTAAAAGATGAACTCAGAGAACTAACATGGCCAGTAAACTGAGTGAGATGGGAGCATGTCTTCTGCTCTTTAGACCACACCTGTTATTGTATGTGTTGTTATGTGCCTGATGGGTAAGCCAGACAGTGGATGGATTAGTACGTGCAAACAAAGCTTCACTGTTCAGTGGTTTGTGAACTGTGGGTTGTATCCAGAATAAAAAATGTCATTATTACCTTTTTTTTTTTAAACCTTTTGTTAGCACTGCTTTCTTATGAAGCAATGAAGAAGCTAGTTTGGATTGCATGGAAATTAGTGAATAAGAGTTAGCTATGGCTAACTATGGCTATGAGATCAAAGCATAGTTCTCTACTTGCCCTTCTTTAATGGGCTATATATTCATTCACTCTGGTATTACTGGCTGAGTTCTGATCTCAGAAAAAAAATGAAAGGCATATCTACTAGTGAATCCAAAAAACAAAGGTGGAAGCCCAGATTTATTAGAAAAGTGGCCAGTTTACCTTCAGTCTGTTTCTGACTCCTGTTACTCATGACACTCTCTTCAGTTACTTAGATCACTTGGGGATATGCTGTTAATTCACATTTTTGAGAACTTTGATGTGTTGATGAGACTGAAAATTGTTAAGCATGAAAACAATGGACATTATGTCCAGCACGAGTTAAGCTGGTTATGATTTCTTATACTTTACTGAACTTAAGTCAATGGACAATTGCTGTGCATAAAGGTACTTTCCATTGAGTAGACCTTGAAATACAGGTGCAATTATTTTAATAGGCGTGCTTAAACTCTGCTTTTATAGGTACATGTTTACAGATAAGTGTGTTTAAAAAAAAAAAAAAAAAAAAAAAAAACCAACAACAAAAAAACTTAAAATGTGTTTATTTATGCAATACGTTAGACAAGAATATTTTAGGTCTTTTAAATGGTGCTTTATTGTATTAAGCATTCAACAGCTTTCTGTACTCAGATTGGCCTAAGATCAGAGAATTTGTGTTACTCACAACCGAAGAGCAGAAGTTGCACTGAATTTGTTTTTTTATGTGATGTGGCCATTCCCTTTCTTGTACAACTGTGGAGCTGCACCATGTCTTGCTGAAAAAAGCATTCTGATTCTGTCTGTACGTGGACGTTATTGCTGTGATTTCAGGAGCCCACCGTAAGCAAAGGAAGCAGCACAGATTGCTTCCAACAGAGCCAGTCAATAGATTAAGCAAGGTCACCTTTAATAAATAAATACAGATCATCCTGGATTTATTCTTCACCATTAAGCCTTATCACATCAAAAGTTTTCAAGACAAAATCTCTGTCAGGTATTAGGATAAGAAACAAAGTTTAGACTCATGTAGAGTTTTTGTGAGTGTTTTAACAAACATTTGCATCAGATCTGAATTTGCTAATTGCAGATAAAATAATACTGACAGAACATAATAATTGATCTTTCTTTAAGATTTTCTTGAGAACTTTGTTAGTCTTAAAGAAAAAGCTTAAATGTTGCTATCTATTGATTTGCTATTTTGTCATCTCTATGCTTTTGGATTGTAAGATAGTTCCTGAGAAAACACAGAGCAAGATGTCACATCTCCCATCTGGTTGTATGTAATCCGCAAGTATTCCTTCATGCTTATGTGTGTATGTGATGAGGTCACAGGAAGAAATATTATTTTCCTACAGCCGTATTTCTTGCACTTTATTTCTTTTCAACAGTTATTCTACTAGATTTTAATAAAACCAGCTTGTGTTTTCACTTTGCAGATATTGACAACAGTGGATATGTGAGTGACTATGAGCTTCAAGACCTGTTTAAAGAAGCAAGCCTACCTTTGCCTGGTTACAAAGTCCGGGAGATCATAGAAAAGATTTTTGCAGTAACAGATAGCAACAAAGATGGGAAAATAAACTTTGAAGAATTTGTCTCTGTAAGACGTTCCTTTTGGACTTTCTTTAGTTCAGTTTTTTGGTCTTTAGAAAATGAATATGAACTAATTATTAAGCTACTTTTAAAGGAATATAATGTGATATTCTTTAATGTGCATGGTGTGCTTAAAAATCTACATGTGATATGCATCTACAGTGTATTAAGGGATGTGTGAGCTGGATACAGGAAAGTCTCCTTCAGTAGCTCTCTCCAACTTTGCAGAAAGTGCCCTTTAAGAGAACTGCTGTTAATATCATAACAAATATAATGTTTAGGTTGAAATACAAAGGTAATGTTATGCTGCTCTGCCATCAGCTCCTTTAAATACCCAACTGCTGGTTCTTTCTACAGTGCATCCTGTAATCATAGTGCTATGTCAGATGTTACTTTGTCTGTCTAATATGATGGGAGTCTCTGTACCATCTAAAAATATATTTTCTTAATATCAGTTTCAGTTTCCTTAAAAGCTAGGGACTGGACTACAGATTTAAGAAACTCTTGGTCGTCTGTTGCCCTGGTAATAGAGTCACAGTACTTTAAGAGAACCAAAAACTTTTGAAGCTGTTGGTTTGTGTTTGGTGATGGCTAGCTTTTGTTTTGTATTTATAGTATTGCTGCTAATTGCAGGAGGTTGCTTATTTAACTAGCTACTGTTTCCTTACAAGATTCTGATTTGCACTGGTTCATAGGTGAGGTACAATTATTTGATCCAAGTTTTGAACTGTATCTGTAACATAGTTATATATAACAGAATTATATCTCTTACCTGAACTTCACTATCAGTTCTGAGATCTCTACAGCACAAATTCAGGATGAATCACTATATCTAATGTGGTTTATGTTGTAGGCCCTTGGAAAAAATCAGTCCACTTGCTTGAGGGCATGTGTACTTACTTGTGGTGTTGAAACTTTTTTACTGTAAAGCTTATAGTGAAGCAAGTAGAAGAAATATGCTCTAGTTGAAAATGTGTTTTCAGGAGTTACTGTAAGTAACAGAGGTAGGCAGGTCCTTTACTGATTCTTGAGGACTTAATTTCAAACAGTTACTTAAGTATTAAATCATGAATTATCAGTCACAAAATGCTCTCTTTCTTATTCCAGTTAATTCAGGAATTGAAAAGTAAAGATGTTAGCAAGTCTTACAGAAAGTCAATAAACAAGAAGGTGGGTATTACAGCACTTGGAGGAACATCAGCAATATCTACTGAGGGGACACAGCATTCTTATTCAGGTAACAAATTTAGACTCCTTTTCAGTTTTAGTGGAGAGAAATTGACTCATCTAGAGTGCAGTTCATCTGACCTAGTCTAGATTATGATAAGATGAACTGTACTCTAGAATTTCATGTCTGAGGAATGTGATGAGGTTCAACAAGAGCAAGTGTAGGGTCTTGCACCTGGGGAGGAAGAGCTGTGTGCATCAGTACAGGTTAGGTGCTGACCTGCTGGAGGGAAGCTCTGCTGAAAAGGACCTGCTGTGAATTTTCTTGCTTTCCTTGAGAAAATCACCAGTTGTTCAGAGGGTGCAGTAAGGCAAAGATAAGTGTGTTACGGCCATTTTCCTTTCCATGTCTGGCTCCTATGAAGCTAAGGAGCTTTACTGCAGATGAACCTCTTTAATCTAAATCTGGTGTTAAGTGGTACTTGTTCATGGAAATGAAAATAACTTGTTTCACTGATATTTTTCTTTTCAGAGGAAGAAAAAGTTGCATTTGTTAATTGGATAAATAAAGCTCTACAAGATGACCCAGACTGTAAGCACATTCTCCCCATGAACCCATCAGATGGTAGCCTTTTTAAATCCCTTGCAGATGGCATTCTTCTTTGGTGAGTGTGAGACTTCATGAAAGAGAAGAAACTATTCTCGAAGGTTAAGTGCTGAGCACAGTGATATGAATTGAAAACCCCTGGCAGGCTTTAACATCAGGACTTGGCTAATAAATATTTTAACCAGTGTGTAGGATGGGGAAAAATCTGTTTGCCTGTAGAAATTTTGTTTCTTCTACATTTTCATGTGACTCAATGCATATATTACAGAAGTTTTTTTTCCTCTTCTGATCAATAATCATAAATGCCAGATATGTAGAGGTTGTTTATAAGGGAGATAATTACGCAGTTTGCTTATTCATTAGATGATATAATTACAAGTCTTTACAACTTGAAATATAAAGTTACTAGATGTACTAAATCATAGGACGGGAGGAATAGAAATCTCAGTTAAATCTGTTGCAAAGAGTGCATGGCTTATCTTTCAGCTCTACTCTGCTGTGATTTTGTATTTAGTGAGTAATAGTTCTTAGCACGATGGTAACAAGGCAGTAGATCATCATGGATACAGAATGTTATAGGAATGCAGTCCCGAAGAATTACTTAGTACAAATATTTTCTCTGGAGACCATTTAACTCTGAGTAGTTTACAGTTACAATCTCTCACTATCTCTATTTGATAACAGGGGTGTGGTCTGTTAGTATAAAATCGCTCGAATTTCTTTAAGTAGTATTATGTAGGAGTTTTCTATATAAATGTACAATTATTTAAGGAGAAAGGCTTAGGTGTCATGGTTGTCTTTTTATTTTTAATCTTCTCAGACATTAACATTTGAAACTAGCTGTAAATATTTCATAAGCAA
The DNA here is from genome assembly GCF_019232065.1 of Centrocercus urophasianus. Lineage (NCBI taxonomy): Eukaryota > Metazoa > Chordata > Aves > Galliformes > Phasianidae > Centrocercus > Centrocercus urophasianus. Next base: position 13,364,598 of record NW_024884744.1, on the reverse strand, counting down.
TAGTGAAATATCTGTGAAATGAAAAAAATGAATAAACTGACTTTTCTTTCTTAGCAAAATGATTAACTTTTCACAACCAGATACAATTGATGAAAGGGCTATTAATAAGAAGAAACTAACTCCTTTCACTATTTCTGTAAGTAAATCTACTGCTTGAGTCTTCTAATCTCTACTTAATTGAGGAAGATGTGTCAGCAAAAGTGATCTACAGAGACAGAATAAGCATACATAGTGTATCAGTGCACTGGGAAGGGGAAAAAAAGTAATATGGCAGCTGTCTTTTTCTCCTTAGAATTTTTCATCTGTCTCAATCATTGACTTTACTTTTAGTATCAAATGTTGAATTGCTGTGGTTTGTTTTTTTTTTAAATACAGTTTGCTCAATTACAATTTGAGATGCTTGAATAAACATCAGGCTGTGTAAGGGCCAAAAAGATGACTATGATGACAGCAATCTCCTTCATAGGACAAAATTCCATATTAACACATTTCTCCACAATATGAAGTCCCTGGTGTTTTGAACAGTATTTTCTAATTTGTATATGTGATTCTTTTGCACTATAAATAAGGCTTTGATTTGTGATTGATGCAGTGGAAGGTGATCCATAATTTTTCAGTGGATACACGTTAAGCAGTATGAATAATGTTTTCAATTATCTTTTGATGAGACATATCAGTCCATGAAAAATCTCTTGCTGTATAATGGTTACCATTGAACTAATCACTGCTATTTGTAGCTTCAGAAACTTTTAGAAAATTTTGTTTTAATATGAACAAATCTACTAAGGTTCACATCCTCATAAACGTATAAAATGTTGCTATTCCAAATAGGAAAACTTAAACCTGGCTCTGAACTCAGCATCTGCAATTGGCTGTACAGTGGTCAATATTGGATCACAAGATTTGCAAGAAGGAAAACCACACTTGGTATTGGGTCTCTTGTGGCAGATAATTAAAGTTGGTCTTTTTGCTGATATTGAGATCTCTAGAAATGAAGGTAAGAGTAATGCCAACTCTGGCAGTTCGTGGAGTTCTAAAATTAACTGCTTAGGAACCATGATGGCAGTGATTTCTTTCATACTTCTTTTCAGCTCTCATCGCTTTGCTAAATGAAGGGGAAGAACTAGATCAGTTAATGAAGCTTTCCCCAGAAGAGCTCTTGTTACGATGGGTGAACTACCATCTGACCAATGCAGGGTGGCAGAAAATCAGTAACTTCAGTCAAGACATTAGGGTATGTTGTTATCATTGATAATTTAATATAGTGGTATTAAAGCATGCCATGCATAGAAAACAGATGAGCCAGATCAGGAGTATTTAGAATATTAACCATCTGCTTTTTCTATATTTAATATAGAAAATTTAATATATATTAATCCTACGTTTTTTTTCAACGATGAAAGAACATTTCCATCTCATTCTGTTCAGTGGCTCGTACTGCATATTTTCACATCACAGCGCAAAGTGATCATTTCCAACAGGGCAGTATTCAGGACAGTTTCAGTGTTTCAAATTTTTTATTAGAACTACTTAGGACAATTTAGTTGCCTTTTTACTTGGCCATCTTTCTCTGCTCCTGGATTTGCAGACACCCGTAATTTCTTTCTTTTGTTCTTTTAAGGAAGAAGAGTATGACTTAAAAGCCTCTCTTGGTGCATATGTGCTAATGTTTATTGCATTTTGTACCTAGCATTTTTACAGAAGAATAGGAAGCAATTTATAGAAAGAAGAATTATTAGAGAGGTTTCTGAGGTAGCTTCTATTCCTTGATCCAAGGATTGAGCAGCCCCTTTCAATCACTGTTTTGCTGATGTTCCAATTTAATGACCCAAGACATACTGGTTCCTCGTGCTCATTTTCAGTCATTCTGTATGAAGTATGCAGAGTACATTAGTAAGTCCACTTCAAGAAACAGAGAAAAAAACTTTTAAAAATAAAGAAAATGAGCCAGATTCCCTGTGGTGGTAAGACACCTTTTCTGTTTGCTGAAGAAAAAATGAGATTAACTGCTAGTTAGTAGCTTTTTTTGGTGTTACTGAGAAGGCTAATATTAAAGCAAACTAGGGTTTTGTATGAAAACTGCTTAGAGATTAGAGATGTCATATGCTATGTCAGAAAAGTATTAAATACTTTCAAAACTACTAGGTTATTGGTTTTGCTGGTTTCTTTGTGGGGGGGAAAGAAGAGAAGAGTACTAAAAACTGAATTTGTCCCTAGATTAATCTTGAAAGAACCACTTGGTCTTATTTTTAATTCTTTTTACTTAGTCCATTCAGAAAGAAAAGTCTAAGAAAGTGTTGGTTTAAAAAGAAGTGTGAATGAATAAAACAACACAGAAAAAAATTCCAGGTTTTTTTTTGTTTCGTGTTTTTGTGGGTAACCTATATAAATTTGCATTCATTGTAGATCGCTAGTTCAGATCCAGCAGCATTAATGTAACTAGCACTGTCCAGAACAATCAGCTAACATTACTGTTCTTTTATCTGGCTTAACAAGTTCTATGCGTATAATAAAATGGTTCAAAATCCATATTCACTGTAATTAGAGTGGCATATTTCTGACTTGTGTGGCTTTTCAATCAAACTGTAATAGCAGCATATAGCAATGAAAAGCTATATATTTGCTCAATTTCTTAACATCATGCTTCTGTTGCAGGATTCCAGAGCATACTACCATCTGTTAAATCAGATTGCACCCAAAGGAGGTGACGCTGATGAAATGCATGTTAAAATTGATTTTTCAGGGTTTAATGTAAGTATCCTGAAATCTAAAAAACAATGAAATTTTGAGACTGTATATGTATCCAACATCCTAGCGACAAGGCTGTCTCAGAATCCCATTTGGCTTTTGTAAAGCATATGCAACCTCAGCGAGATTCCTCAATGCCATGGAAGATGAAAGGGGAAAAAAAAGCTCTAGTAAAGTTCCAGAGCACGGCTGAAACAAGATTACGCATCCTCCAGTCCAAATTTTTGAGCTGCTTTACTTATGTTAGTGTCCAGCTATATTATGGGGTTGGGTCCTCTGATGTGAACGTTACAATATCCTGCTTCTGTTCTGTTGGAATTAAAGCAAGGAAAAAAGGGTTTTTTAATCTTTCCTCAGGCTAAATAGTGTTCAGAGAGAACGTGCTAGTCTTTCCAATAAACAGCTTGGAAGTGAAGTGTTTCCTTGTGAGTTGTAAAGGAATAGAACTGCTGAAAAGCCTATCTAGATGTTGAAAACACTTTTCTTCAGGCTACTTAGTGATGCTGGTTGGAAAGTTTACTTGGAGAATGCATTCGATACAAAACTGAACTGACTGCCTACAATATATGTATAAACCTTAAATGAAACCTCATTATTTGCTGCAATAAGGAAAACTCAACTGAAAATTATGCGTGCAAAATTTTCCACTATAACTGAGTTTCAGTTGTTTCAAATTCCTTCAAGAAGAAAGATCGGTTTTACTTGTTACTTTAGTTTTATTTTTCATGAGGAGTGAGAAAGAATGGTGGGGTTTTGTTGCTCTTTTCCCCAGTAATTTTCTATAGTTTGTAGCTCATTACAGAAAAATGATTCTATAAACCATTATCAGTAACATGCATTTTTGTTCTACGTTAAAGTTATGGTTGAGTGTAACGGCTTTGAGTTACTGACTTTATTCCAATAGCAAATCAATTATTAATTTCCCTCTAAATATTAACTTCCTAGTGCTGTGAAGACAAGAGGCAAAAAGTATGTGCTACGCAGTTCTGAATTCTTAATTATTCTAGCTAGATTAATATTGAAGAAAAAACACATATAAGCAAATTATCTTTTCATACACCTTGCACATTACACCAACTGAAAAGATTTGGAGGGAAAATATTTGAAGGAAAACAAGGTGATGTTCTGAAAAGTCCAGAGTCTTTTAAAGAGGATTTTGGAGATCATCTGTAATTTACTATATTTGAGAATATAACTCTTAAGCAGAGATGATGAACCTATGGCTCTTGTTTCGGAATGCATGGCGAGGGAATCAACAGCTTGGAAACAAAAACATAATCTCTGGCTGCTGTGATTCATGAGGCATGCTGAGCAGTTAGCCACAAAAAGATAGAATGGAAGTGGAAGGAAAAGGGGAATTGTATCAGGCGGGAAGAGCTAGCTCAAACTGTGGAGGATCAAGACTTGCTAGACTGCAGATTTGGACTGTTACAACTTAATTTTTTTTCTTTTCTTTGTAGGATAAGAATGACTTGAGGAGGGCTGAATACATGCTCCAGCAGGCAGACAAATTGGGCTGCAGGCAGTTTGTAACTCCAGCTGATGTGGTTGCAGGCAACCCTAAACTCAATTTGGCTTTCGTTGCAAATCTCTTTAACACATATCCAGCCCTACACAAGCCTGACAATTCATCTTATGATCTCACTTTATTAGAAGGTACTCAACTTCCTAAGAATATAGAAGAGAACAATGTTAGTGATTTCTGCTTAAGTATCCCTTCTAAGCTGTGATGTAGGATCCCTGTGTGATGGTTGCTGTGTTAACACCAGCATATAGAGCTTTTTCATTAGCTTTCAATATAAGCCTGTAGTAGCAGTCCCCATAATTGCAAATATTGGAATGTGGAATTTTGAATTGCTTACATTAGCCTGACCAAAGGATATTTGTGAATAACCTCCTGTCATTCATTTGCACTAGCAAAACCTGTCCACTTATTCCCTTTCTGGGTTCTTCTTGCCATAATGTTTCTATTTTAGCTAATGAACAGGTTCTAGCTTTTACTAACTGATAAAGCTATTACTGTGTTATAGTCTTTCAAAATGCCTTCACAGATTTTGTTGCTATATGCACACATGTGGCACATGTAGTTGATTTCCTTTTAAAAGAGGAAACTTAAACAAAAAAAAAAATTCTGTACCAGTTACCTATATTGATCCTAGCGTATCACTAAGCTTGTACTTCAATTATACTGTTCAGAGCCCTAATGCTAGGGATAAAGGAATAATTGATAGTCTTCGGCTGTTACCCTTTTTGTGGACCAGCTAATCTGGGATAATAAACAGTCCTGCCAGTCTATTTCACAGTTGTTCACTGATCTCAAAGGAAAGGTGAGAATGAGGGTTGACGCACTTGGGAGAATCATCAACAATGTTAACACATTCCTCTGCACTGCCTACTCCTGCCTTCCTCATACTGTTCCTATCAGGTTTCCTTTCCATCTAGGTGAGTCCATCTTCCTTTGCTTCTCACTCTTTCATAAGTTGCTGCTCTGCTGCATCCCTGTTTCACAAACCTTGTGTCCCTCAGACCCCTCCTGTTGCAGACTTCCTGCTTTTCTTGTTTCATGGGTGCCAGCTGTTGTAGAAGTATCAAAGCACAGGAGGTAGTCTTCCAGCAATGATATCCGTAGTGCCTGCAGTCCCTGCTGTCCAGGACAAATCATTGAAGGAAAGCCCTGCTCTTCCTCTACTGCAGTTTTGTTCGAAACGTATGCTTTTGAAATTGTGTATGGGAGCTGTGTGAAGGTCGAGTATATTCAGTTCAGCTCCTCTGTTCTGAATATTAACTTGCAGCTGAGATTTAATGGGTCAAATTGATAAGAATTATCATTGGCATTTCAAAGAAACAGATGAACTACTTTCTGAACTTTGCTAAAGTACTTAGATAAGAGCCAAATTTCAGACAAAACCATTAGGAAAAGTCTTCATCACCTGCATGCCAGATTACCATTCTTTAATGGCCGGATTTAAGTTAAGGAATATTTTAGGGATGGATGATAACCATGCCATTGTTGTTATGTCTAAAGGCAAGTAGAAGACTTCTCTCTGCCCCTAAATAATTACTCCTTTGTTGTCATATAGAGCTCAATCATCAAAAGATAATGTTGTTCATGTGTTTTTCTGCTTGTTTGTTTTTCATAAAGTCCTGTGTTTTGACTAATGTTTTCTAAAAGTAGTTTTAGACAAAATATCAAACGTTCATTTCTTTATAGCTTCATCATAGATGGTCTATTGTAATCTGACTCATGATTTATAATGCTTTCCTGTTTTGCTTCATGAAATGCAGATTTGACCCCTCCTAATGTAGGTACTGTATTTAGTACTTTTCTGTACTCTGTGAAAGTATTTATTCTGCTGTTCTTTCAGTGTTTTTATTTCTAGTGTTTTAATAATTTCTGTCCTTTTATGTTGGTTGATTTTGATATTATTCTTTCTATTGTTTTAATATGCCGCAATAATTAGAAGGGAAAAAAACATAGGTCTAATATGATGCATTTAAAATGGGGACGAGGCTTGAACAAGTCAAATACCATGTAGTTCCTTCTGGGGAACTAACTTGTAGGGGCTTTCCTTAAACCAAGACTTAAAGCTGTAGACTTATATGTGAGTGAGTAGAGGAAAGCCTTGGAGTTCCTGAGTCAAGTCCCATCTTTGATGGTTCCACCTAAAAAGTATCACATGGCTGTTCTCTTGTGTTCAAGATGATAAACACTAGGCATAACCAGTAATCTAGGCTAAAAATGATTAAGAAGTCTGGTGATGTGCATTTGTACATAGAGCAAATATTCCTCAGATGAACTTTGAGGGGAAAGGGGAGGAGGGGGGGAGGGGAGAATATCTGATACTATGTGGGGTGGGAGGCGAAGGGAGTCCTTGGTAAATGCATGACTTTGGGGTGTTGCTATTGCTCTGGGGAAGTTCTCACTTGTAGGAAAGATAGCTGAATTTGGGCTCTAAGTTGCAGAAAACCTTCCCATTTTGGGGTGGGTGGGGAGGGAAATATATGGATATATGTCCTCCCATGTTTCATCCAGTGTGCCTGTACTCTGAGGTTGTTGCTTACTCCGCTGGCAGCCTTCAAGGCCTGCTCAGGCCAGCTGAACAGAGGGATCAAATTGTGTTGCTCTGTTACCTTTCAGAGAGAATCTCAGGCATTTGGAACGCTTTGGATCGTGACCGTCCCTATGATTCCTCACTCAGTTTCATAGTATAGTGATCTGAGAGAAAAAAGAGATGGCTATAAATATAAAGGATACTACCAAATTTGCTCCTCTCTCTTTTGTGTAGCTCTGTCCCCTTTCTGCAGTTTTCCTATGATTTTGGCTATCTGCTGCACCACTCAGCAGAAGATGTGCTCCTGGTAGGATCACAAGGTATATTTTGAATAAAAGAATGGAGAGAAAAAATTGGTCAGTTCTCAGCCATCTGGAAAACTTAAAAACATTTTGTTGCATGATGAAGACGTTTAAAGTTGGCATATTAAATATTTTTATATCGAGTTGCTGATAGACAAAATGGTGCTCTTACTCCTGCTTGCCTACTTTAGATTCTTTTGTCAGTGTTAAGCATGCATTGTAAAATCCTGAGTGCAGTTGCCAAGTATGTCTTTGTAGCTACACGTTTAGTAAGAGTTCATTAAGTAATCTGCTTGAATTATACTTTATCTTCTTTGATTTTATCTTTTCTACAGAAAAATTCTGATTTTTTTTTTTTTAATGCTTTTAAGAAAATGTAGTCCTTTATTGTCTTTTGAACTTTGTGGGAAGAATTGTGAAACAAAGCTGACTGTCTAAAGACTTCACAGAAGAGTATTTTTCTTTCAACATGTGATCATCAATTAATTTTTGTTAATTTTTACAAGTGAATCTCTGAAACAAAATTTTAGGCTGAACTCCATATGTATGATCTCATAATTTAGGAAGGAAGTACAGCAATAGAGTGAATATAATGTATTAAGTGGAAAGTAACTAATAATCTGGCTGACAGTTTTTTGTTTTTAATAAAATGAGTATTGTTGCAACATGTCAATTACAACTGAAATTTCTCACAGAAATATTTGAGTTCAAGCTATGTTTTGTTATATACACGTGTGTGTATATATGTAGCAGTCCAGGACTTTTTCTACAAAACAAAATACTTGGGTTAAAGTTACAACCTTTAATTGAAAATAGAGCTATGCCATCACATCAGTTTGGTAGGAAATAACAATAAGGAGGCTTTCTTTTTAATCTAATGATATGTTTGCTTTGCTTTTCTATTGTCAGCATGAATTGCAGAGCACAGTGAAACTCTTTTCGTACCACATAAACCTCATTAGACAAACTCAGTACCATTATACCATAAGGAGAGCAAAGCAAAGTACTCTTCAGATTTGCACGTTTCAGTTCAGTGAAATCTGTTGTATCGTTCTTTATAGAGAATTGAAATGAAATGTTCTTTGATGTAGGAGGAAATGGCTTTTGTAGCATTGATTCACAAACAATTGGTCACAGGTCCATTGTTAGGAAATGCTGAACATAGGAAATTAATGTATTAATGTAACCCTAATACAGAACACTAGTTAAGGGGCTCATAATTACAATACGCAAGAACAATCTAAGTCAGAAAAGAGAGTAGTTTTTCTACTGCATCTTTTGCATTTCTCAGAAGATGACTGCAGTGCACTCATAGAATCTATTCTATTGGAAAATGTCAATCACAGCTGAAACTTCCGGCTGCTCTGGCATTGCCAGTTAAAACTGCAAGAACAACTAGCCCCTGTGGCAGTGTAAACAGCATCACAAATGTTCCCACTGTAATGTTGTCCTGCTGAGTCTCCAGTGTTTAAAAAGTGAGAAGTTGAGGTCTGTCACTTTGGAAGATGTTCATAAATTAACACGGAAGATTTACGTGTAGAGAGAGTAGAGCTGTGGTTACTGGAGTTTGATGCAATTGCAATGTCAGTATTAGCCTTTAATGAAAAAGGCACTTCAAACTTGTAATGATACTGCTGAACACACTTTACACTGATTATCTTAGTTTCAGGAATTGTTTAGTTATTTGTCACCATCTGCTCCATAATATATTCATTATCTAAAATGAATCCAATCAACGATTCATTTCTGTATTTTATAAAACTACACTTATTAAAAAAAAAATAAAAAATAGTCTGATAGGGCTCTCTGTACTCTTTGCCCAGAATTGAGGGACTCTGAATTTGATAAGACTGAATGTGATAACTGCTGTATTGGCCAATAGAGATTATTATGAAAAGGATGAACTCATTTTTGAGGAAAAAAATGTCATATGGGAGCTGGAACTTGTATGCATCCGAGTCATTTAAATGTTGCTTACTGAAATGTTTTCTTTAAGTAATTTATACAGAATTGTATCTGTCACTGTAGGAGAAAGTAATGAAGAAAGAACATTCAGAAACTGGATGAATTCACTGGGTGTAAGCCCATATGTTAATCACTTATACAGGTAAGGCTTCTTCAGTAATGTTTTCTTCTCACCAGGAACATAATAATGTGTCTGTAAGTATAGTTATCTGTAAGAATACAGTAACAACATGAATTCAAGGAAGCTTTATTTCTACTGAAGGTGGTTTCCAAGCTTCTCTACAGTATGATAAGTCTGCAGAGCCACACTAAGTAGCACCTGATTCAGATATTATACTCATGATCAAGAAATAGATGCGCGCTGCTAGCATTTGTTGTTTCTGGTTCACAACTGCTATGAAGCAATGCGCTTTGTAGATGGCTTATAACAAAAAATGTCAGCTAATAGGTAGTTGAAAAGGTTTATTGGGAATGCGATTGAAGTTGGGAAGATGATACTTTTGCTAACTACCTTCTTTCACAAGAGGTGTATATTGGTTTAGATAAGCCTTTAGCAAAATAAACCTGTATGTGCAGATTAAGCATAAGTATTTAACATTTTGAAAAGCTATGAGGAAACATGAATAAATGAAGACTGTTTACCTAGGTGTTGTATACATGTGTACCTTATATAAACAACTACAGCTAGTAAAACTAACTTATTGCTTTACTTGCTTTGCTAAGATTTGTGGAAGTAATGAAATTGAATGTACAATTTAACTGAAATAGTGGCAGAGATGAAGCTACATGATTTAGACCGGTTTCTCCACAGGCTGACAAAATTTTAATTTTGGTGACTGGAATTTTTCTGCAACATAATACATACTTTCAGAAGTCTCATCCTTAATGAGTCTTAATAAGATTTTCATTTTGAGTATCAAATTTTGTACTTAAAAATATTGTTTTACTCTCATTTAGTGACCTCTCTGATGCTTTAATAATCTTCCAACTGTATGAAATGACTCGTGTGCCAGTTGATTGGACTCATGTCAACAAACGTCCTTATCCTCTACTTGGTGGTAATATGAAAAAGGTAGGTACACACTACAAATACAATTTGGTTTCACAGGCTCTTTTTTCATTATTTGTATTTATTTTTATTATTGCATTTATTTTTAGATTGAGAATTGCAATTATGCAGTAGAACTTGGGAAGACAAAAGCAAAATTCTCTCTGGTTGGTATTGCTGGACATGATCTAAATGAGGGCAATCCAACTTTGACTTTGGCTTTGATATGGCAGCTGATGAGAAGGTACGTTGGACATAATACGTGATGTATACGTGTGTGTGTGTATTTGCTGCTGTTTCTACATCAAAGGAAGTGAAGACAAATCTGCAGTTTGTCTAACAGGTGCACTGATGCACAGTGCATCTGACAGATGTATTCACTGTTGTGCAGCGTTATAATCAGATACAAATGTTTCCATAATCTGAATGAAATTTCACACTTGAATATAAAAACAAATACACTTGAATATATAAAAGTTATTTTAAAATTTTTGGAATCAAATAACCATTTAAAACTTTTACAAGTGCAAAAGTGACTTTAACTTTGAACATTAACAATGTTTTTAAACAGATTTTTTTGTTATTTTTTATTATTAACCTGTGAAATACAGGAGTTTGCATAAGTAGGAGTAAAATCTAAAACAATGAACAGAGTGTGATTATACAGTATATTTAAAATGGGCATTTTGGAGAGTCATCTCCAAGCATCCCTATTGTAAATCATAAAATCCCTATAATATGTCATAAAAATATACTTATAAACTTATATGTAATATATACTTATATGTAAAATATTATATATAAAAGTATATATACTTTTACATAATGTGTAATGATTGAAACAACAGCAGTGTGTGTTCATGTACACATCGATTTATACATTGACAATTGAAACCTTGCATACTAAAAAAGTGTTAGTAAAATTTCGTGTTTTTCAGCAAATATAAAAGTATGTAAAATATTGTATTTAAATTGTATTTATGTAAAATATTGTTAATTTCATGTATTTTTCTGGAAGCATGGAATAATTTAAATATTTGTGAAATCAAAAAAGAGATTATGTATGCTATAGGCATTAAAACAGGGAGAATTTAAGCCCTCGCAGCTGTAGTAATCTGTAAAATTAAAATCTTGCTAGTGCACTGACCACAGATATTAATTGATTTCAATAGAAATTATTTTATGGCATCTATTTTCCACAAGTTCATTTTCTTACATCTACTCTGGAATACTCAATGCTTTTTCTTTCTTGGGCTACCCCAAATCAGTTGTCAAAGTGACTGAATGCAAGGGAGCCATTTAAGCTTATAAAATAAGATTATTTCTAATGTGTTCAATAAGTATAGAATGAAATAACATCCCAGAGTTAATAATGTTCATTGTTATTTCATTCTTCTAAAAACTGAGAGCTTTCCAGAGCAAAGTAATTATGAAGAGAAATACTTGTTGCTGTGTTAAAGTAATATTCTACTATTGCTTGTAGCTTTAGTTCAGACTTATTTTCTTTATTCAAGGTATACTTTGAATGTGCTGTCAGACCTTGGAGAGGGTGAAAAAGTTAACGATGAAATTATTATTAAGTGGGTGAATCAGACACTTGCAAATGCAAATAAGAAAACTTCAATTACCAGTTTCAAGGTAATCAAATACATTTACCTTTCTTCTTTCCACCTATAATCATATCTGGGATTTTTAACCTAATTACTAGGAGTTTAGGTTACGGAGGGAAAATTCTGGGGTTTTGGCTTTAATAACAGCTGTTTGAAAGCAAGTCTGTGACAGAGCCACCAGGGGGAACCCAATATAACCAGCATCTTGTGTCTTGAATGGCATTGCTGATATGCCACAGGCCTGATATTGCCATTATTGGTCATTATCCAGAAATAATTCAAAATGCTACCTGGAGTTTTTCCCTGTCAGCAAATATGAACGAATTGATAACTGAAGCTTTCCTTTCACAGACTTAAAATGTTAAAAAGTGCTTAAAGTTGTTTTTTTTTTTTTTAAAAAAAAAAAAAAGTGTGTCAGGTGCATCATGCTGTGTGAGTCTCATTCATTAGAAATGCCAGTTACGTGATTGCACTCGCACACAAATGTAGCATTCATAGAGGGGTTTATTGTATGTACTGAAACACTTGTGTCAATGTGCTTTACAACAGAAACGTAAGAACCTAGCAAGTTAAATATTTAAAAGCTTCCCACGTTATGACATTGAATTAGGTAAGCATTAAGCAAAAGTTAATACCAAATTATTTTTATTCAACAGAAGACTGCATTTTTATTGTAGGAGGAAAAATTGGTATTGTTCTCCCTAAGAGGGATCGCTTCATCTCTTATTTCTAAGTTTGTTGTAGTAATGTTGATATAAATAAGTTGAAAATAAGATAAACTGTCCCAGTATCTTGAACTTGGTTTGCCAGTGCTGCTTATTTTTAAGGTAATTGAAAGGATGGTAGACTGTCTACTGATGGTAGACAGACAAGAAACTACTGGTTTAAGGAGACATTCTTCAGCATAATCGCTGTATTAGTGATTTTTGACAATGTTCATGCATACATTGTCTTTCCCAGTTTGAACTCTTATCCACATTTTAAGGTAACTACAGCAAACATTGTGTAGCAGAGAATTTGGAGCTCCCTGATACTTCTTGTGGACTGTGAAAGTGAAGTTTTATTGAATTAGCATTAGTTCAAACATGAAAAATTAAAAATGCTTTTTGGTTTTTTTGGGGAGGTGAATCATGAGTTCAATGTCTTCAAGTAGAGATTTTGCCTTTTAAAATTTTTTACTGTATCTGAATATATAATTAGTGTGGCTTTGTGGGACTTGGCTGAATTTGAAATCGTAACTCTGGTGGTGAAGGCTGCCATGCCATATGCCTTCTGTGCTGAACTGTGAAGAAGTGGTGCCTGACTCACTGGGACAGTTTTCTGATTGTCGGTTCAACATCATCTTGTAGTAGGCCGTTTCTCTGCCACGACATTTGGGAAGAAATAATTGCAGTAAATCCTTTTTCTGTTTTAAAAATTGAGAAAAACATGTCCATGTTTTAAAGACTAAACAAATTCCTCATACTAGCTCAGAATACCATCTGAGATGCAAAAATGATTGAGTGGATCATAAACTACAGCAGAAAATAATTGTATTATGAGAAAAAGAAGAAAGTGAGACTAGTCAGACTAGTCAGAGAATGCAAAAACCTATTTGTTGTCTTTAAAATCTGCTCCTTGGACTTCTTTTTAAGTTCCCTTTTGTCCTTAGGGGAGGGGGAAATTTCTTTGATTTAGTCAATTTATACCTTTTATACGGTATAAATTATTGTGCATTACGGACATTGTGATTTTGATGTGCTAAAACCTCTAGACCTCTTGAAGAGGCAAGGTCTCTTTCATTGTGAAAACAAAATAATAAAAGCTAATACATTTCTAATGCTAATCTTTTGAGTCTCTTTTCTTTCAGGACAAATCAATTAGCACTAGTTTACCTGTCCTAGATTTGATAGATGCAATTGCACCAAAAGCAGTTCGCCAAGAAATGGTCAAGAGAGAAGATCTTTCTTATCAAGACAAATTGAATAATGCCAAGTAAGTTTTAAATGAATAGTTTTTATTTTCATAAAGTGCAGAAATGCATGAATTCATGGCTTATTTAATGACTTATCAATTTCACAGAGAGGAATTACACTAATGTTAATTGATCTGTTTCAGAGAATGTTGTTTTGAATTCTAATATTCAAGAGCTATTTTGCAGCTGTTAAGTCTGCTAGAGCATTTGAGTTCACTCCAGTGCAATTAACTTAATACAGCCTGCTATAATCCCTAAGTTTCTAAGAAACATAAATGTTATGAGAACCAATAGCAAAATGGCTACCAATATAGTTGTTAATACATTTTTTTTCTTCACAATCATGTTCATTTTCACCCGGTGCTGATTTAACAGGCATATCCTGATTTTAAAATCTGTTGTTGCTATGAATCTTGGCATGTTAGTAGATGCTAGTTAAATAATATGTATTTTCTCTAACTTTCAAGGTATGCCATTTCAGTTGCTCGAAAAATTGGTGCTCGTATATATGCTCTCCCAGATGATCTGGTTGAAGTGAAGCCAAAAATGGTGATGACAGTGTTTGCATGTTTGATGGGAAGAGGACTGAACAAAATAAAATAATGAAGAGATTTAACACAACTTCCTGTGATGTTTAAGCATGACAAATGCTTCACAGCTTACGGAATTTCAAAACTTAGTACAAAATGAGAAATTGTATGTACAAATATATTAATTACATCCTGATGTGTTTTTATGAAATTGAATGAAATTTTAATACACTGATTATTTATGGTTGCTACTATTTTCAGAATGTTCATTATAAAATATCTAATTTGTTCTGCTTTGAAAACAAACCAACTCAACTGCATCAATCAAGCTCTGGTTTATTTACCATGTAACCACCTGTATCATTTTACCTTTCATGTTTTTTGAGCACCTATTGAGAAACTTTTTTGGTGGCTGTTAGTTAAAATTAGTCACACCTGTATCAAGATGCACTCCAGTCCCCATTACATTACCCTGAACTTCATAATTTATCATCCTTGCCTTATTCTTTAAGAGTTTAAATCCTGCTGAAACCTGAGTCTTGTCATTGATTTAAGTCAGAGCAAGTGAAGGCCTATGATATATCTGGAAGCTAAAGAATATTCATAAAGCTGATGAAACTTTTTGTGAGAATCATCTTTAAGTGTAGTAGCTTTGCTATTGAGCAAGAACTTCTATGGTCTGTGTCCTGAGGAAAAAAGCATAGTAAGCAGAAATGTAATAATGTTGTTAGATCTGCATAATTGTTACCTTTTTCAGTTGAACTACACAAGATTTTTTTTAATTTCATAAAATATTGTGAACAATAAAAGCCTGGCCTGTCCAGTTTGGGGGTTCACCTAAATGAATTGCATTTCCTTACAGATTGTTCCTTTGATTTTTACTGGAGTATATGGCATATATAGAGAGGATTTGTATAGGGTATGTTGTCTAGGTGAGATCAAGTCCATAAGTATTTTCATACTGATCTTAAGCAAATGTTTGTACCTTTCTATGCAGCCATAATTTTACACCAAAGATTTCTAATTTTTACCGGAATTTGAACAGTAAAAAACACAAAACTAAATACAAATGGACTTTTCTCTTTTAAAGATATGGAGCTGCTTTTTCTCTCCACTCCTGGAAACTGTAAGTGTGGCAAGATCCAAGCACGATAATAAGCGAGCAGTTGTAGCAAGCCTGTTGTCTTGCACAACATCTTAAGAGAAAGAAGATGCATCCATTTGATTTCCCTTATGTGAGTGAATACTCAGTCTCAGAGAATTAAGGGCTTGGATTTGTACCTGTTTTCTGTATACTGGCTGTTTTGTAAATTAGTGCTGTACTGCACTGTATACATTAGGAAAAAAAATCACATGGAATTATGCTATTAAGGATTTGTTCAAGCATATTTTGGTAAAATAGAAATGGATTTTCAGGGTGCCCCAGCTTCTCCACAGCATCCATCCTTTACTCAGCTAAAGGGAATAAGGCTGCTGGCGTGGTCAGCTCAGGATGACTGCTGCAGCTTGAGAAGAATTTGGGGATAGGGCCTTGTATATTAAGACTACCTCCACTAAACCACGAGAATAGCAGCTAGAACTGCAAATTATCAATATATGAAGTCACTTGTCTTTAAACTGTGAAGATAAAGGCATTAATTTCAACATAAAAAGGAAGAATAGCCGTGATGTCTAGAAGTACTTCCCTAAGAGTTGAGCGCAACAAACTTGTCAATGCTCCGTGTACGTACAGCGGCACGGCGCACTCAGGCTCTGTGCTCCTGCCCGCCCCACCCACCTCACAGCTCGGCCGGGCCTGAAGGCGCAGAGCCCCGCCGCTGCTGACCAGGCCGCTAATCGCTTCCGCGGGCTAAGGCTGAACCGCGAGGTGCGCAACGCTGCGGGAGGACCCGGCGCTGCCGCGGCCGAGCCACAGCCCACGGACGCGCTCCTCCCCGCCCGCCTCCCGCCGCCACCCGGCGAGGCGAGGCCGCCATCGGAGTCTGCGCGGTGCAGCGGGGAGCGGCCGCCCGACCGTGCCCTGCCCCGCCCCGCCCCGCCCTGCCCTGCCGGCCGTCGGTGCCGGGTGCCGCTGCCCCGCTCCCTCGGCGGCGCCGGGGGTCCTCCCGCTGCCAGGCCTCGCCCCGCCCGCGCGCTGATGGGCCTGGCGGAGCCGGCGCCATGGCGGCCCTGTACCAGAGCGCGGACCCGTCCGCTTCGGCCTCGCCCAACAAGCTGCTGGCGCTGAAGGATGTGCGGCAGGTGAAGGAAGAGACCACGCTAGACGAGAAGCTTTTCCTGCTGGCCTGCGACAAAGGTATGGAGCCCCTCGCTGCGCCTTCGGCCTCTGGCTCCGAGGCCTGAGCCGTGGGGCGGGGGCTGAACGCTTTCCGTGCGGCGGCCCTGTGCCCCGTGAGGCCAGGCCTTGTGGCGGTGTGCGATGGGCCGGTGTTTGTTTTGTGACGGCCCAGTAGTAGACGTTTGCTCTGGGTGCTTTTGAAGTTGCTTTCCAATGGGCGACCTACCTAGGCGTCAAAAAAATGTGTGGGGCGCTGAATGGCGCCTATGGTTGTGGGTGGGAAGAGATTTTTTCTCTTAAAATACGATGCTTGCTTACTTTAAGCACGTGTTTATATACCTTGAATAAAAACAGTCTTAAATCAAACTGTTCTTAATGCTTTAAAAGCCTTGGACCCCAAGACAGGCTTTTGATCAGGTGATGAATGGTTATGTGTTTCTTCTTAGCAGTCAGCGTGTTTCTGTGCAGCTCTGCCTGCTGCTGTCTGTGGGGTTACGCACTGCTGAGCAATGGTTCAGAAGCAACTGGCGGCCTGTGGAGCTGGGGTGCTCAATGGGAGCTCGGCGCCTTGCTGTCAGATGGACAGATTGCCCACAGCCCTGCTGCTGGTGGAACCTGTTCTGGAGACCAGAGCCAGGCAACATGCTCTCAGAGTGTAAACAGAGGCTAAGAGAGCTAAAGAGTGCGCAATAAGATAACAACAAAAAGATCTGTAAAATAATAATAAAGAAACAACTGTTGTGATTTGTCTGATAGCTGGTTTAGTACTCTTGCAGGCTGTATCTGAACGTTCTGTGAGTGTTCTCTTTGTCGTGGTCCTCTGTGCTGTGAAATAGCTTGTTAGAGACAGAAATAAAACTTTTCCCCTTGATAGCAAGGAGCAGTTAAACAGAATAATACTGTAAAGGGCAGTGTCAGTACTGCTGCGTTTGTACTTCAGGCGAGTTGGAAAGTGCAGATGTCTACTCAACACAGTTAATTTTACTTGCTCATCAAACTTGCTCCTTGATTTTTGTAACGTTGCGGCATTGTATCACCCTGACTTTGATGATTGGTACGTTAAAGTTGGAAATAAATAGGAAATGCTAATATGGCTTGTACTCAAGAGATGAGGATGTGTTTGTGGTGTTATATAGAGGGCTGCTCTGATGCTGTGGTTCTTCTGCACCAAGTAGCCTTCTTTGATGTAGTTGATGTTTCCAGTCTCATAAGCTATGTATGCAGTGTTGCCTCAGTTTTGAAAAGTACCTGTGCTTTTGTGTGTACGTGTGTTGGTTTTCAAGATGGGAACTAAGAGGATAGATTAAAGTACGTCTTAGTGCTTTTCTGACAGAACTCTTGGTGCATCTTCAGTTTTCTCTCTGGAGGGAGAATTCTCATCTATCTTGACTTCTTAATTGCCTGATGTACTCATTGTATTGTCAGTTGTAATGGATTGTAGCTGGTACTTCAGCATGTTCACGTGCTTTTATTGCTTTATAATAAGAAGAACACTGAGATATATTCATACATTGCTCATGCAGGTGATTATTACATGGTTAAGAAACTCTTAGAAGAAAACAGCTCGGGTGAGATGAACATAAATTGCGTAGATGTGCTTGGAAGAAATGCTGTTACCATAACCATTGAAAATGAAAATCTGGACATACTGCAGCTTCTCCTGGATTATGGGTGCCAGGTATACAACACATGGATTATTGAAAACTTTGGAGTGTGGTCATTGATCTGTGTAGTCTATTTCATTTAGATTTTTTTCTGTTGACATGTTGGAATTTGGAAGAAATAGAATCTGTCTTTATGGGCACTTCAGCCTTCTTTTCCAGATAATAATTGTAAAAATTGCTTCCTTCTCACTAGTTGACTTTTCTAATGGGGTTTTATTGACATAGCAAATGTATACTAACATTTTTAATTATGCTGGCAATTCTGATTTTTATATTAAATGATTTTCCTATGTTAGGTGTGGCATATATAGCATCTTGAAACAAAATACATAGTATGTAGTCAGTGCATAACATTAAAATGTTTGGAGTAGCAGATCTCATTAGCTCTGAAGCACCGTAATTTTTTAAATAGGAGCACGGGTAGATAAATGCACTTTGTCATAGATGAGCTCAAGTTAAGGTAAGCGTGCATTTCCACTGTGCCTTCTTGTAAGACTTAATCTGTGGTGAGGCACAGAGCAGAGGCAGTTTCATATCAGCAGTGCTTGTTTGACTCTGTTCTGTTCTTGTAAGTGTGCTCTGCTACTGCCAGGAGAGCTGTAGCTACGATGGCGTTTCAAACAGGAAAAGAATAATCATTTTGGCAGAAAAAGAAAACAAGTAGCTTTCCCTTCCCTGGATCTCCATTTTAGTGGCAATATTCCAAGCTGTCTTTTTTTCTTTTAATTTTAAGTAAATGTTTGAATTTTCTAAAGTGAATTTAAAAGGATGCTATGAACTGCAGAGAAAGTGAAAAGCTGTTTAGCTTAACTTCAGGGAAGTCTCAGAGGTAGTCATGAGCCCAGGAAGAAGGTTCATATTTCCAGCTTTACAACAGAGCTATGAAGGCAGGGCTGAAGTATGCGGTGTATCTCAGTGTGTTACACTGACACTTGGTTTTTACATTTTTATTAAGCTTTTACACCCTTGCTTATAATCTGTCTCTTAAAACCTGATTATTTTTTTTAGTATCCTATGTCATCTTTGCTGACAGGTAAGTTTTACAGTTGGTGGTTCTGCTGTTCACGCAGTAAAACAAATTATCAGTAATACTATGCTAACTCCTGGCATGGCAGCTGGAACTTGATGTGGTCGTATGAAGAACATTTTTCAGTACTTAATTTTAAGTAAGTAAAACTAATAAAATTTATGTAATTTAATGTATGTATTTTTAAAATTTAGTTTGGCTCCAGGTTGAGTCTTCACTTTGTTTAAGGTAATGCTATTTTTATGTATAATTTGTTTTCTTTTTTTAGTCATCAGATGCACTTTTGGTGGCTATTGACTCGGAAGTGGTGGGAGCTGTTGACATTCTACTGAATCACCGACCGAAAAGATCCTCCAGGCCAACCATTGTAGTTGAGTGGTGGTGTTCTGTGCTTTTTTGGTTGGACAGTAGGGAACTGTGTGTGTTCTGGGTAACTGTGATATTTAAAACAAGGTCCTTAAATGAAATTCTGCATCTCTAAGCTGACAGAACTTGGATATCAGAGATCATTATGGCATCTTTTGTCTTAATGATAGAATATGTTATTTTGCTTTATTGCCTGTAGGAGTCCAGAAGCTTTATACGTTCCAAATGCTAACAGGTGCTGAGAGAAAAGGAAATGCATTGAAACTTCTTAGAATTTTCAGGCAAATCTGTAAACATCAAAACTTCACTTTGAAATTAATCACTTGAATCATTTTGATGATGCTAAAGTACAAATTTCTAGAAGTATCTAAGTGGAGGCAGAGAAAGGAATGGAGGGAATAATGCATTATGTATCAATGTGTGTTACAGCCAGGATATTTTTTGTACACTTAGGTAGTAAATACACATTTTTTTTTTAAACTCTAGAGCAAAATGCACTTCAATGTATACAAATGTGTTATTAAGGTGAAGGTAGGCAATGAATGCTTGGTGTTCTTTGCAAATAAACCAGAAATGTTCCTATGTCACTTTCTCTCTTTCTGGTATTTATATGAGAAGGGTTTGGATGTCGTTACACTTTTTTTTTCTTCTTTTTTCATGCTATGAAACTTTGAAAAAAAATACTTTGATCCCAATTAATTCCTTTGTTAATGCTGAGCAGTAAAAGTAACTTGTACTGAAAACACTATGTAATAGAGGTGTATGTAATAAATTGATACTTCCTCTGTTTTATTCTAGAAACTAATGGAACGCATTCAGAACCCGGAATACTCAACAACCATGGATGTGGCACCTGTCATCTTAGCTGCTCATCGCAATAACTATGAAATTCTCACCATGCTGTTAAAGCAAGACATATCATTACCCAAGCCTCATGCTGTAGGCTGTGAATGCACACTCTGTACTGCAAAAAACAAAAAAGACAGTCTGCGACATTCCAGGTAAGATTTTTCAATTATATATATATATATGTATTTGTACATATATATATATATGTATTTGTATGGGAACTATTGAGTCACTGATTGATCACCTGACACAAAGACTGGACTAGCTGTGGGAGCACAGGTAAGGTAAAGGCAATTGAGCTGTGTGACAGGAAGGGGTGGAACCTGGCTGCACCTCTCCTAGACCCCCTTTAAGAGCTGACTGCCACTAGGGAAGGGTCTTTTTCTGGAGAGCCCTCCTTTGTGGAGCTTTTCATTGTGAGCCCAAATCTTTGGATACAGATGAGCATTCCTTCTCTATTCGTTCCTTTGCCATCTCACTACAGTACTCCTTCCAACTGTACATTTGTTGACTGTACCCTGTTTTGAATGTCATAAAAACCCTGTTTTTATGTCATGTGGCTTGATGAATGTAAACTAAAGATGTGTTTTTCCAGTATTCTTGAAAGTAGAAGACTTTCTTTCCGAAGATGTAAGTAGGGAAAGAAATTTTTACTGATCTTAATTGGTGAGCATTGAGTGTTACAGGGTTTTTAGATTGTTTGGTGTTGGGATTTAAGCACTTCAATACAAATGTTCTGTACAATTGTACTTTTTACACTCTGCTATGTTCAGTAATTGCTGAAACTCGTTATCAGTGCTGTGGGATGCCACAAATATTACAGTCTGGAAAAGAAAGCTATAAATGTACTATGAACCTGTAACTAACAGTACGAGATGTAATAAGTAAAGATGTCTGGACAAGCTGTGGAAAAGTTGTACAGGTGCTGAGGAGCAATGCTGAAGTTTTGTTGTGGCTCTTTGTCTGTGTTAATGGATTTTACTGTAGTAAATAGACTCGTGGTTGGTCTGCAAGGCCCAGTGAAGTATTTCTGCTTCAGAGAGTGAGTGTTCTTCCCGTTTGTTTTTAAAAGTATCTCCCATACAGTAAGTGTTGTTGCACTTCGAATTGTACTTAATAATAATTACTAGCTAACTATGGCAGGAAATTTGTGTTTTAAACTTGCAACATTCTTTTTTTTTTTTTTCTGTTTGGGTTATATTAATTTTTCAGCTGGAAAGAGACGAAAGAGAGAGGTAATATTTCAAGAGGCAAAGTGTGGGGAATATTAATGACAGTAAAAGACTGTATGTGTATGTCTGCAGGAAATGTTTGTTATGGAATAAAGGATGTGTGGTAGTGTTAGCCATGGGAGAGGAGCAGCATGTTATTTTCATGAGGCTTAAAACTGTCATGCTGAAAATAACCTTTAAAGATACAGTTAATGGAGACCTGTTTACATTGCATTTTAGCAACGCATGCACTTTGAAAATAATGGCATTGTGCAAAACAGAACTGAAAACCATTTGAGTAAGTTTGTGTCAGGTATTCTGCTTCTGGACTGGAAGGGGGTGTTCACTAACTCATCTCCATTACGGTCCACTGTTTAGACCGTATGATTAATATAAAGGAATAAGGAACCCAAAACACTTCTGCATGTTCTCGTTTGCTTTCCGTGGCAGGGCTAATTAGGTGGGTAACACGCCTTGTGCAGAAAAGCCTGAACGTGGAATTCAGAAAGCTACTGGCACAAATCTGGCTTTGAAGTGAAAACTTTGGATTGAGTATGCTATTTTGCTTCTCTCATGGGTATGAAGAAAGTATATAGGCTCTTTATCACCTCTTTTCCTGAGCTAGCTGGGATAATTTTACCCATCTGAAGTAGCTGAGAGATGAATTCTTTTGCCTGCTGCTCTCCCCTGTTCTTAGTTTGTTAGAGCCTTCAGTGCTTTACTTCCCTTTTGGTTACAGTTGAAGAACCTATGGAGCTACTATATTACATTTTAAAATGTCAACGTTTTATCAATGCTATTGCCTTAATTGATGTCCTTGTGCAGAAGATGCTGGTGGTAGTTGAAACAGTGAGAAAAAGAAGAGGGTAGCAGTTTGGCAGCTAACTTTTGCTATTTAGAAAAATGAGGATTAAAAATGTGAAGGGCAACGTTCCTTGACATACTACATTTAATGATTATTTTTTTCTAGTTGTAGGAAGCTCTCTTATTTTGTCTTTAAGCAATTTTATGCACATTGTGGAAGTGATTTAAAATTGCTAATCACAGGAAACACCATTTTCCTTGATTTATTTTGCCATAGGTTTCGTCTTGACATCTACCGGTGTTTGGCCAGTCCTGCTCTAATAATGTTGACGGAGGAGGATCCAATTCTGCGAGCTTTTGAACTTAGCGCGGACTTGAAAGAGTTAAGTCTTGTTGAGGTTGAGTTCAGGTAGGAATTGGAAAGCACAACCCAACTTCAATACCTGTATGGAATGACATACGTAGAAATGTGAATGCATTAGAAAAATTGTGGGTCTTGTTCTTGTTGCTTTTTTTCGTAATTTCCATGTTTAAACTGATGAGTAGAGATTATTTTAAAAGCTTGTAAAGTAACTTATGTGTCTTTCACAGTTGTTTTGTCAGTTTAACTACTTGATTCTGTCTAATGTCGTTGCAAACTACACTAAAATTGTATTTATGTAATAATGCTACATAGAAACCTGCTCAGAATTGTCTTGGGAATGGTTTGGTCTTTAAAAGTGACTTTTTTTTCTTAGCATAATATACAAGCCCAGCAAGAAATATACAAGGAAGGATAGCTAATGGAAACTCTGATATCAGTGTAATAGTATCTACTGTTTCTGTGTCTTCCAGAAATGATTATGAGGAGCTAGCTCAGCAGTGCAAAACCTTTGCTAAAGACTTACTTGCACAAGCAAGGAATTCACGGGAGCTGGAAGTTATTCTGAATCATACATCTAGTGATGAACATGTAGACAAACGAGGGTTGCTGGAAGAGAGGATGAACCTAAGTCGCTTAAAACTTGCAATCAAGTATAATCAGAAAGAGGTTTGTTTTTACTGTGGTTTGGTAGGCTTTGTGTTTTTTATTTTGCTAGCGATTCATTGAATTTACTGATCTGCCCATAGGCATAGAAGCAATTAAGTTTGCAAGTTACAGAAGTAATATGAACATTATCTGCATGTGGGAACAGAGAAATATTGCCTCAAGATAGTATTTCCTTTGTATTTATTTTTGGGGAAAAAAATGTGGCATTTTCGCTATTGCAGTCGACTTGCTTTTTAGTGAAAAGCTCTGGTGGTGGTAATTATTTGTTCACATCCTCAGTAAATCCTTATGTAGGGGAGCATGGATCCTTAGGTCCCATACATTACTTAACATCTTACTTGTCTTTAGCTGTTCAGCTTTAGCCAGCCCTTATCTCTGCTCTGTAATAATAGTGCTAGACTTAGGCTATGTTCAGCTATGTTCATAAAAGTGCCTTTTAGTGTCATCAACATGGGACTTATTGATGTTGTAAGTTTATGTTGTCTTTATCTACTGACAAATGATAAGTTTAGTTTTGCTGCACTAGTGGCAGATAGGCATTTGTTGGGAGTCTAGTACAAAGACTAGTACTGAGAGAGAGCTTCCGTGCAAAATCCATTTTTAGTTGGCGTTTTCAGAAGGCATTATAATTCTGTTTGTTGTATGTATATAAGCTTAAACTGCACGTGAAACTGTTAGAATACATAATGCTTAAGTCACCAGCTGCAGTTATGGAGTGTCTGAAAACCAGCACTACACATCCCTGGTATGAATTTAACACACAATGAACTATTTCTGCTTTTTAACAAAGTTGCTGTTTTTTTAATCGTGGTGGCTGGAGAAAAAAATCTGTTGTGTGGTATCTTTGCAAAATGTATAGTTGCTGGCAACTTTAATATAAACGCATTTTAGCTAATATATGATCATATTGGTGTCTTTTTGTTGATTTCTTCTTTAAATTAAAGTACAAAACATGTTCTGGTGCAAATATATTCTTTTGTAACTCCATGCAAATCAGTACCTGACATTTGAAGCTACATTTGCATGGTCTTCATAACCTTCAGTCCAAAACTGTCTTCTTTTGAAAGACTGAGTCATAAAAGGTTACTCAGATCTAAAACAAAACCTGCCAGAACAGCTCTATAGGGGTTTTTAAGTACTGTATATAAGATTGATTACTTGTTTAGTCCTAGTCTTTGAAGTTGTTGCATTTTGCAGTGTGGGTAGTATATTAAAATTGCATTATGTTGTTCTTCACGTGGTCTTTACTGTTTTATATAATAACTCAGATAATACAGCTGTCTGAGGTGTGACATCTGTTTATATGGTAAATTTTTAAGTTATTGAAAATCAGACCTTATTTTTAACATGGAAACAATTAAAAGTTTTTTATATAATTCATATTTAGTTGTTAGCTTTAGAGAGAAATTAAAACACTGTTTATAGTGGACCCATTTATTTATTTGATAAATGGCTTTTATTTATTTGATAAATTGGCTCTTTTATTTATATATATTTTATTTATACAGCTCTTATTGTTATTTCAACTTAATATTTATCCCATTTCCTGTTCATTGGTGGTTTCTCATTGTTGGAAAATTGACTTTAATAATCACTGTTAAGAAACATGAGTTTGATTTCTTGTTTGTTTTCTCTTTTTCCAGTTTGTTGCTCAGTCTAACTGTCAGCAGTTTCTCAATACTGTGTGGTTTGGACAGATGGCAGGCTATCGACGCAAGCACACATGCAAAAAAATTTTGACTGTTTTGATGGTTGGCATTTTCTGGCCAGTTCTGTCCCTGTGTTACTTGATAGCACCTAAATCACGAGTGGGTCGCATAATTCACACTCCGTTTATGAAGTTTATTATTCACGGAGCTTCGTATTTCACATTTCTTCTGCTACTGAATTTGTACTCTCTTGTCTACAATGAGAACAAGAAGAATACGATGGGACCAGCCCTTGAGAGAATAGACTATCTGCTGATAATATGGCTAATTGGTAGGTATGATTTGAGCTGGGTGACAAATACTGACACTGACCAATAGTGATTTGTACTACTTCTCTGTAAAACCATCCTGTTATTAACTGTGTGACAGAGGTTTCATCTTTGAAGGTGTGTATTACAAGGGAAGAAGGGCATTTTGAAAAGCACAATATGTTACCACAATCTCTAGTTATCTCAGAAGGTGAGGTGTCAGAGAAGAATGTTGGAGGATCTAATAGGAGAAATGTGGATTTTATTTCAGAAGCACAGGTAGCATTTTGAGTGATGCAAGTGAGATTCAGTTGTACAGTAGGAAATTAATGTAGAAACTCGTCTTAAGTTTAAGATATTTTAAAGTTCAAATGTAAGTAATAATAGTATGGGGAGAAGCTGTGTGTTCCTTTACTGATTTTGTCTGGTGTTACGCTGAGGAATGAATTGAGTTCAGATGTTGCTTTAAATTTTTTCAAGAAGTTTATTATGAACGGGCAGCCTTGTTTCATATTTTGATAATTTAGTCATTGTAAGTCATGACTCCATGTTCCAATTCTATTTTCCTGTTTTACAACTTTCCATTTCTGTGTCGTTGTCACTGATTATAATAACCATACCTGAAGTGGTCCTTGTTAATTTTGCTTTATGCAGTAGAGGGAGCACAGGTATAATTTTTGTTGAGTAGATTGCTCGTGAACTTTTGTTTTCACTTGATTTTTGTTTCTTTTTGTTTTTAAATTAAAATTTGACACAGGAACAATTGAAGTTTATGCCTTAGTAGGAGGTAATAAAATATTTATAATTGACACATACATCGTTGTCTGAAATTTTAAAAAGCAGTGATATAGTTGAAAGCAGATTTTTTCTCTAAGTAGTTGTGTGGGGGTTGTTTGTTTCATTGGTAATTATTATTTTCATTGTTAGCTGTAATAAGTGTTGAGTATTTCATGCAGATTAAAAAAAATCTGAAATCCCTAGTGATCTCCTACATAAACACTTGTAAGTCTTATAGTGGAAGCTTCGAGTACAGAGTCCAGGCATTACAGACTCCTCCTGTTTTGAGAATCTGTGTCTGATTTAGACATTCTCTTACTCCATCAAATCCAATGTAGAAAGAAGATATGTAATTAAGTGATCATGGAAATTTTAATGAAAATGTGTAGAAACATTTTGGTTTCTTCATGTGATATTTTAACATGCAGGCTCCAGAAAAGATTGAAAAATTACCTGTAATTAACATTAACCACCAAAATCCAGTTGTTTTTCACATTGTTGAATCCTAAATATGTTGAATTAATTTTACGTTTAGCTTGAATGCATTTTTCCAAATAATTTATTTTAGAATTCTGTTGCAAATATTTGGTAATAACGTAGTTAGAAAATACGTGATAAACACAAGAACCAAATAACAAGAACTTATCAATGTGGTTTTCTAGAGCCCTATTGGCGTACTTCTAAAAATCAGTGTCAAAATAATGGCTGCAGAATTTCTAACACAGATAGCAGCAAGTTTTGTATTCAGTGGGTTACTTTACAAAAGAGTAAATAGTGCAACTTTTCTTTCCAAATTGTTAAGCCTGAATTATGAAAGCTTATTTCCCATCAAAATACAGAAAATGCAAATTCTTGTCTGTGTAGATAATGGTAACGTCGTCTTTATCTCTGACTCCATTTGCAGATTCTTTAAAAATTTCAGTGTAAGATACGTGGTGATCATATGGAGCAGTGCAAAGGTTCTGGTTTAGAAGTGTTTTCTTAATAACAAGGAAGAAACACATTTTTGGAAATCTTTCAATTAATGGTGCACAGCACATTTTCTTGTTATACCTGTCAACATAGCTGTAAATCTGATGGAAAAAATAATCATGTATAGGTATCTGATTCTTTTTTTCTTTTTTAACCATTTGCTTGATCTTGTTCATGCTGGGCTGAGGTCTTAACAGTGTTTAATTAGCAGAAACAAACATACTGCTTTTCTCCTGGGCTGCATATGGAGGCATACACCTGAAGTACTGTGAGAACATTGAATAACTGATTATTCATAAAAATCAAAGATGTCATTATATTTAATCTAACAGTCCTTTCAACGTTTATAAAAACATCAGCCTGTTCCAGACATTCAATTAGTAAAGTTCCTATCAGCACTGTCTTTCTGTATGGCCAGATATGGTTAGCAGTGCTGAAATTCAGTTTGCTGTAATGATTCCAAATGTTTGTCTGTCATTCTGACTTCTCATTTTTGCGATCTTAGGCCACAGTCTCTTTTCTCTGCTTATATTTATAACATCAGGGTAGGAAGTGCTTCTACTTACTGATCTTTTTAGTGACAGTTACTGAGCTGATTATTCTTTAAGAACAATTTTATAATACATACACACCTCCAAAAACACGTGATGTTTTTTATAGACTATGTTGTGCTTTTAGAAAAAAAAATGAATACATTCCTGTCAGAGAAAAAAAAAATAAAACTGTATTTTTGCTCTCTGCCTTTTCTGAAATTTGAGTCTTTGCTGTACAAGTTTTTTCTACAGTCCATTTCCTTTCATGTATTTTCTATTGTTGACTGTATTGCTTAGTTTGGAAAACAGGCTTGAAGGTTTGAAAGTCTTGTTGCCTGATGAGTGAAGCATATATTCCATGCAGTGGTTTCTAGTAAATGTACGTGGTTCTCTGTTTCTCTTTGCTAAGACTTCATTTACAAAACCCAGTCAAAGGTGTTTTACTTGTAGTAGAGTATCTAGTGAGTACAATAGCTTGACTACTTTGCCTTTTAATTTTTTTCTTTCTTCCTTTCCACTACAGGAATGGTGTGGTCAGATGTTAAAAGACTCTGGTATGATGGTTTAGAAGACTTTTTAGAAGAGTCACGTAATCAGCTTAGTTTTGTCATGAATTCCTTGTATTTGGCAACTTTTGCTCTCAAAGTAGTTGCCCATAACAAGGTGAGCACCCATCTTCATAAAATATATGCTCCTCTGAGATAGACTGGGCAAATATAGAAGCATCTTGAAGGAGAAGTTGAAAAGGGAGTTAGAACTTCTTTAAGAACTCAGTTCTCATTTGGGTTATTCTCCCCATACATCTTTTCTGATCTGGCATTTGAGGTAGCCTGATTTCATAGGCCAGTAACTATGCAGAAGCTGTTTCTAACCAATGTGTTTAGATCATCTAACATTTTTTGTAACAAAATTTTCTTGAGTTTTCTGTTACATATGTTCAGATGTTACAGGGCATTGGTTTTGTTGTTCTTGTGGTTTTGTTTTGTTGTTTTTTAATGTGAGAAGGAAAAGCCCCAAGGCTATAGAAGAGCCTTGTCTTTTCTGTGTGGAAAAACCATTTGGGCCTGATTGAAGATGCAAGTTTTGAATGTGATCATTTCCATTCTGTTGCATGTGTTGTTAACGGCACAGCATATGGCAAGCTGCCAGACGAATTGAGTATGAATATTTTAGTAAAATCCAAGCCAGTGCAGTAGGCCATTATTTTGTATTGCAAACTGTGAGTTGACAGCTGTCTGGCAGTTAAGGAGAGCTGAACCAGTTTATTTCCCTCCCAGCCTGATGTTTGGCTTATTTACCCTGTACTTATGTTGTTGATTCAGAGAATGGTAATCATTTGGAAAGGAAAGCTCTACTTCATGTAAAAAAAATGGAGAGGGAATGCCATGTTAGGCTGCCTTCAGAACCATTTTGTTTGGAACTAACCCACATACAGTAGCATTTTATTTGCCAAGAGCCCTTTGCTGCTAAGTTATAATCTTTTTGGAGATGTAAGACTTCTGTCCTATGTGAGAGGCACATGGTGACTTTTTGCCGATTTTATATGGCAAAATGTATTTTTTTATTGTTTATGAATAATTTAGCAAACCAAATAAAAATGCCTCTTTAGCATCTTAGCTCTATATTGTAGGCGCTGAAGCAGTAAGAAATAAGAGTCTCCTTAGCAGAGAGATTTATGCACATACAGTTGCAGTGTATGCAAACATGTTTATCTTTGTTTCTTGTGATCTTTGTGCAGTACAATATTGGGCAAATAATTTAAATCAACTGTCTGTTTCTTTGTTCTTAAGTGTCCATTTTGAGACAGCAGGAGCTGAGTACTGAATTTGAATACTGATTGTTTCCCGCCAAGCTGAAAGTTAGGGATCTGTGGGATTAGTTGAATTGTACCAAGTGGAGACACTTCACAGGTGTTCACACCAACATTTTACTTATGACTTTCATTTTCTGTAGTCTTTTGAAAGTCAGTTACAGGAATCTCATGTCCTAATTCTCTCTAAATCTTTCTGAAACTGATTAAGACATAAGCTAGTTAGTTTTGAAGACTTTTATGTATATATATGTATTTTTTTTCTATCAGGATTTCATTTTTTTAAGTGGTCCTATTTTACTAGTCAATGCCCGTGTTTTTAATAGTATACAAGTCTGTTTTTACCAGCCATGCAAAACTGAGTGAAAGGGAAAGCAGAACAGAAGATAAATACTTGCTTAGCAATTAGTGAGGAGCAGAATTAGGGATTGAATTTAAGTTGCCTGTCTTCTGTCTCTCCCTGGAATGACTTTAAGTTGCCTTTGTCAAAAAAGAAGGAGATACGTGAAAGAGATGCTTCGCCCATGAATCATGTGTCAATTTCTTGTATGGTATTATCTGTTTTAGGGGCAAAAACAGAGTGGTACATGGGTATATTTCTGTATTTACGGTCTAAGTGACGTCAGTTTGTCCTTTTTACATCGCAGTTTCATGATTATGCTGAAAGAAAGGACTGGGATGCATTTCATCCTACACTAGTGGCAGAAGGTCTTTTTGCATTTGCTAATGTTCTGAGTTATCTGCGTCTGTTCTTCATGTACACAACCAGCTCTATTCTGGGACCACTCCAGGTAAATACCGTCACGACTTGAGAAAATCAATCAAGAAAACATCTTAACTTACTGTGAAGAGTCTTACTAGGAAAAGATAAAGAAAGAAAAGTAAGAAAGGCAGAAAGTAGAAATGATATTGCATTGATGTTTTCATTGTTTTTTTAATCTCATTTAAAATGCACTGGTTTAGGTGGGGAAAGGTAAGAGAACAGAAGACATGTAGTTCATTTATAATATTTATATAATGATAATTATTCTGTCTTTTTGTTCTGTTTTGTTGTTACTGTAACATTCTGGTTCAGTGTCTGAAATTTCAAAAACTGTAAGGATAAGAATATTCCTATGAAGTTTTGTGCAAATTGAAGTCCTGAGTTTTTAATGCTAAAAGGTAGAGGAATGAGATGTGTAGCACTAAAGAGTAACCAAAAGCATTTCTGTTTGTTGGTCTTCTCAGTGAAGTTGAGTAGTATTGAGCAAGTTGCTTTGGTTTAAAACAAAAAAAACCAAACCAAAAACAAAGGAAAAAAAAAAAATCATCATGATCATCCTATAGCCAGGGGGAACAGGTTACTTCTTTCTTTCTTTGAATTTTCTTGAGCATTCCCATGCATGACAGTGACAACGTAGAAGAATATTACCTGTATGTAATACATTTAGCTCGGTGATCTTGGGGGTTGAAGGGAGGCGCTAACAGTTGTGTATGATGGTGGAACACTAGAAAACGCAGCAGTTTTACGTGCATATTTTTTTCACTTAAAGTTGCATTTCAAAATGTTTTTGTGAATTTAATTTCCCTCTGGTTTGAGAACAGAAATTGAGGTTTGTACTGAATTTATGCCACGTGGTGTTGTTTTATTGTTGTTGATTGTTTTTGAAGCACAGACCCAGAAGCTTCATGATGATGCTCACTGTGATAAAAGTCAATATGGAGTGAACTAGAGAGTCCAGTGTGACACTGTACAGAATGGAAAGTGCCTGGAGAGTAGTGGAGTGGATCTAAGCTGTTAAGTCAGCACATTTAGGATGCAGTTACCTCACTCAATTTTTTTGATTGGAAGGAGGAAGACAGCTTTCTTCAAAAAAATTCTGTGGCTGGAAATCACATCTTAGTCCAGTGATGCTTACAATATACAGCAACATTTTCTTCCCCCATTTTTTCAGTTTAGCTTCAGTGCTCGGTGCAGACTGCTTTTTTTTTTTCCCCCTTTCATTTTATTTTGAAAAGCTGAAACCCTCACAAACTGAGGCACCTCTTTTTCTAAAGGCACAGCTTAATGGAGAGAAAAAAAGAAAAAGCTTTGCTTAGGTATACTTCCAACTTCTCTGGCCACAGTTCCTGAGAGATTTATAACAAATTGGATCAGACTTCTTTCTCATCCTGATACGATTTTTTGGGGGGGGAGGTGGTAATGTTATTTGTTTATGGTTTTTATTTAATAAAGCTGATTGTCATCATCAATGCTCTGTTTGTGTCAGCTGAATGAACGGATGCTGGGAATAAATAAAGTAGTCATTTAGTGATTATCCTGGTGGAATTTGTCCTAATAAATTGAATAAAGGCTTATACCTCTCTCCTAATAAACAGAACTAATTTTAAGAGCTTAGAGCAATCAAGTATTATTTAGAGGGATCCTGTAATGATGAAGGCAGAATTAATATTTGAGAGAAGCATTAATTTTTTTTTAAGTTCTTGGTGCTCAACTAGAGCTACACCAAAGGTGGTTCTGGAGTAAGTAACTTTGGATCAGATAAATAGCTCTAGTATCAAGGTTTCAGGATCTAGCTGAGAAGATGCACTTGGAAGTCCAACTCATTTTAATGACTTGGAGTACTTAATCTTGATGCACAAGTAATTATTGTTTGGAATGTTTTAGTTTAATAATCCCTTTGTGAAAAGAAAAAATAGTTGCTTGTTTAATTACAGTTTTTAAAATCACTGTGAATTGGGCTTTAACCAGTGTTAACCTAGTTCTTGTAATCAATTAAATAATGCTGGAAGGCACTTCTTTTTGTTCTTGCCCTTTTATTTAGTGATGTTGCTGTTAATTATTTTTGTATTTTTTATTTTATTTATATTTCTAATGGAAATCTACTTGTACACTTAATTTTTTCAAAGTCTTGATGTTGCAGTAAGCATTAAGCTTGTTGTACAAATTGATTGAACGTTGAAGTCTCCACATTTTAAAGAGGTTCACTGTTTAATGTGCATATTTATTTATGTACTAGATCTTTCACAAGTTTTTTAATAGGAGCCTGTGTTATGAAATTTTCCAGGTAAATAAAAACAGTCAACAGTCACTTCATTCAGTGGCACACTGAAGCTTATGTTATTACTGTTGGCCAGTACAGCTTGTGCAACAGCTCTTACAGTATTCTCTGAAAGTAGGTCACAAAGTTCAAATAGTGGTAATCAAATATGGCACGGTAACCCAACAGTGTGCACTGGGGGGGAAAGGCAGCTACTGTGTTCTTTTGGCTACTAGAGTTATTTTTAAGCATTTGGTTACTTTACTTACTGACTCAAACCCTGTTCTAGCACAGACTTATAAGTTGGCTCTGTGTGGTGGGTTTTGTTTTTTGTTTGTTTGACTGATTGATTGATTAACAGAACATAGAATAGTTTTCCCCTAGATTAGGTTTGTTGGTCTCATTAGATTTCAAATGTTTAGTAATTCTAAATATTTTGGGTAGAACTTCATAACTGTATGAAGGAAGCAACAGTTATTTGGTTCGTGTTACTGATGCTGAATAAAAAAAGTTTTGGATCATTTATTCATTTTGTATGTACTTGTTTTAGCTTTCATCTGCTATGTGACTTTCTTGAGTGGGACCATGAGTCATTTAAGACAGGAAATGTTACTTGATGTTCTTTGTTTGTTTTAACAGGATGAATGTGATAAAATAGTGTGGTGGGGATTGATTCTTCCAGATCAAATGATGTAATTACTGCATAGCTTTGTCTAGGTGCTAATTCTCCTGAAGTCTACACCTGTGGCAGATTGCAATCAGTTTGAGAGAATCTGCTGTGCAGCTGGGATGCTCAGCGAGTCTCCTGCAGCATGAGAAGGAGCAAAAGCAAGAGCTGGCACTTAGGTTCTTCAAGTGCAAGTTTGCTGTGAAACTGGTGATACTGTCCTGGAGTATGATTCGGAAGAGATCAATTTGTGTAGTATTAGGATTTACACATGATAATTTGTGGGAAGAGTAATTTAAATACTGTGAGCAGTTTCTTATGTCTGTATAAAAATATGTGTTTACAACAAAAACAAGCCAAGGTCTTCGAACTGAAAAAATTCTCATGCTATTTTTTTTTTATGTTCTATTTATACTGTTGCAGAATTTTATGTAGGATGTTTTGAAATGGAAACAAATGATTTGAATGTTGTATCTTCTACACTTTACAGCCTTCAGATTTTATGTGCTTACAGACATGCATAACATGTATACTTAAAATCTTACATAAAGCATACCATGAATTAATTCTCTATTCCGCAGATGGTCTTAGGTATGCTGTTTTGATTTGTGGTGAATTATGATTCCAAATGTTTTGATTAGCTCAGTGTCTTCATTAAGTGTTTTCTTAGCTTTCCTATTGTAACAGTTGTGTTGAAGTGTATCTCATTTAGTGCTTCTATCTATTGACTTTTGAGCTCTTGATTACCATTAATATTATGAAAACAATGTAAAATGTATGTGATACTGAAACATAGATTTTCTTTTAACAACTAGAAACTGTCACTGAAAAATAATGCAAGGATATCTCCTAATTATGTGATCTGTTCAACTTACCCATGTTTAGTGTCTTAAGTGTCAAGTTTTTTGTTGTTACTGATTAAAGTCTGAAGGAGGATAAAAACAGTAATTACATGTTGTGCTGAAACAGGCAATAAATCTATTTCACAGATTTCAATGGGACAGATGCTGCAAGATTTTGGAAAATTTCTGGGCATGTTCCTCCTCGTTTTGTTCTCGTTCACAATTGGATTGACACAACTTTATGATAAAGGATTTACTGTAAATGAAGAAGAAAGGGACTGTGCGGGTATTTTTTGTGAAAAGCAGAGCAACGACACATTCCATTCGTGAGTTGATACCTATCAATTAGCTGAGTTGTTCTGACCTTTAATTCCCAGTAATTAAACAAAACTGGGGTTTTTCTTTGAACTTGAATATAGGTCACTAAGCTCATGTGAATTTTGCTTTACCTAACAAGGTTTTTCTTGTTTTTGTAGGTTCATTGGCACGTGTTTTGCTTTGTTCTGGTATATTTTCTCACTGGCACACGTAGCAATCTTTGTCACGCGCTTTAGCTATGGTGAAGAATTACAGTCTTTTGTGGGTGCTGTTATTGTTGGCACCTACAATGTGGTGGTTGTGATAGTACTAACTAAACTCCTCGTGGCGATGCTTCATAAGAGTTTTCAGCTGATAGCAGTAAGTGTTCTCTGATTAACTATCGGTGATTGCTAGCTGGTAAAAGGTCTGGAGCACAAGTATTATGAAAGACGGTTCAGGGAACAGGGGTTCTTTAGCTGAGAGAACAGGAGGTTTGGGAAAGGCTTGCCACTTACTGCAACAAGCTCAGATGTAGCCATGTGGGGGGTCAGTCTCTTCTGCCAAGCAGCAAGTGATAGGACAGCAGGAAATGGCCTCACATTGTTCCAGGGGATATTTAGAAAAAATCTGCTCTGTAAGGATTGTGAAGCACTGGAACAGGCTGTCCAGCAGATTGTCACCATCCCTGGAGGTATTTAAAGGATGTATGGATGTGGTGCTCAGGGACATGGTTTAGTAGTAGATTTAGTAGCTCTAGGTTAATAGTTGGAATTGATCTTAGAGGTCTTTTCCAATGTCAATGATTCTGTGATTCTGTGTGTTAAAATACTGTGCAACTTAAGAAATCAGTTTTTGATGTTGTCAAAAATAAAATGCTGAATTAGCGTTTTAATATTTTTGTGCTCTTCCTTACTATTTTGCTTCTGATCTCTGTTAATCTTTCTGATGCTGTAGAATCATGAAGATAAGGAATGGAAATTTGCTCGTGCCAAACTTTGGCTTAGCTATTTTGATGACAAGTGCACTCTACCTCCGCCTTTCAATGTGATTCCATCTCCCAAGACTATCTGTTATCTCTTCAACAGTCTCAGTAAATGGATTTGCTCTCATACATCAAGTGGCAAAGTGAAACGGCAGAACAGCCTTAAGGTAAGAAATGATGAGGGGAATTGTAGGCTCTGAAGATGGACAGATGCTGCTTACTCAAATGAATCAGCAAATTGCTGAATGAAACTGCCTTTCACATGGCGAATGCTACTAATATAATGAGGAATGCTAGGATAATGTCTGTTGCATCCAAAGTAGGAAGAGTAAGTTGTAGCCGTTTATACTAAATGAAATTCTATTAACTTTCATTTTGGGGAATTTCAACCCTTTTCTTTGTACCCCTTCTACCCCACCACCCAATTCCCCCTGCAGCACTCTAGAGATGTACTTTGATTGAAAACTTGCAGAAACTACAAAGAACTATGTGCTAGTCCCAAGAATTCTGTGAGGCCAGAGTATGCTTGCAGGAAGGTCATTTCTTTTAAACTTACTAAAGCAGTATGAAAGTAAATAACCAGATAGGAACACTGAAACATCTCATTTTGGGGAATAGAGGGTATTTTTTCTTAAGCATCTTTATTGTACCTTGTAATTTTGTGTCTTGCTGGCCAAAAAGAAAGTATTAAAATAAATTCCAAGCCTTTGTGGAATGTACTTGAAAACATTAGGGATTATGGAACTCGAAATCGCTCGTGGGACTGTTACCAATCTACTAGGTTAAAAATTGGTTGAGACAGAACAACAGGTTATTATTTAATTGAAATAATTCCAACAGCTTGCTGACATTGTACACTTTTGCACGTCAGGTTGTCTATTAGAATTTCTTCCTTATTTTGTTCCTTTTTATTCTATAATTGTATACAGGCTTTTGGGCTCAACATTTACTTATGCTTAGTAAATGTGTAATTTTTTTTTTCTTAAAGGAATGGAGAAATCTGAAGCAGAAGAGAGATGAGAATTATCAAAAGGTGATGTGTTGCTTAGTTCACCGTTATTTGACATCCATGAGGCAAAAGATGCAAAGCACAGATCAGGCAACTGTGGAAAACCTAAATGAGCTGAGGCAAGACTTATCAAAATTCCGGAATGAAATGAGAGACCTACTTGGCTTTCGAACTTCAAAATATGCTATGTTTTATCCAAGGAATTAAGGTCTAACTTTTCAAATGGAAAGTTCACCTTAGTTGAAAGTGTGGACCTAATTTTATTGCCAGACTAACGGGAAAAGGAGATTGTTGCACAGCAGTACATTTGAAAATACTTGTGTGAGCTGTAGGTAGATAAGGAAGTGAAGGAAATAAATGCAAAAATAGTTACAGTAGTTTTCTTAAGCTCTTAAACATAATGTGTATATAAAATCTGTATATAAGTATTTTTTTTAATGTTCCTCAGACTATGGCTGTCAGGTGTCAGAGCTTCATAACTAGCACAATACGTTTATTTCTTCTATTTTTGCTGCTTATTCCTTTTTGATACTTGCTTTTTTAAGTTGTTGGAGAAGATGGACTTTTTAAAACAAAAATCCAGACTGTGTTTATTTTTAATAGAAAAGTGGGATATAGAGTAAAAGACAATTTCCAGCATAGTTGGAAATGGTGTTTGACTGTAGGTTACAGTACTTGTGAAATCTGCATGGCGCTGAAGTGCCAGGTTTTGAGTACTATGTTGACTGTGTGCTAACATTTGTAGAATACAGAAAATGGAATCAGGACTTCCCATTCATGGGTACAGTGAAAGTTGGGGCTCAGAATAGACCAAATGTTTCTAGAATGTTTATGGATTTACGTAAGACAATCAATTTCTACTGGGATTTTTCAGCAGTGCCTCAGAAGTATGTTTAACTGTGTATGATAAAATTAGGAGGGGGGTTTTAAAAGTAATCTATGAAGTTTTAATGTTTTGAG
Organism: Centrocercus urophasianus; assembly: GCF_019232065.1. Taxonomy (NCBI): domain Eukaryota; kingdom Metazoa; phylum Chordata; class Aves; order Galliformes; family Phasianidae; genus Centrocercus; species Centrocercus urophasianus. Next base: position 13,327,331 of record NW_024884744.1, on the reverse strand, counting down.
TTACTAAAATGATTATTTTGAGTTACTTAAACTGGTGGTTTAAGGAAAACGGGGTGGAGGTGTGAATGATGTTCTTTGCAAAGTTGAGTAGTTCTTATCTGAAATATTGTACGCTTCTTTCTGTGAGAACATACAATGTATCTGAGAATTGGACTGATGTAGTATGTAAGGTCTTGCTTTCCAGAGATGTTACACATCTATTTTAGAGCTACTTTTCCTTTTATTTTTTTTTCTAACTGCAGTTGTTGCAAAGTTAAAACTTTGGTGTGTGTCAGGAGTATTATGTTTTGCAAAAACATGATTTAACTTCATTTACGACGGACCATAAGGGCTTTGTTAATTATCTATGCTAGAGGGTCCTGTGTGGTTTATATGCTTACATATAATTCAAGTTGACAAGCTGTAATTGACAAATGTGAGATTCCTGTATTTTTAATTATGAAATAAGTATATTTATGACAGCTGAAGGATTTGTTCAGAATTTCACCGTTTCGGTGGTGCTCTTTGAAAATGGTCTTATGTCCAGAAGGCGCAGGTAGCCGTAATGGTCTTTGACCAGGCTGATGCAGAGTGGAGGCTTACATAAATGTTTACTTTTTCTCGAAGGGATTCTTATAAAACTTTTTCTTGTAAAGGTAATATATTTTCTGTACTATGAAAATATCCATATCCAAACTAGGATTGAATATGGCGCATCCAGAAGTCTTGCGGTATAGAAGCATTCTGACTGAATTTTGTTTATGGATAGGGATCTCATGTTTAAATAATGCACCTACATATAAATTGTGCTGTACATGTTCTGTATATTTGAGATAGAGCCAACAAATAAAAGCTCTTAGAAAACTGTGATTGTATTAATACTGTTCATATTTCATTTTGAAAGTAATTGCTTTGCCGCGTTAAGATAATAAGCTTAAGGAGCTTATTATTAATATATTAATGTATCTTATTAATGTGAGTATTAATGTGATGCTACTATTTCCTTTGTCCTTGTAGAACTATCCTTCTAACTTTAAGTTGTGTGAGTGGCTTCCTGCAGTGCCACCAAGCAGTACCTGAATTAGTTTCAAACAAGCTAGATTGGATTCCAGTAGCAGTATTAGCTGCTTGGCACTCAACGCATTCTGGTTAGTTCTTCTGTGAAGCTGGGTGTGTTTGCAGCTGTTTCTAACTGCTCTTGTTATGTTAGGCGGTCACTGACACAACTCAAGGCAACTTTTTGTGGTGCGGATTAAACCTGTGGTTCCAGATTTCTTGTTTGCTCCTGGAATATGTACTTGTAAAGTGAAGGATATCATAAGAGGAGGTTTTTTTTCTGCAGTTCATTAGAAGTATGACACCTTTCAACTGTTGCATCTTGTTTGAAAGCTGTTGGAAGCTTCCTGTTTTCTTGGATGCTAATCAGTATGGAGTGCTTCATGCTACAGAGTTGATCTTGTCTTATCCTCCAGATTTTCCTAATACAAGTGTATTGAACATGTATTTATCTGTCCTAATTTGGCATTTTAATACTGGCTGTTCCAGAATTGGTCCCCAAATGATGGAGCTCTGAGATCTCCCATATGCACACAGAACGGTTCTAGACACATGCAAAGACAAAACTCTTATTTGAACTGGGATGTCAAAGGCTAAGCAGCAGCAACAAAATGAGGCAAAAAATGTATATACATAAAAATACCCCAAATAGTATTATAGGTCTTGATCTTACGAATTTCAGCTCCTAACAGATTTAACTGATGAAGGCTTCCTGTGGTTTCATCAAGCTGTTTATTTGAGGGGACGAGTATATGTCACACAGTCCGTTACCTGTCCCTATCAGACCTGCTCCTGAAAAAAACAGAAGCAGGGGCTTACAGGGCATGACATTCGTCCCACCTACCTTGTGTGAGATTGCCAGTTTTGTTTAGTTGTGCCACTGGAGTCTTTCCATAAGTTTCTTTTGCTTTCTCTTACTGACAGAGGAAGTGAAGTCAGCAGCTCTTTTAATCTCTTTTCAAATCTGTTCTTTTAAGCCATGCATCTTACCTGTCATGCCTTAAATGAAGCACTGGTTCTACTAGAATGTGTTGTTATTTAAAAAACAAAAAAGTTTGAAGAAGTTGGATTGAATTTCATTGGCTGTAAGATTCAGAATTTCATTGTACAAACTTCAGTGCAAGTCATGGAAAGACTAAATGCTTTCTTTGAGACTACTGAAAAACTTTGATTGTTCTTTCACATTAATATCTTTTTTGTCTTAAGGGCTTGCTGAATTTAATTTTTCTTTAACATCTTACATATTAAAAAGATGGAAATCTTCATGCTACCTCCATTTACAGCAGGAGGTCAAAAACATTAATGAAAGTCTGACTATTTGATTCTCTTGTTGAAATAGATTATTGAACATCACTACTGTTGAAGTGATTTAGAAATTATATTGTTGTTAAATAATCTTGATTTGTTTGCAGGTTGCAAAAATTCAAGCATATGAAATCCAGTCACTGGATCTGATTTCAAATAGTGTCATTTTGGGAAGTTGCTGGCTCTGTTTTGTGACTGATCCTCCCTTGAGTAAACTGGTACTGCACCGCGCTTCCTGAATCCTGGCTCCTGATTCCTATTCCAGGACTGCTGCTGTCAGAGCTTTGACTTCTGTAAAGCCTGGGCCTTCCAAACAGGAGCATGTAGCAGGAAGGAATCCATTCTGATTACACATGCACTGAGTGCAGGTGAAGAGAGTGTATTAAAGTGGTTTTCACATATCCCTTAAACTGCAAAGTTTGCCAGTCCTGGGAAATATTCTAGATTAATTACATCAAAAAAAGTTAAATGGCATTTGGATATATTTTATTTTGTCAAGGAATTTACAATAGAAGGAGGGTGTTGAGAAGAGCAGGCAGGCAGGAACTTTCTCTGCATACAATTTTGGAGAGGAGGAGCTGGCTGCCAGACTCCTGCTGCAATGAAAAAAGTTGCATGACAGATGGTCTTGTAATCATAAATAAAAATAGATCATTGTAGTTCCACGCAGTTCTAAGCATGATTTCCACACTGCTTCTCCCCAGGCTGCTGCTGGGAAACACAGGGAGAACAATCAATGTATGAAGCCCCTTAATTTGGATAAGAACTGATACTGGAAAACAAGGCCTAAAACTGCAGTTTGAAAATTACACCTGGTTTATAAATAAATGTTTTTTCTGCAGTGAAATGCTGTTTGGTTCAGTCAGTAAGTCAAAATCTTAGTCTGTAGAATGTGTTTACAGCCCTGCTGAGCTGTTTGACATCAGCTGCCAGCACAGCTTTTTTGTACAGTTGAGCCTCCCTGCAATTCTTTTGTCTTCTGCCTAGCTAGCCATTAAATCTTCACAACGGATGCTGCTGCGTTAGCAAGCTGCACCATGGCAGTACCTCTTGGCATTTCATGTGAGAGTCAGTAATTGAAGGAGAATGGCAATCCCTGTTGCCCTAATTAAATAAGCAGTGAGTGCTTCTAATAGGGACTGTATTTCATTGCAGTTTGCTCTACGTGGTCACAGACTATCAAAAGAACTCTATCGTATTTGCACACAAGGAAAACAAGTACTTAAATGGATCCATGATTCTGTTCCATTTCATTTTTCATAGTTTCTTGTTTTACCCAATTTGATCAAACTGTTCAATTTCTCAGTATTAATCTTTACCTATAATCAGTTTTTATTCCTTTTTTTGGTTATTCAGCCTTTCATTTTCAGAATAACATCTGACTCTATACAACAGAAAATGTGACAAATTTCTCTAGACATGCATTCTGCTATTTACACTAGTGGTGTCAGACTGAGTACTGCTGTGTTGTCTTTTCTTTCACAGTGGAGACAAAAATTGAAACTATTTGCATGTGTATTTTACTGCCGCTGAATTAATTACTTCTGTTCTCTTCCATGATTGCCTTACAGAATTTAATAGTGACATTACTTAGTATAGCATGGTCATAAGTAGAGAAAAGCATGGTACTGTTGAACAGTTGAAAAGTAAATGCAGGTTCTAGTCAGATCAGTGATTCACTGGCTGCCATGGAAGAAAATTCAGTCCCTTAATCATCAAGAAGGCACAGTGTCAGTCATACTATGCAAGACCCAGAACATCAAAAACACGTAAGTAATAAAAAAATGACTTCAATGTTTAGCCTGCCCTACTTTACACATAATGAACAACTAGTTGGTTTATGATTTAATCTTAAAATATTTTATTAAGCACAGATAATAATGCAAGAATCTATGTAATAAAACAAGAGAAAAAAGCAGTGTTAAATGAGTTACTATAAATATTGCACTTAAAATTCTTATTTTACATATATACGCCTTAAAAAATGGACAATTATAAATTAACCAAATTACAAATTTGGTGTGTTTCAGATCAGAAGGTTGTGCTGCAGATCTTCAACTTTAAGATTCAGGATTTGTAATTTTGTATCAGGATTGTGCTTTGGTGGCTAGGATGGGAGAAGTGTGGAAAGGGTGACCACAGTCTTAGTGTTTGTGGTTGTGTTTTCATGACTTAAACTAAGTGAAAATTATTTTCCAAGAGAAATGATAGAATGCAGATGCAGAGTTTAGTTATAACATGTTTTGTTTTTCAAGGTATTCAGGATCTTTTGGTTCTTAGTCTTAAAACTCATGACAAAGCTGTTCGGAAAGATCTTGCCTCTGCCGTCTTCTTCTACCTGGCCCATGATGATGTAGTTCAAACCTACAAAAGAGAGTTTGATATTACAGAACAAACCTTTAAGACATGGTTGGGTAAGCAGAATTATCTGTGGTTTATATTCTGTTGCCAATGTCTTTACTGTGCTTTCTTTCCTACCCAAGGCATATATATACTTCCTTATCCATTTTGTACTTACGCAACAAACTACAATTACATAAAAATCAAACAAGTCCATGGCTAAATACATACCTATTGTATGGCTAAATACATTGCAGATGTTTTTCAGATTCATTTGACAGTCTGTATTTAATATTAATATTATTTAATATTAATATTAATTTATTTAATAAACATTAGAAATGCAGAATAAACACCGGATCAATTAATTACTAACATCTGGAGATGTTAATTATTAATGATTAATTTTTGGATATTTTCTCATACACTCAGCTTGTAGTATAATGCTCTTTAGTCTTTTCATGCCTTTTTCCTTCTTCAAGGGCATAAATACAGTCTAGGAATATAGAGTGGCAGTCAGGTAAGCAAGGTGGGCTTGGCGTGTGATAAGCCCTGACTTTGAGGCGATCAGATGGATTTGAGTGTTTGCATGGCTGAGAAGAGTTAGAGATCTGCAAGGCCTCACACAGGAAAGAGTCATGTTGTAGGGGGTTAAACAGAAATGTAGAAAGTTTAGATATTATGTAATGGCTATTAAATAATTCAGAGGTAGAATATTTAGGTAGAGAAACTGAAGTGTGTGGTTTGGACTCAATCTGCCTAAAAGGAGAGAGTTTGTTCCAAGGATACTCTTCTTTGTCCCAGACAGATGCCTGATTTCTGAAGAAACAAAGGTAAAAGCAAAAGCAAGTTTCTGACAAGGATGCTCACTTTGATACTGCCCACTTAGAAGTAATATACTTAAGTATCAGCAGCAACAGGGTCTTTTTGGATGCTTATTAAATTATTTTGACTGTTTCCTGCTATGGCTCTATGTTCTCCTGTTCTACCTGTTTACTCAGGAAGCAGACCTGACTACTATTTCATTTCTTGCTTAGTTACTTTAATGAGAGAGTATATTTCTTACAATATGATATAAGTAGCCTTTGTTATAGTTAACTGGAAATCTTTGTTCCACTCCATATAACAGTTTGATAGCTGTAGAAATACTAGCTGTTTGCAGATGTAGAATAGGTAAAGGGATACAGGAAGAGAAGCAGCAGAAGTAGTTACATTTTCATGTGCTGTCACATACTGTTCTTTCAAGTTTAGCGTGATTTTGTTTTTCCACTCTGAGTAACTGCATGCAATCCAAAATATATACATGCAAAAACAAAATAGAACCGAGTTTCATCTGGGCAAGCAAAATCAGATTTTACTTCATATCACGTGAGCTTCTAAAACATCTTTTCAAAGTCCCTTGATCTAAGAAAGCCTAATACTTTATTGCATTCTTAAATTTTATTTATATAAGCCTGTAAGTTTTTTGTATTTTGAATTGATTCCATGTAATACAAGTAGCTGATTATCGAATCAGTTCCTGTAATTTTACTGATATTTGCGGTTGTATTTCAAACTGCAGTTCTCAAAACTGTTGTCTTTTACAAAAACACAAAGCAGTTATTTGGCTGTACTCACCTCTTCTGATGAGAGGACATTGCTTACATACTACAATAATCTTAGCACTCAAATTCTTTCCTGCTTGTTGTATCGCTAAGTTTCCCTCCTTGTATACATTAATGATTGATATTGTTGCATGCAAGCTTCCAGCCCGTGTTGTTGTTGAGATTACAGTTCCAGTTATTACTAGAAGAAATCACATTTGATGCATTTTAATTATTTTTTACAATTTGATGGACCACAGAAACAAGCATATTTGCTCTTAAAAATGATGCAAACAATACTGGAAAGGTGGGTGCCATCAGCAATTTGGCAAGAGGTGAGAAGGAAAGTGATTTTTATTACTCCAGTGCCAAGGGAGAAAAAACAAGTTTCGTATAGTGGCAGTGACTGTCAGCCACAACAGCTGAGGTGTGGTCAGTAAGATTTTTCTTCCTGCTTGTTCTGACATGGGGCAAGCCTGTACTGGTTGTGTATTAAACAAGGCTGGTGGTCAGCAGTGATGGTGAGTTGGTGCTGCAGTGTCTGCATTCTGCATCAGGGTGCAGTCACAACCCTAAACTGTTTTTCTAGCAAAATGATATAAAGCTGCCCCTGCTTTCCTGAAACAGCAGACTACCTCCAATCTCATGGGTTTAGTTATAAAATTAGAGAGAATTAGATTATTAAGTTGTGAGAGAATTGTATGGGAACTGTTGATAATGGCCTGAACCTCTGATTGACCACCTGCGGCACGCAATGAGTCAGCAGGGGAGCACAGCTGAAGGCAATTCACCTGTGATACCTGAAGGGGTGGAGCCTGACTGCGCCTCTCTGAGATCCCATTTAAGTGCTGACTGCCACTAAGGAAGGATCTCTTTCTGGAGAGAGATCCAGTTTATTGCGAGCCTACAGCACTGGTGAGCATTTTTCATTTATCTTTCCACCACGGTAATCCTACTTAGCCTCACCTCTGTACGCATATTGTTTTTCCACCTGTTGATTGTACAGGGGATTAAGCTGTTCCATCAAAGATAGTATAAGGTAATAAAGGTTATAAAAGGTCAGAGAAGCTCCCAGTATTAATTTGGGAAATGCCTCTGACACATAAGAAATTATAAGTGACAATGCCATCCAAATATAGAGAAGGGTGTTTGCTGTATCAGTGATTTGAGCATGGAAAGCAGTGCTTTTAAGCTTCCACGCTTTCTGAAGTCTTAAAAATGTTTTGGGAATCTGTAGGCTGAATTGTGAAATAGCCAGCAGCTATGGCATAAAATGTGGCATAAAATTCCCTGATGACAGACAAATGAGATGACTACAGTAATTGAATCAGTATTTCCTATCGGAAGCTGACCTATATTTAGTGATGTGATTTTTTAGAGCAAATATATCTATTCAGTCATAATGCAGTGCCTCTTTTGGGATTATTTCCAGTGTTATGATGATAGGCATTCTAATGTCAAATACATGTGTAAGAGGATGTAAAAATATCACCAATATATTAAGGATCATTCATAACTACATCTGGTAAAACTCCCAGCAGTGTATACATTTCCAAGCAACAATTAATTAAAAAGAAACAAACTTTCTTACCAAAGTTGCTTGAACAATAATTGCTTTCTAGAGTCCCACTCCTCTTGCATTTTTGCTGGCACAGGGCAACTGTAGGTTTCGAAACTTTGAAGAACAAAGAAGAAATTAAAAGATATTTTCAAACAAATGCAAGTAGCATGCTTAAAAACATATACATGCTAAGTAAATCTGGTAATACAAGTAGATCTGGTAATATCACAGTAATGATGTGTCCCCTTTTTCTGACATCACCTCCGCTTCTTTCCATGCATTTCAGCTACGTTGTACATTAATGGCATTATACAGTGGGACTTCTTACTAAGAACATTCACATTTGATTGTAGTGTGGTCTTAAATGTGCAAGTTGTTAGTGGTGTTGCCTATTGCTCTGGAGCCACAGTAGTCCATTAAAGTCTTATGATATTATGGTAGTGCTTCAGAGAAAGCAGGTAGACTTATATCAGAAATTACTGTACTGTGATGAAAGAGAGCAGAGTTCAAATTCCTACCTTTTTTCTACATTTTTTACATTGCTTCATGATATGTTCTGTATAATTTTGAAAGATGGCATTTTGAAACACAATAGAATGTGTGAAGAATTTAATATTGGAGGCAACAGCTGCTTCACACTGACTTACATTTCCTTTCTGAAGCTGAGTGCTTTGTTTAAAGACAAGTAAATACATTCCCCCCTCTCTCCTTTCCTGCTTACCATTGGAGTGGACATTAACAGTCTCTGCACTTTATTCAGATTGTTCAAATTATTGGTAAGTTTGAGATGAGAGATGGAGAGATTAGAACAATAATAAACCCAGACAACTTATATAAATGCATTTATTTAAAATAAACAAAAATGCCCTAAAATAGTTGTGAAGAATATCTTTGCTTTATTTTTCTCTAGAAGGAAGTATTTTGCAGAAATCTTACTCAGCCTATTCTTTCTGAAAAAGCTTCTGGCCAGTTTTCCAACCAGTTATTATTTATATTTCTACTTATCTGCTAATGGTATAGATTGGTTCAAAAATAAGATTTCTAAAATTCAAATGAATGATGCTGAAATTTTGTCTTCAGTGCAGGTCCACAATGGTTAGATCTTCATATTTGCTATTCTGCCTTTTGAATCTCAAGTTTAATACTTGAACCACGCTTAGTGATGTGGGATTTTTGTTGTTTTTGTTTTGTTTCATCTTAATGAGGTCTTCATTTGGTATTCGATAGGCCTCTGTAGAAAGGCTGCAGCGTGAGACAGGTGACAGCCTGGATTAACTGAGACCAGGTGTTGGAAGGAACAACTTTATGAAGTGCTTTATAACGAAAAAGAGCTGAATTATTTATTACCAAACTGTCAGTTCCATCAGGATGATTTGCAGTTCACTGTGATTTCATTTTTATACTGCTTTTTAAAATCTATTTTAAATATATTTCAGTATTTAAGCACCGCAGTTTCTTTGTTTTCTTCTGGAAAGCCATTACTGTGCTGACTTCTGACGTGTTTTAAATGCAAATTAGGTTGTGATGCCAAACATCATGAATAATTTGGTTTTGTGCTACAACTGTATCTTAAACCTCTCATTCAGGTTATGGAAACTTTAAGGCTTTATCCGTTCAGAACCTCCGTAATGAGGTAGTTTTGGCAAGGCCTTCAGAGAAGTCCTCCTTTGATCTTTCATATGTGCTGTTTCATCTTAAATATAAAAGGAGATTATTTTTAGTCTGACATATTTTGTTATAAATTTCTGCCCCTGAACATTTTTGAATAAACACCATTTTGAGAGAAGAGGGTCTGTTGGTAGGACGCTCAGAAAACGTGAAGAGGGCTCAGATGGTTTAAATAGCAATGTTGCTTTATCTTAATAACTAAATGAAGAGAAATATGACCAAACATTTATAAATTGGCTTGTCTGGAAGAACTTTTTTTAAAAATAAAATTATTTATTGAAATATGTGGACCTTCCTATAAAAAAAAAAAAAGTAATTGCTCATTGTTCTGAGGAATTTGGTAAAAGGTGTTTGCTCATCAAAATGCTGAGAAGAGATGATAATATTCTCTTATCTGAAGTAACTGTTACAGTGAACCGGAGAGATTTCCTGTTAATAATATTAAGTAGATTCTACATGCTCTCTTGAGTATATTAATTTTTAATTAATTCCTTCAACATTTTAAGCACTAACAAACCACAAAACTGATTTTAATATGCTTCATGTTACATTTTTCTAACCCTCTCTTTCTGGAATAAATCAGTTTTACAATCAAATAAAGCCAAAAAAACTTACCTGATGTAGCAGGGATTGTTGTGGTAGTAGGTGGAACTGTAGTTGTGGGTAACTTTTTTGGTCTAAATTTATAATGGCCAATAAAACCATCAGCTGTTAAACTTAAATCAGATAAAAACTGAATGAACAACTCATTTCTCTCAGATACAATAGGCCTGGGATGGAAAAACAAAATAACTTTTATTAGATTTAATGTCAAAACCAAAAAAACCATGAATAGCATTCTTACACAAAAGAAAAGAGATTGTGCTTTGAGTTTATTTCTGATGTGAATGCAATATCTGCCCCTACTGCTAGAGTACATGCTCCTTTTGCTAACATGTCTGACCCTGATGCTGTGACTGTGAAACTCATTCTGTTGAATCATGAAAACCTCTGATTCCTGAGGGTTATGTCAGTACAAATATCTTCAAATTCTTCTGTGTGACTTCATTGCGGACTTCACTTCTGGAATTTCATTCCGTGGGGACAGGTTAATACAGTGAGAAAATATGTTAAAGGAATCCTCAGCATGTAGCAGAGTTGAGTAAATGTTTTTGGGTTTCAGTTCGTTTTTGTTTAATGGAAAGTGTATTATGTATTTGGAAGGTCTGACGGAAATGAATTTGATGTGGAACTCTGAAATTCTTCAGTAAAACCACTAAAAATATTTTGGGTTGCTACTTCTGTGTGGCTGTATTTTGCCAGAGATTGGATTTTTATTATATTATATTGGAGGCCTTACAGAGCTAGTGGTGTTATTTTGTTAGGATTTGAAATGTCATTAACAAGTGCTTGTCAGCGTATTGGTTTTTAGTTCGTAAACTGTAGTACCTGCTGTGATGCTAACTAACTCTGGATGTAGGCTCTGTTGAAGACTTCCACTAGAGAAAATTGTATGGCATGCAACTCTAGCAAAGGAGCACAACGCTCATTCTTCTAAGCATGATTAATTAATATCTGTTAATGCCAGTGTTTTCAAGCAAGACCACATTTTGTTTGGAAAAAAGAAAATAGAATATAGAGGCAGATAGAACTTGAGAGAAAAAAGTGGAAAATGGTTGTAAGATGTATTTTCACTCAAATGACCGTCTTGCTTCCTTCCAGAATTTGTGTTAGTGTTCATGAGCTTCAGGCAGAAGTTCTTCAAAACTTTCCATAACACTTTTAACTTTATAAAAATTTATGATTAACTCTTTTTTTTTTCCATTTCCTTTTCAGCAAGTATTACAGAAGTCAGATTCAGCCCCTAGCAAGCTGACACAAAAGTGCATAATTATCTGAAATTCTGTAGATTTACTGTTACTGTGGTAAATGAACAGACTGTAATTTTCTTACCACAGCACTGATAAAGGCTTTGGTATTAGGAGGGCACTTATCAGCTGTAGGAAAACTTTGGTCCGCTTGCTGAACACTAGATATAAAAAGCCAAACAATCTGAAAAATTTGACCCGTGTATTTTTATAAGTGTCTTTTTTAATCTCAAGTGCTGGTTTTGTTGCTGTTTGTTTGTTTTTTTTTTTCTCCTAATAAAATGTTATTACACATACTATTCATTTATATTTCATACTAATTGTAATTAGGAATCAGGTATGTGGTTACATTGTATGCTAGCTGCTCTACGATTGGATCTGGGTTCATCTCTGTAACCATCAAGTAAGTTCAAGGTGTTCACTTTATTCATACTTAAGTATGCTGTTTCTGTTACAGAATGCCATGTTACATCATTTGTAACCGTTCGTTAGTGAATTTCAACTTGCATAATTGCTGTGTTAGATAGGCAGCTAATATTCTTTATAGAAGGCTTCCTTCATTATTCAGTTTACACAACATGATTTGCTTTTCTTTTGCTACAGGAGTTTGGTCCATACTGTTTTTCTGGTAAACTATGCTGAGCATTTTGCAGCTAGTGGAAAAATCCCAGGAGACGCACTTGATCCTCACTGATTACATAAGTTGTCTATATATTACTCAGCAAGGGAAAGTGATCGTGTTGAAGCTCTGTATTGGATCAGGTTAGTAAGCAGTCCTAAAATTGGCTGTCAGTACACTTCTAACATTCTGTAACAGGAAATCTCATCTCTAAGCTATGTGGCCTGGGTCTGAGCCCAGACTTCTGCCCTTATTTGCCTGTTGCATACTAAAGTCCAAGTCCATACTAAAATGTCTATGTCGTGAAGCCCACTAGAACTTTGGCAGACCAGTGTACAGCTTTGACCTGCTTTGGGGATAGATGCTGAGCCACAGCTGAGAGTTGGTTTAGGAAGCTACTTCTGGCTACCTCTCAGGGATTAACTGGCACTTCTTTCTTCTGCACTGCTTTGTCAGCCAAGATCAGATCGCAATGGTTCAAAATGTACTTGTGCAGCTGGCCTAGGTCTTAGTTGGAAAGAAGCAACTACATTCCAGGGGCTGGAGGCCACCAGCTTCATTTTTAAGGGGTTTTGTTCACTGCTGCCTCCTGAGAATCAAGGGAAGGATAAGATCTTGTGGAGTTCAGTTCTTACCTGCGTTGGGAGAAGTCTGCAATGTCACAACTTACATACAGTGAAGCTATACTCTGTGCTCTTGTCTTGTGGACTTCTTAATACTAACTGCCTTGCACAGTCTTCCTCCATCTCACAGCTTTTCTGTTGGAGGCAATATGGATAATTCTACTTCTACTAGTGAAGTCCTTCCTGCAAACAAGGAAGTGACTGTAACTGCAGCTAACACTTAGTCTCTTGCATTGTTTTAAAGGCCTGAAGTAGCTAGCACCTAAAGAACATTCTTCCAGTAGCACTGTAATGTCAGTATCTTCTCATATTTCAGTATTTAACTGAACTACAAGAAGGCTGCACTGAACTTCAGCCTCAAAAGATGCATCTTTTCCAAAGGGAAACTTATGAAAGTTTAACACCAAAAGCTTAAGGTGGCTGAAGGAAACTGAAGACTATATTTCAGGTGCACCCCTACTTACCCTTAATTAAACCATTACCAAATTTCTAATAAATTTTTGTAAGGCTAAGCTTACTCTATTTCTTCATTTCTAGGACTGTCCTGCTATTAGGTAATGATCAAAAATAGCAAGAGTGAAGCTGTTGCATAGAGAAGAAAAGTCTGTAAGAGTTTTGCAGAATGTCTGCCTACCCTCTTGTCTCCAGAGGATATACTGTGTAACCTTAAAAAAAACATCCAACCAAACTACACAAACCTCACAATAAATCTCAGCCCAGCACACTGTCCCTAGAAAGACTGAGGCATGTACCTCCTTCCCCTATCTCAGTTGCTCTTGGGAATCAAACTAGCTGTCACTTCTGAGACTTAATTCTATTCACATGCTTACATTAGTTTTACTAGCTTGTATATTCTCTTCATTCTGTAAAGCTACTCCTTTTTAAATAGCTTAATGGAAGAGGTATGATGTGGAGGAAAAAAACTAAAAATTACTAGCCTCATGCAAGAAAATTTATACACTTCTTAAATAATTATGATCTACTATTGCCAGATCTGTTTATATACTGATGGTGCTTCTGTCTATGTTAGGGGGTGTTTAATGGAGGGAGGCAGAGCCAGAGGGATGATGTTGGGAGTATTTTGGGTGAGATGACAGTTTGAATGGATTGGGGTTATTTTTTCCTGAGTGTGGCATCAGCAATTTGGCAACTAAGCTGGTTGAAGCCTATGGTGGTACCCAACATGTTCATGTGTCATGAAGGGCACTGCTCAGCACAAGTGGACGAGCTGGTGAGCAGCCATGGAATGAGCAGAAGTGCATGGCAGAGGGTAGAATGAAATGGAGTAAAGAGACAAGAGACTGCGGAGGTCAGTTGGATCTTTGCAGTTTGGTATCTGTAATCAAAACACAGTAATGCTAGTATTCAGTTAGCGTTAATGCCGGTATTATATGTACATGCTAATACCAATAGCATTAAAAAGGGTATAATTAGAGAGTGCTCAAATGAGGCTTGAGAGACGGGACAGAACTTGGATTGGAAACAAGGATAGTCACTGACACATGAGGGAAAAGGAAAAACCTGGGGAGAGATGGATATTATTGAGCAACTTCTAGAAATGCAACTGAAGGTAGAAAATGACTTATTGAGGAAAAAATAAAAATCAAAAACCAAGTATAGAATTGTAAGCAAAGCAATACATAGTGCTGTGAAGCTCATAATCGTAGAAAGTTACTTACGCTGGTGGACTGTCTCCACAATACTTCCCAATTCTTTTAGCGTCATTGATTTCCCCACCGTTAAACACAGCAACATAGTCATATCTGCAGTAGTTGTCTCTCTCGACATCAAACTTCTCAAACTTTAATTCTATTAGCTGCAGGGAAAAAAGTGCAAGTAATTTAGTAAGACTTTGATAACCAAAATTTGTTAGTGCTTCTTACACTAAATGGCCTCTTCAGATGCGCTACTGATTCATTTTTGCTGTCTATAATAGTGAATTATTCAATCCACCTAATATGGGTTTGATATTTTAATCCATGTAGATTCTCTCCAGTAGAGAAATAGTTCAAAATATGACCTTAATATTCTACAAAGTATTTTGTTCTCAATTTTTATTTGAGAGGTGATGGTCATGAACAGCATTTAAGAGTAGTTCTCTTTACACAAAGAGGAATATAAGAACCTGGAGATAGTTAAGAAAAGCAACCTACCAGTGGGCTTGGTGACCAAGATTTCTGACTTTGTGCCAAGTTAAAGAGCAGATTGCTCAGCAACAACCAAAAAATGTTAAGCTAGAATGAAGATGAGCTCTAAGCATAGGGAACAACACTTTATAGCCACGTGTGGCTCAGTGGCAAACACACCCTTTATCTCTTCTGCTCTCAGCTCTATTTAGGCCTTAACAAAATGGAAACTTGCACTCTGAAGGCATCTGGCTAACTAAGCGTGTTATGAGATGAAGCCTTCAAAATATAAAACAAGACAAAATTAATGAAACATATTGAAGATCCTCGTGTAAGGCTCATCTGAATATATTCCCTGTGCTGTGAACTGAATCGAGAACAATTTCTGCTTTTACTAAGCTGAACCAGCTCTGCTTGGTTACCTCAATAATAAACTGAAGTTGAAAATGCTACAAATAATGTTAGACTTAAGCTGAACATTCACCACCATCATTATCGTGTTAAGTCCTGAGATGATCACTTCCCCTAGCTTATTTTGCATGATGGTTTGTTGATTAACAAAATCGTCTTTAAAAGATCTTCTCTAAAGGCCTCACCAGTCATAGATGCTCTAGAAGCTCAATACAGGGGAATTTACCAGTGCGCACAAGAGGGCGTTTAGTGCTTCTCGTGTTCTCTCAGCTGCCCCACGTCACGTAAGGTGAGTGCAGCTGAAGTGCAGCTGCGCCTGCACTCTGCTCGTCTCCCTGACTTCAAGCTTCAGCCAGATGGTATTTTTACCACGAGTGCAGCCTGAGTGGCACCTCTGTGTGTGGCTGCTGGGGAGGGAGGTGGGGTTAGGCAGCGCGTTACCTGGTTCTTGGGGGCCACGATGTGCCAGGAGCACGTGACGCCTGCTGGGTAGTCCCGCTCTGGCCAGTTGGGTGTTTGGAAGGAGCCGGAAGGCTTCTCCAGCCGTCCCCCGCAGTACTGGTCACCTGGAAGTACAGCACACTGTGCGTGGTATGATGTGGGTGATGGGCCGACCTTGCTGTGCTGTGCGCCACTGCCCAGGTGCTGCTGGGGTCTCAGGGGGATCTGTGAGGAGAGGCCAGGCTGCGCCATGCTGGGCACTGCCGCTCCAGCAGCCCCAGTGCTGTACATCCGGGCCCAGCGGCATGCTGGCAGCTCCTCAGAGAACATACCACGAAAAAAGTGTATAAAACACCAGAGATAGAGAAGAGAAAGACGGGGGAAGGGAGAAGCAGCCCTGTGAAGCAGCAGGAGGAGCCGTGTGGAGCTGGAGGCATTCCCTGAGCTATGCCCTGGAGCGCCCACCACACGCAGGTGCATTCCTCTGTGTCTGCTCCTCAGGTCACAGACCTGCACCAGGTATGTAATCCTTATTTGTAATAGGATTATGAGTCTTCATGAAAGTGATTTCATCATGTCATGGTTGTCTCTATATTCTCCTTTGTCCCAGTAGCAAAAGCCTTCAAGTGGTTGGCCTGCCAACCAAGTTGGTTGGCAGGCCAAGAGCACAGTGACACGTCCTCCCTGTCATCTCCAGGCAAAAACTAATGCCTTTGACTACAGTTGTCCCTAATACATTTTTCTTTCTTGTTTTTTTTTAAACATAGAAGTTTACAACCCCCAATGTTGTGCAGCACAGCACTGTAGCCACCTGAATTGCTCCCTGAGAAAAAATGCCCTCTCCTTTCCTTTGCAGCCACTTGCTTTCTGTATTAGAAGTGACTGTGGCTGTGTTACCCATCTGCTCTCTCCACATCAGTCCAGAGATCAGGGCCAACTCCTATACTCTTGTGGAACTGTTTTCCACTTTTCTGTGCTGAATTTTATCTGCCATTTTACTGACAAGCTATAACCATATTGCTGCTAGATGCAGCCCTTCTGCAACTCTTGGAGTACAGTCAGTTCTCTTCTTTACCACTTTGATTAACTAGCTGTTATGAGTAAGCAATTGTACTCTGCTGTTTGCTAAGCACGTTAGTTAACGAATACACTGATCACCACAATTCCTAATGCCTCTGAAACCGCACTTAAGTGTTAGTGTAGCTCTCCATAAAGTTAAATTTGTCTTCAGCACATATGTAACTGTTGGTTACCTCTTTCATGTGGTTCTGCTGCAGAAAACTTTGCAATGAATCCACTTCCTGCAGTATTAGCATCTGAAGTCATCTGCACCAGCATTTTATTGCTGCTGGATACAAGGGCACCTGGTTTCACTGTACCACAGAACCTTCCGATGCGCTGTCCGTTGGTGTGGCCGCTGTATATATCCACAAAATCGTACCGGCACAAATTGTCACTTTCCAGGTCTAAGTATCTAAAAGAAAGAACCACCACTTTTCCTTCGGGAACCTGTAGAGAGAGAGAGAGAAAGGAGGGAGACAGAGATCTTGAGGTGTGACTGACAGCGCATACCTACCTGATCTGTGTACGTGAATATTTTCACATCCTTCTCCTCTTGCCTATTAAGTTCTTTTTGCCAACTATACCCCAAACAATGGTTTTTAACATCTTATTGGGCCAATTGTAAAAATAAAGCTCTGGCCATCTCAGCTGCCATTATCTTCCTCCCAATGCACAGTACCCTCTACCCAGATGCTCATAGCTGGTTACGTGCCATCACCTCCCAGTTCAGTGTGGCAGGTTTCACTTAGTCCTGCTGAAAGTATGTGCTCAGCCAGGTGGCTCCCTGTCACCAAAGGAGGCTAGGGGGTGAAATGAACGGGGGTACTTTCCTTTAAATGTGGAACAAGCCGTTTATAATTCTAAGGAAATGAAATGGCTGCTCTTATGTTGCTGATTGGTCATATGGTTTCATAGGGTTTTATTTATTTATTTGCATAACTTACTTATACAGCTAATGCTGAACAACCTTAATATCAGCTATTGGACTGGGTTCATTCAGCTTGTAGGCTGCGCTTCCATTTGGAAAGCATGTGTAAAACTATAAAGAGTTCCAAAGAACCATTAGCGGGTGCCCTCAATACACAAAAGTTTTGTTTTCTGAAGCATTTGAGAAAACATAAGACAGAGTACATCTCTTATGTCTGTATCTGTGGGCATAGTGAAAGAGGGAAGAGTACTGACAAGGATGTGAATTAACAGAGGGTAGTAGCTTTCAAGGAGGGGACCGTTCCTTAGGATAGAGTTGCAAGCTTTTAAGAGCATAAGCAGCACGCTGAGAAGTGTAAACTATTCTAACAAGCGCTCAGTACTACTTGAGAGGACAAAAGGAACTATTTTAAAGCATAGAGGGACCTCAGATAGGCAGAATGTGATGATCTTTGCTCAATTTGTAGTCCACTAGAGTGGTTACCAATTAAAATAATTGCAGCTGTCTGGGACACTGCTGTTTTCTGCTTTAAATACATAACGCACACTTAATATATCTGCAGTAAGTCCATATTTACACCACTCCATTTAAGAGCTTGTGAATTTTTTCCTTCCTTAAGAGTGACTCATTTTTAAAAACACCAGTTTGAGATAAACTGGACCTAAACTGTTTCTATATGAAATTGTCAAACAGTCTTTGAATTCTCTCAGTTGTTAAAAATGCTTTTTCAGATGGAAGAGGATAGATGGAAATGAGTTCTTAATCCACAGAAGAGACTAATAAAAGCAGCAATAACCAAATGTAATGAAAAAAATGTGCTGCTTATATATTAAGGTTACTCGTTTCTGTAGCTACTTTCATGTCCAGTGCCAGTACTGATCCTGCAGGGCAGACTTTGCACAAGCTGATCACATCTGTCCAGGGTACACATACATGCTGATCAGCCCTGCTGCATTCACCTTGTTGTATAGAATTTACTGTCAGAATACGTTCTTTTAATCCTTGTTCAAAGTTCTCTCCAAAAATGCATTCAGCTCTCCTGTGCTGACGCATGTTATTACTACTACTACTAGTACATCAAAACCACAGAGCTCATCTAATCTTACCCAGAAATTCCAAAGCACAATGACTATGTTTTAGAAAACTTTAAGGTCAAATGTTAGGTTTAGCTCTCGTGCTACTGAAATGAGCAAACCCTGTACAGGAAAATAACCCACATGTGTATTTATTCAGCATGAGGCCAATACAGATGTGGGGACATTTTGTAAGAATTTCTGTGAAAGCAATATGACTCCTTGAGTTGCTGATCTCGTAACTAAACCTCTCGTTATTGCTTTCACTTGTCTCCTGGTCTGGATCACTCGGAGGCATTAAGGCATGTATCATTTTAACAGAGAAAAGTCTAAGAGGAATGTGAGATTCATGTCAGAAGAACAGATGTTATTTACAGTTATCCTACAGACTCTGCGTGACTAAAGAAAAATGCTGGCTGTAAATTTAGTCAGATAAAGTCAGATTTAGGCAGTTAAATAAAAGCATCCTCTTTTCAGAAGTAGTAAACAGCTGTACATAAAATAATGTGTGCTCTTCTGGTGTTGCTTGTTGTTTTTAATTTTATCCTGGTACAACAAGAACCAGGTGACCTTTCAAAGGCACCATGTTCTAATTTTACACAGGCTAAGCTCTTTGTCCAGCATTTCCCACTACATACTTTCAATGTCTTGCAGTTTTGCTACAACTTACTCATCTTTAATGAGTTTCCCCTTTTCCTTCTGTTGTTTCTGAAAGTTGAGCTGCTCCATCATATTAGAGAAAGTAGTTTTGTCAGTGCTTATCAGATTTTCCCAACTTTCTCAGCTTCATTTTCTTTTTTGAAGACACCTGGTCCCTTCAGGAGCTTGGAAAAGGAAGCTGAAATGTGGAAGCTGGCTGATTTGGGGGTAAGGAAGAGGATTTTTGCTTTTCCACAGCGCTCACGCATTTCCCTAGGCTTCCCACTCCCTTGTGCTGCCCCAGGTGGGGCATTGAGAACCAGCACATACGGCTGATCAGTGGCTGAGAGGGTGGAGGATGGCAAAGCAGCCCAACTGAATTGCCAGCCTGCCATTCACTCCAGTCTTGGGTTTTCTGTTTCGTGGTAAGGGGAATTCTATGCACTGTTATATGCTTCCTTCTTTCTTCACCACTGCCTGTGTTATACTGTACTTCATGACATTGTATATTTTGTAACAGTTTTTATTGTCCCTAGCTTTCAATCTACTTGATCTTGGCCAAGACTGTTCCTCATATTTGTACTCAGCCCTGTGGTCATGAATGTTTAACAAGAAGCCTATGCAGACCTTAGTTGTCAGAACAATCCTTGCACACATTTAGCCAAATTTGAGAAGAAAAGTTGTTTACAGTTATGTGAACTGGGTTCCTTAATAACAGGTACTACTTTCTGTCATTATGTTATATATTGTCATTACTTTATATATTACTGCCATTACTTATTAAAATAATATTTGCCATTATTCACAAAAACAACAAATGTGTTCTACCATGCTGAAGGAATTACAAGTTTGTGGGCTGACCAGATGACACACGAGTGCAGATGATGGCAGTTCCACATTCTGGCAACAGCCACACCAGCTTGCAGCTACTCCCAAGGAATCCCACCCTGAATACGTGCATTTTTGGAAAACAATACTTTTCTTTAATTTCTACCATTTCCTTTTCAAAATGTTGAAAGCCAACATGTTAAAATCTGCCAATGTTTATCCTTGGACATTTCAAATATTGCTCCATGAAAAACCCAGGGGAGAAAGTAGAGGCCAACATGACTCAGTTTTGTTTGAGACACATCTGAGCCTGATGCATGTGAAGATGGGATACCTCAGGGGAGGAATTGGAAGGAATTGCAGCTCTGCTCACATGAAAGATAGAGAAGTCAAAGGAAGAATATGACGTGATGCTTCCCTTGCAGGGTGTGCCTTATTATTCTGTTTTATCTGCCCAACTGGTATCTTGCAATGGCAGAGCCACAGCTTCTGCTCCTTATCGTACTGAGGGTGACTGACCCTTACCTGCCATTTATTTCACTTATGTGACTCTTTGAACTTCTTCAGGATCAGATATTATGGTACTGAACTCCTGTGAAGGATGCTGCTTCTTTTCATGAATTTGCATTATTCCCATTGAAAGCTGAAGGAGAAGAGTGCTCCCTCAGTTTTGGGGAAGAGCTGTTCCAGAGCATAATTTTCACAAATCATCCATGTAGGATATTAACCTCTTGGAATGAGCATGATTATCTTATGTACACAACCAACCACAAAATAAGATCACTAGATCTTTTTCGGTTATCGTTTATTACAGGTATTTAATGTTAATTAAAATTTACTTACATTTAAAGTAATGAAGCTACTTTCCTGTTGTTGTTCTCACTGAAAAAAAGAGCTTTTTCATCATTATGCCTCTTCCAGGTTGTATGGAGAATTCCCAAATCATCTCACTTTCCAAATTATTTGTTTCAGTTTATTTGCTTTGGAAATAATCATTTGTTGGTGAAAAATCCTGAAATACTAACTTTCTGAGGAAATATTTTGGCTGATTTTTAAGCCTATACTGTAAATGTTTAATAGCAAAATACCAATTGTATGTTATGCCATAGCAGTCCCAGGTAGACGTGAAAAAACATATCAGCTATTTTCAAGCTAAACACATTAGTTGTCTCGACCAAGAAGGAATGTGACAGATACTTGGAATGACATCCCAGGATGAGCCACAGTTTGAGCCCAGTCTCTTGTTCCCCAGCTCCGTCCTCTTCAGCCAGAAAGAACGAATCGAGAAATTCCTATCAGTTTGCTCTCCCTGGCAAGCCACCAGATTCTGTTAAACTGTTCATTTGCAATCCATGCAACCGTGAGGAAAGACTTTCTCTACAGGAAGCTGCACATCTATATGGGAAAACGAAGGGCAGATTCCCAAGCTCCCTGATAAGTAAAATTTTCTGACTCTGTTTGTTGTCAGCCAATCTGCCGGGACAGCTCCTGAACCTACAGAAACATAACCTTACGTAACTCTGACAGTCTGCGGTATTACTTTTGCACGTAAAATGGCGAGACTTTTAAAAGAACTGCAGTCTGCCAGAAAAACACAGGATAGTGATCCGGCTTGTTGGACTGCGTGACACATTTATGTGAGGTGATAGCCAAGAAGGATTACAGAGCATTAAAGTAAACGTATGTGACATTTTAGATAAAGCTATATACATTACTATAGGAAAGGAAATAGCTGTACAAATGACTTCTTAGCAAAGCCAACTGAAAGCTGCAGGGTAGTCTGCCAAAGTTGTAATAGAACCACAAGCATGTGCTGAACACTTCTTAGAGCTCTTAGAATAGAGGAGCTGTTTCCTTTAGCCAGCTGAAAAAGTCCCAGTCTCTTGAACTAACAGAACCATAATTGAGTTAGAGAGACTCTTCTAGCTCCAGCAAACCAGTTGGAAGGATTTCAGCTGATACACTGCTACATTGCTTTATCTGTATTACCCATGCATTTTCCGAACCTGCTTGCTTCTAAAGAACGAATTAGCTGTCAATGCCTCGCTGGGGATTTTCTCTCTAGGTGATGAGATCCTGTAGTTGAGAAAACACAGTGTCGGGCCTCTTGAGCCCCAGATGAAAAGCAATCTTTGTCTCTCCCAGCCTTGCAGATTGGCCTGATCCTGCACCAGACAGTGGGTTTCAGGAAGATGCTCACTGCCTTTGAGTAAAATGGACAGGCAAGAGCCTCACTCACCTTCCAAGATAAGATGCTAAATGAGAAAGCTTAACAGAGTAACTGCAGCATACGAATTTCTTCATGGCAGTGAAACTTGCTTTTTTCTTTGGGTGTTTCTGTAAACTATTTCAAGTCTCAGCGTATCTGGCGAAAGGAATTTGTTGTTTAAACTCCAGTAAACCAGATCCTTGAGTGTACCACTTTCCTTTAGTTTGGTAAATCACTCTTTTTACAGACTGAGACTGCACAGTTTGATAGGCCTTCCCTAAATCCTCCCTGCACTTCCAAAAGACAGGGTGTTCTGCACAATTCCTGGGGAAAAATCTGCTTGGCAGAGTGAACAGTGTCTAATTGGAGTTGCATGAGGTGGGGGCACGGGGAAGCCTCAGCTACTGCAGTCATGCAGCCCTTCTCTGACCTTGGGTGAGCTACAGAGGGCAGGACAACATCAGCCAGAAGAACAGGGGCAAATGGCAGCAGAGCTGCAAAGTAAGGATGAGGATGGTGTTGAAATGTCAGGAGCCATTGATTTCCCTCCCGTGCTCAACAAAGCCAAATTGCAGACATAGCTCTGCTATAGCTTTGCAGTAAGGCTGCTCACACCTGTAAGGCTAACCTGGGTGCTCACATCTTGTTGGCAACCGCAGCTTTAAGTCTGCCATGAAACCATGCTGTGAACTCATTAGATACAACCAACCGTCCTCACGTTACTTCCAACAGATGCAGAATGGCAGCTCCAGGGAGCTGCTTTAACTCTGCGTTTATACTCTGAAAGTTTTAATGGTAACAAAAATGATGCTCTTGTCATCAAGATGGCTATCCTTCAGGTTCAGCGCTGGACTTTTGAACATCTAATACCGATTTATGTTGGTAAACTAACTTGGATTATTTTTCCTTCTATTTAAGGCATGTGCCTATGACCCCAAATGGAATTGGCGTTTGCTGTTCAGATGGCAAGGTGGGCCGTGCTGAGATCCCAGCCTCCTCAGACAGCAGGAAGCAAATCTATTTGCAAGCATACATCTCACACTGTACTCGTCTGGATAATGCCCTTCATGGATTGAAGGTAACCTTTAACTTGGCCCTAATAATTAGGCAGCATGAAGGTGCAGAAAGCAGCTGTTGCAGCTTCACAGCCTTCAGTCCTTCAGACACAATGTTTAAAATTATATCACTCATTGGTACAAGAGTTGTTTCAACCAAACACTGTAAACAGATCAATGCCTCCTGCTTTGTGTCAGCATCTCTATAGTAGCAGGAGACAATTACCCTCTAACATCCTGTTCGGCTGCCATCACCGGCCCATAGTGCAGGCTTTGAACTAAGGCCGTCTTTACTGCTCCCTTCAACACAAAGACCACTTTGTTAAATGCTGCTTTTTCTTCTGCAGAGTCCATACCCTAGGACTGAATGCCACAGGAGCTCTTAGCGAGCGGTGCATAAAACGATGGAAGGGGAATTTGGTGGGCAAATGTGGAAGGCTCCATTTGTACTGATGTGAGGAAAAGGAAAGTTGTTTGTTCGGATCTCTTTTTCTGAGTTGTGAGTTAGGACACATCCAGCACTGGACTGTTCAGGCCTTGTTGCCTAATGGTGTCTGTGAGTACAGTGCCTCTGCACTACAGCTTCATCTCGGCATCAAAATATCAAGTCACACCCTATGCTTTTCCATGGCCATCGGTAATCATAACAACACCTCCTTTTTGCTTTGCAGTGTGACATAGTCCAGTTGTCCTTCCTGGCAAAACAGCTTTACTATGAACACACTACAAGCAAACCTATTCATGCTGTTTTCATTTCTGCTTGAAACTTCTGCATCTCCTTGCCAATTAATTTTGCTTTTCATGATGTTTTATGTTGCCTACCCCTCAAAGCTTTGCTTTTACTATTCTGGTCTAACTGCTAATTTCTGTGCTGATGAGAACTGTACAGGTTTGCTCTAAGGGGGTTGATTTTAAAACAGTTAAGACATATCTATGAAAGCCAGTGAAATTTTGATCCAACCATAGACAAGGTCTGTTCTTTACTGTACTCTTTAGCCACTCTTATCATATATATCAGAGCTATCCTAAAGTGCTCTAGATAGTTGAGCTGTGCTGAGTTCCTAGCTCACTACTGCACAGATTTCCTGCCCCCTACGAACCACTGCCATTAACAGCAGTTCACTGCCTGACTTTGTGAGATTAGAAGTTCTTACCGTGATCTTCCAGGTACATTTGCTGTTTGGAGGGTAGACTCCCGGAAATCCTTCACTCCCAATGAACCCCGACTCTCCCGATACAACTCCTCCACATGTAAATGTAGGCCTGAGGATAACAGGAAAAACAGCACTTCATTTTTAACTATACTTCATTTATTGTTTGCATAATAAGAAAGGGGTACTGATAGTCTGAATTCTTAAACCAAAGCTGGAATATTTAAAATTCTCAGTAACTTCAGACAAACTTTTCATTGCCTGATGCCAGCAGGGACACTGTGTGCAGTACAACAGCGTTGACGAATACCTTTCGTCACGTTCTACTGTGCAAGGTGGTGGTGGAGATGCATTGTAGAAAATCGCTACTACTCTAATTATCAAGGATTATTAAGAAGTCTTTCGATAATAAAATAAAGTACTAATTCTCATCTGTCCCACCCCGCAACGCTCTGAACTCAGCCATGTAACAAAGCAGCTCTCTGGCATTTTCCTATTGCTCGAGGCCGCCAACCGCCCGCACGCAGCTCGTGAGGCTCAGCCGGGCCGGGCGGCTGTTCCAGCGCTGCAGGCGGCAGCGCGTTCGGTAGCGCTCGGCACTCCGCGCCGCTGCCGCCGAGGACACGGCTGAGCTGCGCACGTGGGGACGGACGGAGCCGCGCCGATGGCGCCGCTCTCGCACGGGGCCGTTCCGCGCAGAAGCCCGGCACGCCCGCGGCTCTCGGCGGAGCCTGGGCCGAGCGGGGCGAGGCGGGAGGGGATGGGTCGGCTCGGGCCGGGCGGTACCTGGGCGGCGGGGCGGCGGGGCGCGCCCTCGGCAGCAGCAGCAACAACGGCAGCAGCAGCGGCAGCGACCGCGGCGCGGCGAGCGGCATCCTCGGGCGGCGGCGGCGGCGGCTGGGGCCGGGCTGGGGTAGGGCTTCTGCGGCTGCCGCCCGCTCTTCCCGTGCGCTGCGACCGGGGAGGAGGCAAAGGCGTCCGCGGCCCTCCGCCCCCGGGGCAGGGCAGGGCAGGGGCCGTGCCGGGCAGGACCACGCGCCCGCCCTCCTTCCGCGGGGCGCGGTCGCTGCCGGCTCTCCCCCGGGGCCGCTGCCCGGCGCGCCCCTCGGTGCCCAGGGACTGCGGCCCCGGCCCGGGCCCCCCCGGCTCCGCCCGCTCTGCCCTCAGGTGGCGCGGCGCTGCTCCGCCCGAGCGGCAGTGAGCGCGGTGCGAGCGAGTGTGCGGGAGCCGCTTCGTCTGGAGTTCGGGCGGCCGCGCTGTAAAAGGCTGCTTCGTTTAAATTCTAAAGCAGACTTTAAGTGCTCCTTCTTGTTTACCGGTTGGTAATCCTGACCCGTTTCAGCAGCGTTTTCACCCTGGCTGTGAAAGATGCTCATTAAAGGGCTGCGGCAGAGCTCACAGCGATGAACTCAGCCGTTGTGTGTGTGTGTGTGGGACTCGGGACCAGGATGTTTGGGAAAGAAACGAATACCAGCTCAGGAGTCTCGCTGCAGAAAACTTGATCTTAAAAACCTAGTTTCTGAAAGCAGTGTTAATACGGATGGATCGTGACGGAGGGTGTCAAGCCGATAAGTGAAAATTTACCTTTTAAGGATGGTTTTAAGAGCAGCCTGCACCTCTGTATGCTTTAAGTGCTTCTTCCCATAGAAAGAGGTACAAAAGCTTGCACGAAGCAAAGCCTGGGGGAACTGAGCAGTGGAAGGCTCTGCAATTGTCGTGAGGCAAGGCAGAATGCAAACCTGTTCACTCATTTCTGCCCTGTTTGTTAAGCGCTCACTGCTCATATTCCTGCGAAACACAAAGAAGGCTGTTCCTACTGCCACGGCTTAGAAGCAGTGCTGTCTTACACGAAATACACTGAGAATTAAACAGAAAAAAGGATGCTGCAAGGTAGTGGATGTAATGTCTGTTCTCTCATTTCTGTAGAGCTGGATGAAGAAAGCAGTAGGATAGCATGGATGTGCGTGTACTGAATTTCCAAGATTTGTGTAGAAGTGCAGCTTCTGTTGGGGTATCCCAATAACAGTGGTTGGTAAGAGGAACCAACAGCATTCCTGCATTCAGGGAGGCAATGGAAAACAGCAAGGAGCAGAGGCTGAGGTGTGTGGGGGTTTTGCAGAGGCTCGGGTTTGTTACAGGCATGCTTGTCTCTGCAGCAGCATGGCAGTGCCTGGCCTGCAGCCCTGGGGAGGGGCAGCCCCATGTGGCCTGTGGCACTGGAGGAAGCAGTGCGACACATCTGGGTAAGGAAGTTGCTATCTACAAGATGTGGGGATGGAGGATTTTAACATGATCGGAACAGAGCTAATATTTGCACCTGTATTTTGAGCTGATCTGAAATGGCAGAAATGGGAAATAAGTTAGCCAGAAAGCAGAAAATTACTTAGTCTGTGACCAATAGGTTCCTAGTTAGCAGCCAGAACCACTAGGTATAGTGATTTTAGTTATGAAGGTAGTTTAATGTTCATAAAATTGTTATACATGGAAGTCAGTGTACACCACAGTGAGTTGTGCAATCCTCCTACCACAGACACAAATATTCCCTGCTGTTCTTCTTTGATTGTCAACATTTTTGGAGACTAGAGAAGAATCACTTTTTAAAAAAACCAAGTATTGCAGGCTTTCCATCCACTGCAGAGCTGGACTCTGTGCAGAGCCACCAGTGAGGGTGAGCTCCATTGGGTTACATATTCAGGGACATTTTCTGTGTGATTGCTGCAGATTTAATTTATTCTCAAGTTACTGTTAAACTTCTGGACGGGTCATATGTTAACAGGTTCCTAATCACTACCCGGGAAGGCCTGCAGGTCTGTGCAGTAAAGGGAAAATGAATGGGTGAGCAGCACACTGACACAGGGAACGGGCTGTTGGGAAAGCCCTACGCAGTTGCACGCAGACACGCAGCGGGTGCTGGCACCTTCGGTGTCTCAGGGACGGAGCAGCATCACTCGTTGGCATGCCCTGCCCAGCAGCAAACCCTGAATTACAGGCTGCAGACAAGGCGCTCAGTCTGAATTAAATTGTATTTACCAAATGTAAATGATGTTGCTGGAGAGAAGTCACCCATGAACTAGACCAGTATTCTGGCTGGTTTCCATTGATGGAAGGGTCAGAAAAGTAAAGCAGTTACCTATAAATAAAGATGTTAGCATTGACATTAATATTAAACTAAATGTCTATTAGAAATACAGAAATGGGAATGACCTTTCTTTTTCAAGCCCAGTGTCCCCTGCTGTTTCAGGCTACCAAATAAGTAAGCTCTTTCATAAACTGATGATGCTTCATTTCTGAAGTCAGCAATTTTCAGGGTCAGCATCTTGGTGTTGTTTGCAGGGTAAGACTGCACAAGGGGGAAAGGCACAGGTAGGGACTGTACATAAGGAATGTATACTAGAAGGGTTTTAAGCTCAAACCAGAAGATTTACAGGCTCTCATGTAATCTTAATTATGCTGCCTTGCATACGTATTAGGTTGTATAAAAGTTGCATAGGTTATGTTACAAAAATAGCATGAGGAAGGAGTTTATATTGATGTGCACAACAGATGTCTAACTTTTGATGGCCAACTTTGCAAAACAAGTAAGTTTCTTTTCCAAAATTGTTTCTTTTCTGATGTAGTTTCTTTCTGAACACTGAACAAAAACTTTTTTAGGGCAGAGGAAGACAGGGGATGCTATATGTGTCCCTGAGGCCTGAAATCTGGAGGCCTGGAAATCTGAATCTGTGGTGGGGACAAAAGTGTTACTAATGTGGCTGTGCACAAGTGGAACGGCTGCTGGTCTGACTGAAAAGATGACTTTCTGAGCCCTTATGCTGCAACTTCTACCCAGGTCTGCTTTCCTCTGTGCAAAGCAATCTGTGTAAGGGCCCTTGCAGTGTGACAAAAAGATAAAAGACATAATTCTCTCTCTTAGTGTTCCTGTGCAGGTCTTGTTCATCTGATCCTGTGAAATTATGTGAATTTAATTTCACATAGTAATTGCTATCAGCGATGGTTCTTTATTTTGTTTGATGTACTCTTACATGCCAAAATCTCGGTATTTTCACTTCCAAAAGAGCTTTGGAATTTCCTGGAATTTCAGGTTGTCCCTTTTCAGAGCAGTACTGTACAGGCAGTAGAGAGAACAAATCCCTATTTTCTTGATAACCC
Source organism: Centrocercus urophasianus (assembly GCF_019232065.1). NCBI lineage: Eukaryota > Metazoa > Chordata > Aves > Galliformes > Phasianidae > Centrocercus > Centrocercus urophasianus. The sequence goes on along the minus strand of NW_024884744.1, from coordinate 13,298,678 downwards.
CAGCACCTACGCTGACTCTTGACTCACACAGTTCCTAAGAATCTCAAAGTTGCTTTGGTTTGTAAGGAAAGCATTTGTTGTGTTATGTGTTTAATTGAATCTGTTACTTCATAGAAATAAAAAACAACACATGAGAGTTGCCACTGGAAGGCTCTCGGCCCCCACCCTTCCTTAGGAAGGAATTCCCACTCTGCTCTGTGTTTGTGTTTCAAGCTTCTCTTGCAGCTCGTTCATCAACTGACGTGTTTTCTGGCTTTGCAGAAGATGACTGTGATGTGAAAGACATCTCCTTCACTGCTTTCTGCTAATTCTGAGGTAACAAGTGCAAATGCAGCATCGACAGTACTCCCATGCCTTAAGAAATCAGGAACGGAGCTAGCATCCCTTAATTAACTTTTTCTTCTTCTTTGATGGCTTTACTTCAATTAATAACACATTTAATACAGTTGCAGTACTTGATGATTCATGCTGTCATTTAGCACGGAGAGCAGATGTGATGTATTGATCATAAATGTGCTCTACTGTTTCTGCATGGCTTTTCTAAATCATTTTCTGATTCTCATGTTTGCCAGTTTGGCCAATTCTGGCATTGCCAACATGAGAACAGATTAAGGGGAATGGGGCTGATTTATCATCAGTTTGGTCATAATATAAAGGTGATAAATCGGGCTGCTACTGCTAAACTGCAAATATTCCTGTAACCAGAGCTCTACTAAGTATTAACCAGTGTGTCTACCATTAAGCAGGGTGTTTGTAAGATTCGTGGTGTTCACAGATACTCCATTATAACACCAACTTACAGGATGTTGTGTCAGTGTTTCCACTAAACCATCCCAGATTCCATTAACCAAGGGCAGGCACCTTTAATGACCCGAACACACAGCAGGTGGAGAAATTGCTAATGTACTGATCAGATAAATGGGGTCTCTTAGAATGTTTTCAATCTAGAGCTATCTAGTAGTGCATTTTAAAGATGCTGGTCTAAGGAAAATATTTCATACACAAAAGGAAGAGGAGCATAATTGATGGAATGAAAGGCCGTAGAAGTAAAAAGGCAGAACTCCTGAAATGCCTGCAGGTAATGTGACAGGCAGTCCCACGGGGGAGTCCTGTAGCAGCAGGCAAAGAAGAGCAAGGCATATCAGTCACCAGCATGGGGCAGGGCTCATCAAGTGTCAGTATGTGCTCTTCTTATCTAGAAAGTGCTAAATACAAAGATAGATTGGCTGCCCAGTTGGACATTGCCCTAGCCTCAATGCAGTCAAAATCAGCAAGTATTTAAGTAGTTAACACTATGAAAGAAGATTCCAGAGCAGGTTCTCTTTGCTTTGTTTTGCTGGAGATAGGAAAGAAACTCGAGATCATTGCTTATGCTCAGGGAAGAAAATATGAGAGGAGTCAGAAAGTGTTGTCACTAAAATAGTCAAATTAGACTTTCTGTTCTTGAATATACATGGGCTTTCCTGAAATTAATGCCTCCTAATTTATTATGTTGGCCTACAATGCTGCTTTGAACAATATACAGCATAGCAGCATCCTCTGTCTTCCAAAACCACTGTCACCACCACCAGCAACTTTTCAGCTCAGCTCTGGGTGGAGCTTTTGCTATGTGATGTGGCACTCCGGTGGTGCTAACGAACTGGTAATTACAGCTATCTTTCCTCCAATTGGGTGCGAAGCAATGGAGGCTCGAGGGTGCATCTGAATCCTCCCAGGAGTTGAGACTGCAGCAATAGCCTTTGCCAGGGACTGCATGTGCAGAGGCAGTGTAACAGAAGTTGAAAGAGATATCAACGATGCTCCTGAGGCATTCCTTTCGAGTTTAGACTGCTCTTTTAGGAAAAATGCTGTTAAAAAGAGAACTGGAACCATGAGCCAAGAAACTGCCTATATTTTGTATGTGCTTAATGCTCTTGTGTTCAAAGAAGAGAAGGTTCTACACCCTCTGCAAGTGAGTAGGTTTGTATTAAGGCACCCAACTTCAGTTCCCTTTTTTCATGTCCTCTGAATTATTTTGCTGAAAAATGAAGATGTGCGAAGAACATCAAATATGTTCTGCGGCCAGTGGTGCTATTGCACAGTTTGTTGTTTATACAGTTGTACAGTTGATACCTGGAGCCTGAATCTCACGATGCAGTTTCACATATTATAATTAGTTTACTGTTATTGGCAAAGCAGCTTGGAAATCAGAACTAAGTCCTCTAAGAAACTACTTCATGCCAACACACCCATTGCTTTCCCTGAATTTCCCTCCACTAGTCTTCATTATAAGCCTATATTTATAAAGGCAAATAGATTGATCTGATTTATTCACTATAAACTGTTTTTAGGAATAAAAATGTTGTAAACAATTTTAGTTCAGCCAGATTTAATACTGTTTTCCTACTTGTACTGAGAAGAATAATATCTCATTTATTCATAATACCACAAACTGTAAGGGAAGGGAATGATGAGAGATGACCCCTTCACAAATATGCAAAAGATCCAACAGTCTGTGCAAAGAGATGTGGGAGAATACAAGGAAATAACCATCAGATGTAATGATTATTCCTGCATTTGTTTTCTTGACTGGAATAGTAGGCCCTAGCTTAGCTGAGTGTCTCAACAGCTACATGTGAACTATAAGATAGGAAAATCTGTGTCTGAAGGACTTTCTTCCTCGAAGACAAAAATCAGGAACAGGGAAATATCCTTCCCTCAGCTGGCAGGTTAGAGCAGGAGAGCTGAAGTATTTGGGAGGAGACATCTTGATATAGCCATTCTCTGCCAGGTGCCATATCAGATGATACAAAAAATCAGGCTGCATTCCTCTTCTTGTTTATGCTTTGTCCCTGGCTCCGTCCTTATTAACAATTTGGAGTGTAGCATCTTCGGCAAGAAGTGTGGTGTTGCACCACTGATACAAATTAGGACTGGTCCTGCACAGCAGTAAATTGCACCAGGGCTGGGCAGTTCTGAGTAGGGGAGCTGCAATTACTCCTTCCCCTCAGAGTACAGGGATCAAAGAATGCAAAACTGGGGCCAGGCTTTTTCACTGGGAGCAACGACTGGGACTCAGCTGACTGCCATGTGTGTTACAATGGCATATTTACTTCTAAACTCTGAATTACCACCATGGGAAATGCATACAGGCATTCTGGGCCAGAATTTGGAGATTAGCCAAATATTATGTTTTTTAAACACATCTGGGTTCTATTATGTTGCTGTGTAATGATTTTCACAGAATCGTCGTTGCTTATTATATAAAGAAATGTCATTGCCGGTATCAGTTTCAGCATGGTATTATAGAGCAACACATTTGAGCTCAAGATCAGTGCTTCTTGCTAAGGGCAGAATACGACAGGTTGTTAAAATGCTCAAGTACAAGGCCAGAGGTTATAAAATGGCATCTGTATGGAAATTGCAGAAGTCAAGTCCAGAGAGTTCCTGAAAATATCAGTTTGGTTTAGAAAATAGTTCATGAAAGTAAGATAACTGAACAAGCAGTACAGGCTGAAGCTGGATATATGTTTGATCTAAAATGCCTCAGTACTGTTAGCATATATAGGAAAAATAGCATGAAACCCCTGTGCAGTTCTAACTCAGCAAGAGTTCCCTTGTACTCTGTAATCAAAGATGCAGGGCCAATATCAAGGGGCAGCGTAAACTTTCTGTATTCTGTGAGTTACTTGTTCTAATCTTTTCAAGAGCCTCAGACTCTCAGGGAAATTCCCATACCCATGCAGGCTAAGTTTGACATGGCTGTGTACGAACGTCATTTAATTTCATTGCTCCAAAACTATAATTATATTAGTTTGAAGGTGGATTGTTGGGTATAAGCAACTGTTTTGAAAGACTTCTTATGTTTAAATGCTTCAACTCACTTGCTGAAAGCATGCTTAGGGAGGAGGAATGTCGCTCCATATTCTAAGCCTAGTGTCTTTGGGCTCATTCTTCAGATTACAGTTAACTTCCTTCATAATATTTTGCAGGAAAGAAACTAGGAGTGCCTGCCTCTACCATGTATGTTTTCCAATAGATGCACAAGCATCTTTGAATAAGAAATCAAATCACTTTACAAGGATTGGTAAGTAGTAGGTTTCTATTGTTACCTTCTCTACAGTGCGAGAGCAATACCGTTCAGCTCCTTCCACTTCAGAAAGTTATCCCTGCCTTTCAGTGCATATGAAAGACTAATCAAGTGCTTGTGCTCCTGTTTTATGTATGCTATTGTTCTTTAAGAGGTGTAGAACTTTGCCTGAGGTATGCTGAGACAGCATTCCCTTATATTTCCAGACGTACTGCAGTGCACAGATAATAATTATTCTGCACAAAGTCAAATATTAAGGAATTCTTTGCTCTGAATTCCAGCCTGTAAGTAGGTATGGATGCAAGCATGTGATATTAGGTATATAGACTGTTGGGAAAGAATGAAAGGAATAGTTTTTATAAAAACTGAGTTATAAGTGCAAGCAACAGATCATGGTTCTTATGCTATCTATCCAGTACATCTCTGTATTCAGATTTCCAGTGATGTTTTTAAACATTTCAAAATCATTTTCAGATATTACTAACTCCAGTGTCTTTTCTAAAATACCATTATTCAATTATCTTATTTAAATGTGAATGAAATCCAAATGCATTTAATTAAAGTAAGTGGATTCTAAGCTTGACATATCTTCCAAGGTACTGCTATGTGTCTGACCTGCCTTGGATTGTTAATTTTTGAATTCATAGCTGTAATATCATTTCTACATTTTCTGTATTCAGGGGAAGAATCCTTCATGCACTCCCAGTCGGGCTCTAGGGCAAGACTTAAACCAAAAGTTTGTAGCTATCCAAAATTATCAAAAGTCTAATAAGAACACAGAGTTATTTGGAAAGGACTTTTGATCATGCTGCACTCTAATTCCTAATCCTTGGAGACATTCAAGGTCAGGATGGACTGAGTCTGAGCAGCTTGACTGAGGTGTCCCCTTTCATTGCAGGGGAGTTGGACTGGATGACCTTTAAGAGTTCTTTCCAACTCAGATGATTGTATGATTCTATTATTCTAACTGTGTTCAGAATTTATTTAGACAATGTGACTCCATTTCAGAATTCCTCAGATACTTTATATTGATATGAGAACCAGGAGTTAAACCTATCATTCAAATTCAGACAGTTTGGCATTCCATTCCACTCCTGATCCTAGATTGTCTGTTTTACTTTAGTATTGTGTTTTAGCTACCCTCAAAACGTTAACCTGCTTATTAAACCATGGGCAATATTAAAGTAGCACATATCCCAAAGGAGATTCAGTCTAAACACCATCAAAAAGTGAATGAAAGTTGTGAGAAACTTGGGAGTACAAAACAGAATACAGAAAATCTGTATTTTTTGTTAAAAAATGAATTGTTAGATTTTGTAGAAAAGCCACGTGATTCTGAGATAAAAAAGCCTCTTTTTAGGACTTTTCATATCCAGCTTGTAGAACTCAAACTTTAACAACGCAGCGTTAGGCTGGCTCTCGGCTAGATTACAGTTTACTGAGTTATTGCAATAAAGAGTTACTGACAAAGCACAGGGTGATGCTAATGAGATGAAGAGACTTAATGGGATGTTAAAGCATCTTATAAAAGTGGAACAACTACAAAAGATGTTGGGTATAGCTTTACCTTGAATATCTTTGAACTGCATGGCTGGGAAACTGCCTGAGAGACTGGATGCTTGGGACTGGGCACCCCTCTCCTTCTCTCCCTTACCTTTCTTTCCCTTTCCCTCCTCTCAAAATTCAGGTTAGATTTCTGCCTCACAGCAGTGACCTCACCATCAGCCCCTTCCACTGGAACAGTCCCACTCTGTAAAATATAATTAAATATTCATGGAGCTAACTGGTGATAGAAAAACACAATGCTCTAGTTTGGTGGTTCAGTAACTCTCCTGGGGAGGGTGGGGGCGTTAGTTCTAGTTCCAGTGAATGTGTAATTATTTGTACAAAGTTGAACAGTGTCAACAGAAGTAGCAACAAGTCCTGCCCCTCAAAATTTCCTTGCAGGAGTAAGGAAAGCTAAAGAAACAATAATGTATTTGCCAGAAGTCTGCCAAGTAAAGTTAACAACAGTTTAAACAAACTCTTAAAATAATTTACGGATTATTCCTGAAATAGCTAAGCTTTTGGATGAATAGATGTTCTTCCACATCTCAGAGACAGGCCTTGTTCCTTATATTAAGTGAACAGACCTTTCATCCTCCAAAGCAAAACAGCTCTTAAAATAGAAATCATTCAGAGCATATTTTAAGTTCTTAGCATCTCATAATATCATAGCTCTATCCTTGCTCCTATTGACATCAATGGAAGGAAAAACAGTATTTATATGTCCCACAAGCAGATCTGTCTCTTGAAGAATGCTGCTCTATAATGGTTTGCAACTGACAGGAATAGAGAACTCTTGAGACCTGCCTGCCAGTTGAATAGTCAAGGTTGTACAGAGCTCTGGCAGTAATGTTTTTGCAGTGTAATTGCTGAAGGCATCAAGTGAGACAAGATTCTTAGGTACAGATGAGTTTTCGTTGGAGCAACAGAAAAGACAGGCAACATTTCAGGCAGACAAATCCTTATTCAGGGCTAACAAGAAGGCTCAGACTTCAAGGAACATTCAGGCTGAGGAGAACTGCTTTCACTTTATCTCAATTTGTGATTTGTGGCACACTTTTCCAACATTTCCTTATAGTCTGTATGAGTGATCATTAGAGAACTCACAAAAGATGTAGACAAATTCTGTGCGTGGTTGTTTTCCAAGTATGCATATTTTGCTAACGTCTAAACTTCGGACAGATCATTTAGCATATGGATGTGACTAGTACTGACATGAAGAGAGCCAAAATTATTCTGATGACAAATATACAGCAGTCAGTATATGATAAGAGTAGTGCTGGGAGCTCTTCACTGCTTATAGCAAATAGTGGTGTTTTGTTCAGAACTGAGGGATCACAGAATCATAGAATGACTTAGTTTGGAAGAGACCTTAAAGATCATCCAGTCCCAGCCTCATGCCATAGGCTGGCTGCACCTCACCAGATCAGGCTGGAGCGGGAGGGATTTTGCTCCAAAGGATGAACACCTCTGAGTTCCCCTGCCCAAAGCCCAGAGAGTTTGGTGCTAGGATCTTGTTCATCACCCTGCCTTTAATCTCCACCAGGTGTTCTCTTTCAGTTGGGCTGTCATGCTGTACGTGCTGGTTCTATACAATCAGAAACTGGATGCAGGCAGTGGGGAGTATGGCACAAACTTCCCTTTTGGTTTCCCTCTTTCCACTATTTCCCAAATTCACAAGTGGATCATTGCCAGAAACATCTGGAGGCCTCTGGAGAGTGACAATTGGCTCTATGAATTTACTTGGGGAAAAGAGAACTGCTGTTAACCCAGTGAGTTCTTCGTAACTGACTGAAGCTACGTAAGATATCAAAATGAAGAACTTGAAAGAGAATTGAGTTTCTTGGGGCTTCCATGCAAATGAATTCACTGTTTATGTCTGACTTTGGGCCAGGCTGACAAAAAATAGCTCCAGGACTTAGAAATTCACAGCACCTGGCTTTAAGGAAAGAGTAAAAAACTAAGAGGCTTAAAACTTTAGTCACTGAAGCCAGAACTGTCTGAAAACTGTTTCTGAAGTTCAGTTGTAAACAGTGTAATAAGTCATATTACCGTATCCTTAGAGTCATGTCCCTTTTGTTAGTCATTTGTTTTGTCAGTATAGTGCCTTTCACAAAACAAAAATCTTCACAGAGTGTCAAGGTCTTTTGGGGAACTGTGAAATTAAAACACAGTGTCATCTGACAATCTGGAAAGAAATTATGGATTGCAGAAAAATACATGAGCTTTAACTTTAAAGGCTGTACTTTCAGATAAGGTGAAAACCTTGGATGAAAGATTTTCAACAAAACTTTTGAAGGAAAGACACTGTAAAATCAGAGAAGTCTGTCTTGAAACTAGAGACGGAAGGGGCAGATTATTTATTTATCTACATTTCTTATGTAAAAACTATGAAGCAACAAGCAGGTGCCAGCAAGATACAGAATCCTCCAAGAGATTCTGTGATGAACACTCAAAAGTTAAGGAGTTAAATATTACATATACTCTGGCAGATGGAAGGAGAATGACTGAGCAGCAAGAACTGTTTTGGATTTGTCATGTATAGCTGAGAGAGCAGCTGAGCAAGTACAAATCAGTGCAGAATCTTTATTAAGATTTAGACCAATGAAACATTTCAACTGGGAGAGTATATCTGGGTCCTGAACTAAGGATGGAAAAAACCTTTATTATTACAAGTAATAAAAAGGTGTTAGTAAAGTCATAGGAAGGAAATGCAAAATTAGGGCAAATTACAGCTGGCAGCTTTCCTGTGTGGGGCAGGTCAGCAATTCAGGCCTCTCTTGTAAGAGGTCACTTACTCTGTCAGGGTCTGAAGCAATTGAGGTGGTCATAAAACACGATGCTAACACATTTTTCCAGCACTATGTTCCTATTAAAATTCAGTGTGAGGACTCCAAGGGGTGTCTTTCAAATGTGTTCCAGTGCCTCTCCGTTACATTAATAAATTGCTTGAGGCAAAAGAGTACAGTTAACCCTGTGTTACAGAGAAGAAAAGGAGGGTCAGTTGTATACATCTACCCTGAATGTGTCGTAGTTTAATTCTGAATGTAACTCAGAGAGCCATGATGCCTGACACCTCTGCAAAAACTCTTTTCCCTTCAGTAAATCTGTGTTGTCACTCAAACTCTACATAGACTTGAAATAACTATTCAAACGGGCACTACTGAGAACACTGCACTGTAAGGCCAGTTGGATTAGAGAAATAAGTCCAGAATATTAACCACAGTAAGGAAAGCTGAACAGCAGCTTCTCTTGAGTCTTTGTTTTATTAACAGCTAGTCCCAAAGCTACTGCTACTCCAGCAATTTTATCTCTGCATGAAAGTAATTTAAGGGAATGTGGGAATTTCCAACAAAATTGTTTGAGATAAGGGATGTTGGGAAAGTTATATTTCCTATTACATTCCTATTTTGTCCATTATGTCCTCATCATTGAAGAAAAATCTTTGAAAACACAATTTTAAGCAAAGTCTGAAATTCAAGACATAACATCAGCAAATCATGCTGACGGTTGTCCTCTCTGCTTATAAAAGGCCTTAAGAAAAATCCAGAGTTCAGTGCATGCTCTGATAATTCATGTAAGAGTAATTGTAAATATTTCACTGTAACTCATTGAAGGGCACGTTACACATGAAGCTCTTCTGTTCTTACCATGTCACTAGCACCACCATTGATGACGTTAAGTCACTGTTCACTGCATTAGCTATAATCTGATACAACGATTCCTGTGGCAGATCCAGAGCTGGAATAGCTGGCCAGACGGTGGTTGTTCTAATATTAGAATCCTGTTATGTTTGCCATTGAGCATAATAGCTAGGGCTTGTAGTCCAGAACATTTATCCGACTCTTAGATGAGAGAAAATCCTTACAATTGTTATCAGAACATATGGCCAGGACTGCACAATCTCACTAATCAAACTTGTTAATCTATCAGTCATGTTGAGATATACAAAGCAACTGTCAACAAAGAAAGAATGACTGATACCCTGATACAAAATCTGATGAGAAAATACAATAAATTGTGCTATTACCAAAGTGAATTCTTCGGAGTCTAGAATTTCACTCTGAATGACTTTCTATATGTAGATAGATTATGTGTGGACTTATTGTAAATACTGTTTCTGAAACATCCAGAAAAGCTTTACTTAAATATTCTGTTTTCAGTGGTATGTGAGAATACTTTGACTATAATGTTATGAGAGGATTCAACTGAATGTACAGACCTGACTGCATGTTGCATTTTGACCATCCAGGTGGGAAGTGGGGTCATTTATTTACTCTTGTTTGGTGCTAATAGAAGTGGTATAAGACAGGATGAGTAGACAATCAAGTAGGCCATCCAAAGAAAATGCAATATTTCTATTCTTCTAACAAATTTGCATTAAGTATAATTGCATGAAGATAGCAAGGCTGATGATAACAGGGCTCTACTCTTGTGAATCATTCCAGATGTCCTGAAAAGTCATGGATAGTTAGGAAGTCAGTTGTATATCCTGTCTGCGTGACAGCAATACATGGAGCTACCCAGTGTGAGCAAATCTCAGACAGGTCACTGGCACGACACAGAGCCAGACCCTGCACATGGTACAGACAGTCCTGATAACTGCTCCACCTGGGTTTGTCCTGGATAACTTCCACCTGTGTTCAAGGCAGTTGTCAGAGCTCAGACTTGTTCTGAAGGATCAAAGAAATGTGGATTCCGGCTTCCAATTTGTTAAGAGAAAACGATGACCTAGTGAAATTGGGTTAGGAAGTGTGAAGAGTTAAATGGCTGAAGATAACATCTTTGAATGGAAGAAAATAGCATAGTAAAGAAATTTGGAAATGTTTTGATGAGACGCTAGTGAGGCTGCTGAACTGCACACCTAATGTCAGCAAAAGGTGTAGGGGTCATTGGGCAGTCTGCACAGCAGCTCGTTCTGTCAAACACTTGCCCATGCATTGGTGTTAAATGTGAAAGAAGAGGACCAGGGTCCCTCATACCTTGCCTTCATCAGGGGCTGTGGAGATTATCTGATTGCCTCCAGGTGGCTCTGGCTTGTGCCTGTGCCCAGAACAGTGTTGTGCCAAGGAAGAGGTGTGTACAGGAAAGTGCAGCTGTCTCAGAGCTGCCCTTTGACCTTGGGATGCATGTTGAGAGTGAAGTGTCACTGACCGAAGTGAACCAGAGTTCCCCAGAGCAGCTCAGAGGTCCTGGCAAGCCAAGAGCTGACCTCTATATTTGTTACTGACTGTGAGGGCCGAGTGTCAACTCTGCTTTTTATACAGCACAGCTAGTGCAGCAGCTCAAGGGTGAAACCATAAGCCGGGGGCAATGTGTGTATTATGCAGTTGAAAGAAGAGTCAAAAAGGCTATTTAATGACAAAGCAGAGACTGAATGATTGCACTGTTGTAATACTTCCATTGACATTTCAAGGTTAGAGCCAAAAAGAGAACAGCAATGTTTTAGAAAGTACTTTATAATGTTTTAGGTGTTTGATATGGATCCACTGAGAGCTGTAGCAAGAAATATATGTGCATAGTTTGGCATTAGCTGGAGATGTAATAGGCTGCATTCATGTGGACCAGTCTGAAAATGGAGGGATACAACAAAAAGCTGTTCATATCCAGAGGGAGATGGGTGAGCAGCAGCAGGGTGGCTGTGCCATTAGATCAGCCAGCAGGGCCAGCCCACCAGGTGAGAGCCTCATGGCTAGCTCCTGCTCTGCTGGAGCTGCTCCCACTTACTTACCCTAAAATTGTCCTGAGAAATCCTCACCGAAAGCTTTGGGCCAGGAAGGAGCCATTTCTGAACCAATGACTTTCAAATGCCCGACCTCTCAGCCTTCTGTGTCCCAGAGGCTGAAATCCTGCACAGGGGAATATTCTCAGAATGTTTCTTTTTGCCTTATTGCACATTTCTTTCCTTGTTTATCACATGTGAATGTTCAACAGATACATAAATTGAATAGGTATGTTAATCTATGTCTCTGCTGTATGTATCTGGTAAAGGAAACAGAAGAAATAACCTTATTTTAGTAAATACGCTTAAATACAAAGTAAACATAGCAAGACACACAGTCCTGCTCTTACTGACTCACTCTCAGTGTAAGTTCCAGGAATGCCTAAGAGGGCAGCGTCATCCCCTCCAAAACAGTTTTTCTTTTCATATGGGATTATATCAGCAAGCAGCTGCCTCTAAGGCATTATTTTTGCCAAACTGTCAGGCTATCTGTGCCAACTTCTCCCTGAAAGCACTTCAGGGACAGGGTATCCCTACCAAAGTGCCCCAGGGCAGCTGAGCTTAGCAGCTGGGGCTGGTGCCCAGTGGAGGGCAGCCCTGGAGGGCAGTGCTTTTCCCAGCTGCACATTGTCCAAGGAAAGCAGGGCGGTGGGCGGAGGTGCCTGGTGAGCACTCCTCTGCTCTCCTTGCGCACCGAAAATGAGAAATGCAGCAGCTAGCTCCCATGGAAAAAATGCATCCTTGCTGGAGCCCTAGAGTTTCCCTCCTGCTGGCCTGGCTGGAGGGCATCCCTGCACCCAGGGAGCGGTCTGCGCGCTCCTCCTGGCGGCTCTGCTGCCGAGCCTCTGTCCTGCTACACCCACCACCGTGCCGGCCAGCTTCCAAAAGTCTGCAGCCTGTTCTATTTAAAATAGACGCTGTGCTACGCTGCACTTCACTTCATTTTTACACACACCACCATGCTCTTGTTTGGGTCTGTGCGTTGACTGGAGCAGATAAAGGAAGTCTGGATTAGCTGACCTTTTGCACTGTATGTGTATAATATCTTTCATGTCTTTTAAATTTCAGGATTGTGAAATACGAAGATTCAATCAAACACTGAGATTTCATAGTGCCAGCGGCTGACTTTGAAAATTTAGGTTTGTTTTCTTAAAACTGGATAATATTAACCCTGGTTAGGAAACTCCTGCTGGTTGACCTCAGTGCACCCCAAAGGTCTACTGCGCACACAGACTGATGTTGCAAAACTCTGTTCTGAACAGCAGGTGTGGATCTTGCTGTTTGGAGTTCACTTGTCTCTGAAAGCAGACAAGCCCTGAAAGCAGGGCTGTCATTGCCTGGCTCTCAGGCTGCTTTGCACTGTGCCGGGGGGCAACCCCTGTGGGATCACTGGGGGTAGTGCCACATGTGGACCAGCGCAGCGTAGAGGAGATGTGCTGTTCCACTCTGTATTCCTTTTGCATCCTCTGTGCCAGTGCTGGAACAATGTGATTAGGGAATAAGTATGCTTTTTACCAGTCAGAATTATTTTCCTGCCTGTTCATTCCTTCCAGGCAGTGTGCAAAAGGGAAGAGAATTGAATTTTGCAGTTGTGTGTGAATTTAGTTCACGAAACTTTCAAGAAGGGAACTGCTCTTCTGCTAATCTATACACAGAAGAAGTCCCCCTGGAGACTTCTTTTGCTGCCCTGTTTCGTGTGGATTGTTTCATTCATGAGATACTGAGTTTCCAGAATGGCTTTTAAAACAAAGACTGCTTAATGTTGCATAATAAGCTGAAATTCACTCATGGCTAGGGCATAGCTGGCAGTTCTGCACTGACATTGAAACCAGAAATCATGACACTTCTAGTACCTGAAAATCATAAAGATTTCCTAGCCATATATATGCATTTGGCTAATTAGTAACATTCCTTTGGATTATTTAAAAGCATTGAACGGTGTTTGATAGCTGAGCATCCAGTACTTTCCAAAGAGGCCTTGCACCCTGTGCCACCGGTGTAAAGGGCAGATGGACAGATTCACTGAGTGTCTTCAATCGGTCTGCTTGGAAAAAGTCACTGTGGCTTTCTGAAGTGTAAGCAATGATTACATGCTAATATTTGTAAGTCCACTAGTTCACTTGTCTTGTGTAAATTTGTGTGCCAGCAAAGTCAAAGTCAGCAAGTCTTGCCAACTCTATGAGATTATTTTTCACCTTTTTTCCTTTAGTAAGGGAGTCTTTTAAAATGTATTGTTGGTAACAGCTGGAGATAGAGTTAGTTATAAACAGTTAGTGTTCAAACTCATTTACATGTAAATTGTTCAGCCTAATGTCTACTTATGGGAATATTCATCACAGCTTAATGGAGGTCTATACTATTTCACATTCACAATGTATATTCACTATATCCTCTTATTACTGATCATGTTAGGAGAAGATAATCCTCACATGTGCTGGCTGTATACTCCTTCTGAGGTGTTATGCTGAACGGAGAAATTGGCCATGATTTGATGTGATCTTAATCACATCGAACTTCCATATTCCATTTCCATATTCCATTCTCAGATACCCTGAATTCCTTGTGCTTCACTGCAATCAGTTATGCCCAATTATTTTTTGTTATCCAAAGTACAACTCATTTTTAAAACAAAGGATACGGCACATTTATGTTGGAGTGGAATACTTTGTTTGAAGAAATGAGCTGTATTGCTGAGAACAAAAGTATTCTACACAGTGCATTTGACTTCTGTCAAATCTTTGAGTCTGTCTAATGCAGAAAAAAAAACCCAAAAACCAACACATTCTTTTAAACTAAGTTAGCTAGTGAATGTATTTTGTAGTGTTCAGTAAATGGGATTACTGTTCCAATCTCCAAGCTATGTTTTTTCTACCAGACTACAAGAGACAGTGTTTTGTTCCTGTAATTGCTACGAGTATTTGCTGTTCTATTTAATGACTAAATACCAATTTACCATTTCTAGCTATTACATATGTATTTTGCCCTTTTTTCCTATTAAAATCTTCCAGACAATGGTCTGAAACAAAAATATTGTGAAGAACTAAGGCAGAGGAGGGAACGTGAACCTTGTGTGAGGTGCTTGGCCAGCCCTCAGTGTCAGAGGACAGGATATTGCCTTGGGCTAAATGGCACAATGTGCTGTGCCAGACTCTTGCTGGCAGCATTTCCCTGGCACTGTCTGCTTGTTGGGGCTCTGCTTCTATAGCATGCTTAAATATCAGGAAAGATTTGCCCCTATGAATGAACAAAGATAAACATATGTGTATAGTAAAGTTAAGCATGCGCTTAGGAGCTTTGCTGAATTTGGGGCAGTAAGAAAGAGAATGCATGTGTGTACAAAGGTATCAAAGAAGCTATTCCAGGAGCTTTTCTCTAATTATTTATCTTATTTCTGAGTGCTTCAGTTATTGCTGCTTGTTATCCACCCTGATGACAACTCAGAGTTGTTTTTTCCAAGTGTTGCTAAAAAGGAAAGCTAAGATCTTGGGACACTGCTGTGTGCCAGTGTCTGAATTCCGTAGCCCGGGGGACTGGGGATGCAGGGAGCCCTGCTTATCAGCATTTTCCTTCCTGTACAAGTGGCATCACAGAATCACAGAATCACACAGAATCACAGAATCACCCGGGTTGGAAGGGACCTCAAGGATCATGTAGTTCCAACCCCCCTGCCTAGCAGGGCCACCAAACACACACATTCAGATCAGGTTGCCCAGGACCCCGTCCAACCTGGCCTTGAACACGTCCAAGGACAGGGCATCCACAACCTCCCTGGGCAGCCCGTTCCAGGGCCTAACCACTCTCCTTGTAAAGAAATAGATCACTTCCTCTCAGAGGAGAGAGGCAAAGAGTAGATCATTCCTAGCAAAGAAAGAATAATACACAAGAAGTGCTTTAAATGCTAAAAATGAAGGATGACTGTATTTTCAGTTTAGTCCAGTTGAGAGGAACATGAAATGACTACATGTGGGGAGCTAGAGAGACAGAAATTAGAGAATTAACTCTATAAAAACGTTTCATCAGAAGGACTCTGCAATATTCTTGTTGCTATTCTTCTATAAAACATATATAAAATACCCAAAGGCTGTGCTCCCTGGCAAGATAAATGTTTTCAGCTCCCCACTAATGTCAGTGTACTGACCCTCTTGATAATAAACCTGCCTTGTAATAGAGATTTCTGATGCAAAGGAGTACATCTGTAGTGTCTGCCCCAGAGGCTCTCATCACTGAAACCAAGTGCTAGCCTTTGCAGTAGTACTGGTTTGCTTTTCATTTTCTTCAGCTTTTTCATTTTCTAATGAATCATAGGAACATATAATGATTTCAGTTGGAAAAGGCCTTAAAGATCATTTAGTTATGATGCCCATGCCATAGGCAGGGACAACTTCACTAAACCAAGTTGCCCAATGCCCCATCCAACCTGCTCTTGAATGCCTCCAGGGATGGGGCATTCTCAGCTTCTCAAGGCAGCCTGTTCCAGTGTCCTGCCTTGTTCATAGTAAACAATATCATCCTAGTATCTAATGGAAATCTACCTTCTATAAGTTTAAAGCCATCATCCCCCTTTTCTGTCACAACAGTCCCTGTTAAACTGTTCTTCCCCATCTCTCCTGCAGGTCCACTTTAAATATTGGAAGGCCACTGTACATTCTCCTTGGAGTCTTCCCTTTTTCTAGGCTAACTAACTCCATCTCTCTCAGCCTTTCTTCATTGGAGGTGCTCCAGTCACTTTGTGGCCCTCACCTGAATCTGCTCTAACAAGTCTATGTCTTTGAGCCTTGTCTCCATTTACAGATTCTATTAACAATACACTATCCTGCAGCTGTTCTGAGAAGTTTAAAGCTGTCTATCAGATTTCTTTTTGTTTCTGTACAAATACCCCAGACTTTTAGGGCCATTTGTCAGAGAAGTGGTATTATGGTAATAATATATATATATATTATCTTCAGATTTCCATTTTGGAATCAGAACAGCTACGGAGCAATCTCAGCTGAAGAATGAGGTCCTAACCTACATGAGTTCCTTGTCCTGTCAGTGAGTTTGGTGCTTTCTGTTCTGCTCATTATTTTGAGATTCTCACTGGCTCCACACATTTTGTGAAGTTTTCCTCCAGCATATCCATGTCCAGCAGTCAGATTCAGAGCCTACTGTTAACATTATGAAGGGTCTCAAATGATAACAGCAGTAGGATGCAGTCTTTTGAAGCATTTGCTTATTTGTGAGCTGGAAATGGATATTTTTGCTGGGCTCATCAAATACTTGAAGTCATTACCATATTTTAAAGAAGCTGAACAATCTACAAGTAAGAAACCTTTTCATATGAAGAACTCTCAACAATTACACATCTTTTGAAGGAATTCATAAGCCTCCACTCTAAGATTCTACAGTTTGCCTCTGTATGTATACCCTATATAAGTCACACTCAGAATGATCTGTACTTGGATGACCAGTGTCCATATCCCAAACTCTCTGAACTTCAGTTTGCAAAGGATTTTGCATCAGTTATTCAGTGTTTTAACAGTATCAGCAGGTGCCTGCGATTATGTTGGGCTGCCTCACACCCTGCTAAATATTGAGACAGAAGGCTTACAGCAGATCTGCTATGTAATTGCAGTTCACTGAGTGCTTTTTGGTGCCTGACTGCGACTGGAAAAGATACTCTGCCACTTGGAACATTCCTAGTCTGCCAAATGGGAGACTTTTATTTGATGCCAAATAGAACTCTTTGTTTCACAGTCAATATTTCATTGTGATTCTTCACATAGTTGTTGCTACCGACCTCATGATGCTTCAGTGAGCACAGTTTGGCAGAACTCCTTACACATTTAATATGTTTATGTTTTGATATATGCTTTAATAGTAATGAATTTTAACATAACAGAGATTCTTATTATGGATTGGTTAGCATAGATTTTGGAATACAAAAAAACCCCAAAACATTGTGCCATTTTGTTACTTGATAATGTGAAAGGCAATAAAATGGGAGTGATACTCATGCTGTGATACAGTTTCCAATAGTACCAAAATCACCATACAGGAGCTGGAAGTTCCTGTAGTTAAGCTAGCAACATCTATGTTTGAAGATAACTATATTCAGTACATTTCTGGATCCTACAGATGTCACACTAACATATATTAAGAAATGAAAAAAGCTTTATTTCTACAAAAATGTACTCAGAATCAACTTTATTTATAGCTCACACCTTTTTTTTTTTTTTTGCTAAAAATGCATAGTCATTACATATACGGTTGTCAGCATCCAAAAGTGTACAAAGAGTAAATTTTTAACCCCTCCCAGCAGAATCAAATAAAACTCACACTTTTTGTTCATTGCATGCACAGACCCTTAAATGTGATACCTCTTTCTAAAGCGTGCTTGAATCTCTAGCAGACAGAAAAAATTGACTTGCTATAAACTGTTTCTTCACACTATTACCCCCCAGCTACAAACACAAATCCTTAGGCATTCACACAAAACAGTGAAGCACTACTTCAGAATCCTCCATCTTGCGAGTACGGTCAGCCAGGAAGCAATTGCCCTGAAAGCAGCAGTCTGCTGGTGTTTCCTTACAGGCAACTTTGAGCAAAAGCTTACTTCCTTTGCCTCAGTCGTTAATTCGTTACTGAATTCAGTGGAATGAAACAGCATCTGTCTAATCAAGTCGTGAAAATAACTGATTCCACATCCAGCTCCAGAACATTAAACATCTTGAATAGAGATCTGTATCTTTCAGCGCAGGTGATGCTTTCTCAGCACCTTGCATCCCACCTGAGGAGAACAGGGTACAGTCTCAGGTGTTACTTGGGTGTTGGTTGTGTAGCCCTGACTTACAGATGTGTAACAGATGCAAGGAATTTATTTGGATAGAGTGAATTCCTTATGATTAGAGGCTTTGATGTGATGAATCACTCAAATCTGTTGATATTTTTGTTGTAGTTGTTTTTTTGTTGTTTTTTTGTTGTTATTGTTCACTACCACTGCCAGTTAGAAAAGCTCTTAAAAACACTGCCCTCTACTCAATGGTGCTCCAAGAGAAGGGCAGTGTGGGTTAGTGGGATGAGTAGTCAGGGCTCCATGGTAGAGTACTCATAAGTGATAAGAAGGCCTAAATTCAGATCTGCTAAAGAATAGGATTGGTTCCATGTTGTTAAGTTTGGGAGATGAGAGGGGAAAAAAAGTTGTCTGTATGATCAATCATAGAATCATAGAATCATAGAATCACCAAGGTTGGAAAAGACCTAAAAGATCATCCAGTCCAACCGTTCACCTATTCCCAATGTAAGTTTGCATTCCCAAACGATTATACAACTCTTCACAAGCTTTATTTACTAAAGGTCTTTTTGCTCTGATAAGGGATAGCTTAAAGTTGATTGAAATTGCCAGTGGTAGTTGAGCCATAAGCCTACTTTTACAGACACTGATAGGAAATCTTGCTCTGTTGTTTCACAGTAACTGCAATACAACCCATGGCTAAATGAACAAGGCCTTCATACAAACAAGTCACCAGTGAGAATTTCGGAAAACTACTTAGCTCACATATATTTTCTCTTTACTCCAGACAATTATGTATTTAATCAGCCTGTTTACTACTGCTTTAGACTGCAACTGCCCCCCTGCCTGAGGCCAGAGGAAATTTTGCCATTGACTCCAAAGGATGTGGGATATGAACTTCCTAGGAGTATGACGACAATGAGGGTTTGTCCCAAGAGTTCATGGTCTAGTAACGTTCATGTTCCTCTCTGAGTGAGATGAGGAACAATTGAATATAAGACATTCTCTCTGCTGGAGTTCAGCAATATTTCTTCTTAGCACCTAGGAGGATCTTTGCATTTTTAAGTGCTTTACAAACATTAGCTAGTCTTTAGAGCAACCCTGTGAGGTAGGTAAGGTATATTCTCCCCATCTTACAGAAGAGGAAACTGAGACACAGAGGGTCACATTCAACCCTGGTACAATTCCAGTGATTTACATGAATTAAATTCATTTAAAATGAACACAGTTCAAATAACTTGCCCAAGATTACAGAACAGTAGTGGCAAAGCAAGGATGAGAAAGCAGGAGTGCCTGACTCCTCAGCTTGTTACAGGCCACTTGGTCATCATTACACTCCCAGGCAAAGAAAAACAGTATAACCTGGACAACTAATACAGGTATGGTTTGTTTCTGTAAGGCATGTGGATGGTAATCAACTAAGTGCAATAACATTTTATGAATGTGCTGCCTCAGAAAGTTTACTTAAATATAAAGTAAAGCTTTCAGACTGTCATTTTCTGTCAGGGTACTGTTGACAGAAACATGGTATCTGGATTCAGTGTATACATAATGACACTCGAACAATTAAGCAAAACTATAGTTTTAGTAAAAACCAATGTGTTTCTACTTCTAACTGCTAAATTTCTATAAGCACAGCATGCAGATGAAAACTTCCCCTTTGTTTCCAGAATGCAGGCTCCAGTCTTGCTAATGAAGCTGCTCACAGCTGTGCAGACATTCAAATGAATACACTGCAGAAGAAGAAATAGCATTCCACCACAGAACATGGGATAGTAACTGCAGACCAGGTATGTCGATCTTACACAGAGATGAGCTTGAAGCTTACAGGTACCTCCGATGTGCCCAGAAGCTAGGCTTCATCTGCCAGTATGTTGACTGCAATTCTAAGCACATGCTAATTGCAAAGCGAAGTGACTGTGTCACCAGCATAACCAACACTCTGGAAACTGACCCCACTGACAGTCAGTTCATATTGCACAGGTATGTCAGCCAGAAGGTCAGTGTTGGCCAGAGAAGGACAAACACATGTGCATTTCCAGGCCGTCCCCTTGTACTCAGCCTATCCTTCATTCTACCACAAAAAGCCTGAAAAGTCTTTTTGGTTTTACAGATGAGCTATGGAGTCCTTTGCTCCCTAACCACAGTGTAGACCTTCAGTTAAGTACCCAGACAATAAAAATATTATGACAGGTTCTTAAGCAAAAAGAATTGTGTTTAGGATGTCCTTGTGCATCTGGCCTGCAGGTCAGACCTCCTGACTAAGCTCTGGATGTGCCGATAGACATTCAGCCATGTGTGCTTTCAAATCAGAGATCCTGCCTCCTTACAAGCCACACAAATGCAGACATTGACTTCTAAGAGCAAATTCAAGCACTATAAATATAGATGTCTTGTTCCACTTTTAATCTCTTTAACTCAGTTTTGTTTCTCCTTATTCATGGACACTTGCTATTGAACATGGCAAACGGAGCAATTATCTGCACAGAATTGTCCTTGCTGAATAAATACACACTCAAGAAGTGTTTCCCTAGATATTCTGCGCAATCATTGTAACTTTTTAGCTTACTGACATATAAGCAAACAGACAAATGAACAAACAAATGTTCATTAGAATTCCATAAAATGAATCATGTCTCCCTCCACACATTGGCTCCTGATACACATGGTTTGCTTACAGAGGCTCAGAGAGCAGTACCTGCAACCAGTATTTGCAAATAACTCCACAAAGTGCTCGGCCTCATGCATGTGCCTCAACATTTTGCCAATAGAAATGTTTCAAATGAATCAATATTCTCAATATCAGGTCCTGGTACCAAATCTGCAGCGCAACTGGGCCTCACAGGCAACTGTTATGACGCTCCAAGATTCCAGTAAAATTGCAGTTGGTTGCAATCCAACCTTTATACTGTTATCTGTAGTTGAGATATATATAGACGACCCTGTGTGGCCTAACTGCAAATATCAAATGTATTTTTACAAGTTAGCAACAGCCTTTTTTGACATTGCCTCTTGAGATGTCCTCTACATTGTGAGTGACAAGCACAACTATAATTCATTATGCAGTATGCTTTAACAGCCTTTTTTTACATTTGGCTTTAATTGTCACTTGTTTCTAAGCTGTCTGCTAGTGCTGAGATTTACTGTCCCCAGCCTTTTTGATTTTTTTCCTAGTTTTTAATTGCTGGTTGTACATGCCAGTGGCATCTCCCAGGCAAGCAATTTCTAAATAATTAGTTTTGAAACTTGGATGAGTCATTTGGGCTCTAACCATTATGCATCTATTATTTTAACTTGAATACAGTACATCTCAGGGATACCGACCTCCTTCTGAAGCTGTGGAAATTCACAGCACAGCATGGTTGCAGGTCTTGATCCATTTGCTTTCTGGTGTGAGCTTCCAGTTCTTTCTTTTCTTGTTTTGTTTTGTTTTGTTTTGGTTTGGTTTTCTTTTTTTTCTCTTCTCCATGGTATGAAAGACACATCAGAGCATGACAGTGCCATAAACCAACCTCTCCTATGGTGCAAATTGTTTTCTGCTTTACTGGCAGCTCAATAAAGCAATGCCATAATTATGATAAGTCACTGAAAATATTCAACCTTAACAATACTTTGTGTATTTTTAATTTCCTTTCAATGCAGGTTGACAAATGAAAACAAAACACAGACAGCCACATAGAGAATGCTGTTTTTTATGGACCATCAGTGGTAACACAGGAGGTCACAGACTGGGAGCCAGTGTTTCTGAAAATTCTAACCAGTCCCTCTGAGAGACCGTATGTGACCTCACCACAAATTACAGAATTGCTGCTGGCAAAGAACACTTATTTTTGTTAGGCCATTCTCATTATTTATAAAAATCTAAAAGATCCAATCTACTGTTGTTAAAATGCTTTAAGATAAAAGGCAAAATGAAGCAGACCTGTATTTTCCTTTAGCTTGTATACTTTCACAGGGAAATTTTCACAAGTCTGACATTGGTACAGGACATATCAATTATTGGTTTCTGTGATGATTCTGACCCATATTAAGGACATGACCTCATAATCACTAGCTAGAGCCCCTCCTATACACTTGTTACAAACAAAGGGGACTTTGTCTTGCAGAAGACCATGGGACTGGACTCAAAACACACACTTGGAGTTTGGATGCCAAGTCCATGAAAATGGGAAAGATGCAAGCAGAAGTATTTCCACAATAGAAGCAAAGAGGTTGAGTTAAAGAAGCACTGTGCTATTGTGCGGTATGACATCAGTGGAAGGAAGTACCACCCTTCTTTTTGAAAATGGGTATACAGCAGTTTCACACCTGAACTTCAAGTTGTAACCCTTTGAGAAATATTATTGCACGCCTGTTACTTGTTCTGACAAAATCAAAATGCATGTTTAAAATTTGCATGTAGTTTAAAAAATTTCTCTTTATATGAAGAGTAAATTAAATCTATGGTTAGTTGTTTGTGGTGTGAGAAGGATATTACCTGGGTTGCTGAGAAAAGACACGGCTTTGGAAAATAACCTGTAATTGTTCTCTTTGAACCCCCCTGAAGGTAATAGATGAGGACTTCAAAGCACCCAGCTGTAGCCCAAACTGATCAGCATAGGAAAAAGCAGGATAGGAAAGACATGAAAATGTCAATATCCAGTGCTCATAGGTCTTGAACTCATACTCAGCACCTAATTTTTGGATGGTAAATTTGTCAAAGTGCTCTAATTAAGGAGCAGAAGACACCAGTTCCACGTAATTATTTAAAAGACCCAGAATAAGATCTCATGCATCACTTATTCTCTTCACATCCACAGAACTTCCACCGAGCTTGGCAGGAGCTTATAGAAAGTCTGGCATTTGACCTTGACTCTGAAGGGCTAATTTTGGGGTGATTTACTGGGGAAGATAAAGGGGCCCCCTAGCAACCCCCTGAAAGTGACAGATGTTCCTGACGTGCCGGGGAAGAGCTGTGCCATTATGCAGTGCCCTTCTTCCCCCCCACCCCCACTTTAAAACCATCTGATCCCTTTCTGGTTCAATTATTTTACATATCCCTGTATTATATTGTAGAATCCGAGCAGCTACACCAACCACTCAAGCTTCACTGCCTGTCTAATTAAAGTCTCTCCGTCAACTGGTAATTCTGTAATAATTCACAGCTGGTTTTGCTCTCTATTAAATCTATTATGTTCCCTGGCTGAAAAAGGCTGTGAGGCCTTAAAAAGTATCGACAGCTATTAATTTGTTTGCATTTAAAATCCAGTATGTGGCTGCAAAGGCCTGTTACAGTATCACAGAGGAAGATAAATGTCAGTGCATAATCTGCTAGGAAATTTCACACAGGAATTGATTAAAAGTCTATCAGCAATCATTGCACGAGTGTGTCTTCAGGTGTATATATATATATACATATATATATGTAGCTAAGAAATAAATAGCTCTCTATATAAATATGTATATATAAACACAGCCAGTTTAAACCTAATTGTTATGAACTAGTAAGTGGCATTCACAGTTCATGCATTCTTCCTAGTAGCAGAGCTTAATTATTTCAGCTTATACTTTAAGCAGCAACATACCAGTAAGCGTTTGCTTGCTTCCCCTGGTAACCTAGTAGTTTAAAGAGTACGAGCAGTTTCACCACTGCCGTTTTCTCTGGAAACCTTCTTCCATAGGTGTCTTTCCGCCAGGTTCACAGCATCTTCAGGACACGGCTGGGCCAGTCTGAGGGTCACCAGCGTGAAGGTCATCAGCTCAACCATCTCCAGCCCAAGGACCGATAGTACGGTGGCCACCGGCACGGTCAGTCCTGCTTGCAGAGGTCTGCGACACTGAGGAACCTCCTGACGACCACAGCCAGGCAGACCGTCAGCAGCAGCATGTACCCCACGGTGCCCAGGTAGGTGGGAGCGGCTGGGGCTGCCTTGAGGAACTCGGCCAGCCCGTCTTCCACGTAGTGCACCTGGTCATAGATGCTGAGGAAGGTGAAGATGTGGAAGAGCTGGTGGCTGTGCCCCACGATATCAAACAGCCCTGGCTGGATCCGCTCGGGGATTTTGCTGACGTTGAAGAAGGCAGCCACCAGCAGCCAGAAGTAGCGGCGGTAGAAGTAGACGAAAAGCGTGGGGTTGCGCGTGCGGAGGTCAAAGATGAGGCTCTCCAACATGATGGGGCAGGCCATGCTCAGCGGCATGGCGAAGACGAAGGTGCGCACGGCGAAGGGGTAGGCGCAGCAGGCGGCACGGCTGCGGCAGCAGGCGGCTGTGCATCCCACAGCCAGCGCCAGGGCCACGGGCAGCACCAGGGCACGGTAGGCCGCGATGGGCAGGCTGCAGTCCAGCTGCCAGCCCAGCTGCTGCTGCACGTAGCGGCTCAAGACGCCGGCATCCAGCAGGCTCAGCCCCGGCAGCAGGTAGTAGGAGTAGGCCACGGTGCTGGCAAAGCCGTAGTAGCTGATGGAGGCGTAGTCCAGGTAGAAGAAGGCGGCGCGGAGGCGCGGGGAGAGGCAGCTGAAAAGATGGGCTGTGCAGCTCATGGCAAAGGTGAGCAGCACCCCCGAGGCGTAGCACCAGAGGGGCAGCAGAGCCGGGTGGTGGAAGGGCACGTCCCCGGCCCCCCGCAGCAGCAGCAACCGCCCGAAGCGGCTGAGGAAGAGCAGCAGAGGGATGAAGTGGGTCCAGAAGTTGAGCGTCTCGTTGGTGGGCTGCAGCACCGAGGCCAGGCACTCCTGCGCCGAGCAGTGCAGCCGTCGGTAGCCCGAGAGGATGAAGCACTCCACGAAGTCCTCGGGCACCTCGTCCCAGCGCAGCAGGGCGGTGGGGCGGGCTGGCGGCGCCGCCTCCTCCTTGTCCCCCTCGCCCCCCGGCATGCTGCCCCCGCCGGCCCCCGGACCCCCGGCAGCCCCCGGCCCGCCGCCCGCCGCCCGCCGCCGCCGCCGCCGCCCGGGAGAGGTGGAGCCGCCGCTCCCGCAGCCGCCGGCGGAGGAGCCGCGGTGGCTCTGCGCTTTTCCTCCTCCGCCGCCGCCCCCGGCAGCATCACTCATTGCAGCACGGGCAGCGGCGGCACCGCCGCGCCTCCTCCCGCCCCGCCGCCCGGCATCGCGGTAACTGGAAACCGGCGGCGCATCCAGCGCGCCCGGGGGGCCGGGAGAGACGCCCCCGCCGCCCTGGGTACGGTTTCCCGGGGAGGGAGGCGCCGGACACCCGAGCCGCAGTTAATGATTGATGCGGCCGCGGCGCGCGTTTCCCGGCGGGGGGCGGCGGCTGCGGGCCGAGCCCGGGGGAGATCCCCGGGAGAGCCCCCACGGCGGTGCCCGGCGGAGCTCAGCCCCGGCCGCGGCTCCGGGACGGCCCTCGGCCGCCCCCCCCCGGCCCGCAGCTCCGCCGGGCACCGCGGGGGGCGGGCGGGGACAGCGGCGCGGGGACACGCGAGCCCCCGGGCACGGGGCTCTGCCGCGAGCAGCTCCCGGTGCGCGGAGCGGGCGGCGGGCGCGGCACCGCCTTCCTTACCCGCGCGGCTGCCGAGGTGGCACTGCCGAGCGCGGCTCATCGGCTGCGGCGGTGCCGGTGACAAAGGCGGGGCGGAAGGCGCCACAAAGATGACGGTGACCCCGGCGGGTCGCGCTGTGCCCCGGCGGTGCCCCCGGGCGGGGGACATCGGCGGATGCGATTTCTGCCGCGTGCGCTACACCGAGGCCGCGATCTTCGGTGACGTTCTGTCATGCGGCGAACGCAGAAGCTGTTTTAGGCTGAACGTTCGGGGCCCTGGCTGCAAAGGGTGCGTGTATGTCACACTGACACACTGGGGCCCCATCTTCTCCCTGCTGTGCGAGCGGCGCGCTGCGGACCGCAGGGGCAGTGATGGATCGCCGGGGCTGCGCGGGGCTGCGCGGGGCCGAGCCTTACACAAATCCCACACTTAGCAATGCGGTTATGCAAGTGGCACGGTTACATAATGAGAATATATAAATCCAGGGAAAGCAGTGGCAGTGTGTTGGTGTGCGTTAAGAAGTTTGGGGTAAAGGGAAGAAAGCGCAGAAGGTGAAGTGACCTGCAGGCTGAGGCAGCAGCTGGAGTGTGGGGCTGTCCTCTGCTGCTTCCACGTGTTTCCTTTCTGTTTGCTTTCAGCACACATGAATGGTCTTAAACATCTTGTACATTTTCATGTGTCTTTACTGCACTATAATATTCTGATATATATGTAAACTCATGCAGTATAATCTCAGTACAGCATAATTAGGGCGCCATACCTTATGAGTTTTATTAAAATCTATTCAGTAGTGAGTAGTGACAACGTGCAAGGTACTGTGAACATAAAGGTGACCAGAAAAGTGTTTTTAAAAACTGGCACAAAAGAAGCAGTAAAAATATGTTGCTAAAAGTGATATTCAGTGCATTTTTCATTACAGGAAAACATTGATTTTACGGAACTGTCCAAAGTAGGGCACACTGATGGCTCTGCTTGTAATCTTTACAAAAATAAAGCCCTGCTAGGAAAATAAACACAGCTGAAACAGTACTGGGAAGTTAATGAGAGTAAAATATTAAACAAATGGGCTTATTTTTTAGATAACGGGCCTAAAGCGTTCTGATATCCATGCATGTTAGAGGGTGGGAGGTGGAAGCCTGGTAGCCTGCAGGGACAACAGTCCTTGGGGTGAGCAGAGTGCTCTGTGGGCTCTGCAATGTGTGCTTTAGGGAGAAGAAAGGCTCTTTGGGGTTAAACTGCTCAGCCTAGGGCAGAGGTCCATCTTCTGATGGGGTGCTCTGTGCTGAAGAAGCCCCACGAGCAGACAGGATAGATGCTGCCCATGGGCTGTGTCACTGTGGTTGTCCCTACTGGTGAGGCGGTTGGCAGCCAGATGTCTCCTCCCTGCCCTGCTCCCACCCTACTGCGTGGTTCCTAAGTGATGCTTTCATCTCTGATAGTGAATGCCACCGCAGGCCTTAGGCATCAGGCCAAAGTGAGTGTGGTCTTCAGCCTCCCTCCTCAAGGTTAGGTACAGGGAGGTGGCTGGGAGCCACGTGGTTCAGACCTGCACTGAAGAGCCTGCTGGAAAAGCACCAGCAGCTGTTGTGACAGATGGTCTAAACAACAGCAGCATCCGCTGCTGATGGAAGCGCTGGGCTGCAGCAGCAGCAGGACTCGTTTGGCACTTCTGTCTTTCCCACAGGCAGGAGGCATTTAGTCCTCTTGCCTTGAGAATATTGCCTATCTCCTGGCTTCCTGCGAGAAACACCCACTGGGTCTGTGGCTCTGTGGGAAGTAGCCCTGGTGGGAATCAGCACGTGGAATTTGCTGATGGTTCCGGATCCACAGTGGCACCTGACTGTCTGGGGGCTGGTGAAGATATGCATTGCTGTCACTGCAGTGAAGATAAATGTCTGGAAACTTTTCCCCATTGTTCTTGTCTTCCTGTAGGATTTTAAAATACGCTAAGATAACATTCTGTGGGATGGAAGCTTTTGGTTTTCCAGCGCTGGGGTCAGATAGGGATATGCTGCACAGTCCCTGTGCTCCTTGGCAATAGGTAAAAAGATGCTGTGAACTCAGCCAGTTCTGTCCTGCCATGTGTCTCTAGGCTGTGTCCCTGTGCAGCCGGCACTGTGGGCTAAATGCAAATACTTCTCTGGAAGAAGGACAGGGTTATGGTTGCTGTCTGGTTCTGTTTGCTTTGTTCCTGTGGGTTTACCTGTCAATGTTGTCAATATAAATACAAGCAGTACTACAGATAGATTGCAAGTTCCTTTTCTCTGTCTCTGTATGGGCACAAGCTTGGGCTTTTGCCAGGTGCTTAGGTAATGTCACACATGTAGGATTTGGGTCTCCTTGTCTGGACAGAAAGCACCATGGTGATCTCAGAGCTTCTAAAGATCACTGTTCATATCATTTCCAAGTGAGTCCAACACAGCTGTAGGAGCTACAGTAATGAAATTAATCACCAGCAGTCTGGTTCCTTTTTTTTCCAGGGCTGCTGTCTCACGGGAGAGAATGATCTCCAAGGACAGACTGGCTTTCATAAAGACAGCCGTATACACCTTATGTAGGGTTAGTTATTCTGTTTGCAAGCCAGCTGGAGTAGTGTACTGGGAACCTTACAGTTTAAAGCTCTTACAACCTTAAAATAGATTCTTATTTGTGTAGTCCATCAAGGTTAGTATTACTTGACTATTATGTGGTTGGGAAGGGAAAGTCAGGGCATTTGGAGGTCACAGAGAGGAGTCCACAGGCTGTAGTGTGTGAAGAAGCCTCAGTGCATTGCTCTAAACCAGAGGGTTTATATTTAGAAGGGCATGATCAGCATATAGCTGGGTTTCTTCTAGCATGTGTAGAATGTTCTGCAGGCTTTGTCTCAAAATAACCTTTGAGAAGACTCTTAAAACTCTGGTGAAGGCATTGTCTAATGAGGTAAATAATGGGAGGTAGTGTTCATCAGTGCTGGCATGAAGAATCAAAGAAAAAGTTTTCCCAAAATACCAAATGTGGATTTGTTTCTATAGCATGCTTTCATTTTATTCACATTTGAAGTCCTTTCACAATGTATCATTTTGTCTAAAATACCACAAGCTCTGTAAAATACTGTGAATTACTTCAGTCATCCACAATGAAATTATGCCTTTCAGGTAGAAAAAAAAGCTGATTTCATCTTTTGCCCTCTGATTTATACAGCATGCTTGGGAGGAGGTCCTGCTTAGCCCTCCTGTTATCCACTGTCTTTCTGAGTGAGTAAAGAAATTAGATCTGCAGCTAGAGGAAGTTTGTGTGTTAGCAAACGCTGTGGTGGTTGGCAGATTTACAGTGCTTTTGGAGATACAGCTTCAGCCTCATCCAACTCAGCCCACTCAGAATGGGGCGAACATTAATCAGAAGGAATCTCTTTAATGGTAACACTTTGCCATAAAATGCTCTTTTTCACTTCTTTTGCCTTTTCTATATTTCAACCTTCAAGACAGATTTTACTAATCTCTTTCTTAATAAGAAATTTTCTCTGAGTAGAAACATCTAACCTGTGTGCCCTGGATTTTATCCTTCTTCACTAAGATCTCTCCAGTATCTGACTGTTCCGACATCCATCATGGAACCCCACGGACCAGGAGTGAGGACAGAATTTGGCTGTATTTATTTAAAAGAGTAGGGAAAAGGAAAAGGAAAAGGAAAGAGAGGCTCTAGCCTCATCTCACTTTGTCTAATGTAGCTCATGCTTGCAGTTTCTCTGGTGGAACGTACAGAATAACACACACATTTTCCTCTCTGTGATTTTTTATCCCTTCTCAACTTCATATCAGTCTCTTGAAAATAATGTCTTGATGGGTAACTTTGTACTGTAGCGAATGTGATCTTTTGTAATAATTGAGTAGGCATAGTGCTTTGATCTAATATTGAAGAGGTTAACTTGCCCTTAGCCATCTACCCCATGATCATGTTCAGACTGGATAAACAGGAATCCTTGCATCATTTTCTCCTTCTTAAGTAACTAATTAGGGCCAATTATACTTTATAAATATAACTCCTTAATAGATAAGCAAAGTGGAAGTGATGTTTGGATTTTAAAGCCTCAGCTATAGTTCGAGGTTAGAAAAGATAGGTATGGTAAAGGAAATAGCAAAGCAATTGCTAAATACTGCACAAGCTGGAAGAATAAATCCCAACACATTTTAAGAAAATTTATCTGAATGCCTGTTTTAAGTTCTTTTTTTTTTAAAGATTGGGGGTAGATTTTGTGTTCTTCTGGACACTGGCAAACCTGAACATAAGTACTGCAGTGAAATTAGTTTGACTGTGATGAAGAATAGCATACTGGGTGCATGCATATTTCACAAATGTTCCCTGTGATCAGAATCCATCACTGTCCTCCCTACAGGGTACCTACAGCAAGAGCAAAGTAAGCTCAAAGTAAGCTTGTCCTTTGTGAGTGATTGTAGGGCTGAACCCTCACTTGCAAAATGCATGGCCAAGGAAAACTTGCTTGTTTGCATGTGCACAGCTAACTCAAATACCAAGTGAGGGAGTTTTCCAGAGCACAAATTGATATCACTGTTGGTAAACTCAAAGAAGGAACTCTTGGTATGGAGAAAGGAAAGGCTGCACTCAGAATTTCCATGCTTTTAAACAGATGATAAATTTTCACATCTGGACTATATCCACATAGGTTAATTCTCTGTAACAAGAAGTTGCAGAAGAACTTTTGGAATTAAGCCTTATTGAAGAACACACTGCAGATTACTGACCTTTCTCTGCTAAATAGCAGAAGTCTGATGTTGCCCCCATAATCAGTCTGGGGAGTCCCAGAGAGAGAAGAAACTCTCAAGACAATGAAGCACATCTCCTAGAAGAGCAGCGGGGATCTGGGAAGGGAAAGCAGCTGCAGAGCAGGAGGACTAGAGCGGGATGTGGAGTTGAGAGAAGTGCAGCAGGGTTGGGAGATAAAGCAACGCGGAGGAGACTCAGCCAGGTGAGAGAGGAGGCACAACAGGCACTGGGAATCTAGGATCAAACTGCTCTCACTCAGCCACCTTCTATAGCTTTTTCTTCTTTTTACTATTCAGGGGGTCCCAGTTGCAGTCCAGTGTCTCCAAGCAGCCCAGGCTGCAGCTGCTCTGGCCGTGGGCACTGATGCATCTCCACTCTACCTTGCTCTCCTTCCATGCTGCACACTCAGCTTCCAACAGCAAGTGAGTATGCAGGGGAGGATCTTTCTGCCTGTTTTGGGAACTCTTACCTATGGCTTTTAGTCTCAGAGGTGGGAGGACACAAAAGGTAGAATAAAGAAAAAGAAGCTGGGAAACTGCTGCCTATGCGATGGGAAAACAGCACACAGTGACAGTGGCTTTAGGGATCTGTGAGCCATTACTGAGAGTGCAAAAACATAGGGTTACAAACCTGTCCACCCTGTAGCTACATTTCTGTCCTACTCCTGATCTGCTTTCTTATGCCCTCAGGTGTGCTTTCATTGCTACAGGGCAAGGAGCATCCATGGCACATGAAATCTTCCCTGTCCTCTCATACCCAGCTTTGCAAAAGGAGCTGTGATTTTGTCCTGAGGTGAGAGGAATGGGCAAAAATGGTGAGAGAGCACCTGTGGAAGTGGGGATAAAACAGGCAGAAAGACAAATGTAGTGCACTGCAGCGTGATTTACTGAGTGTAGTTTAGTGTTCATTGTTTAAGATAATTCATGATTTTCCCTATCATTGCCTAATTATATCTGTCATTATAAAAACAGTTAATAACTCCCACGTTTGCATACAACCAGATCTACTTCATTATAATGAAAAATCTCTGGTATTTCCTTTTTACTACGATCATCTACCCTTTCCAGCATGAATCCTCCACGGAGTTATGCATCTCACTGCATTCTTCCCTTCCCTTCCCATCCCATCCAGCCCAGGGCATAATGCCATTCACTAACTGTATGTGATTGCTACCGTACTATTGTGATGTGTTATAAATAGCACAGTTTCAGTATAGTTCACTCTGGAAAAGTATCTGTAGAGATGACCTTTGGAATACCAACTGTGCATTTCTTGTTTTTCCCTTTCACAGCATGCAGTGGATCATGATGCTCTTAATTGGTGCAGTTTATTAATTACAAAGGAGCATAGAAGCTGAGTGGTAAGCAGAGGATTTCTACAATGAAGTGGATAATTAAAAAGGATTAATGAGGTGGATTAAATAAAGGGATTGAGGCCAAATGGAGCACAAATTTTTGAAACATTAGTGGCCCCAAACTGCTACATGCAAGGGCACGTTCCTTTCCAGTTTGATGTTTGTTTTTACCCAGAAGTGTCAGTCTTTCTTTCAAACCAGGTTTATCAGCATATTCCCAGGAGAGCTGAGCAGATTTTGTCCCTCCTCCTGTGGCCCAAAGTGCTCCTTCTGTCCAGTACAAGTTCCCATCTGGTTTGCTTTCAGCTCTGTGCTGCACCTGTTTCCACTACCACATTAAAGACAAAACTCAAAGGATGTAATGGATGACACTAATCCTGTGCTTCCTCAATATGCTGAAGTGCTTCTTAATAACCTCTTTCTCTTTAAGAAAGATGGAGGAAAAAGACTTTGCTGGGATTCTGAAACAACAGAAGCCTGCCTAATCCACCCCTAAAGCTTCTTGGCTAACAGCATTCCTTCATGCGGAAAGGCTTCTCTGTGGGCAAGTTTGGAGCACAACAAAGCCTATAGGACTGATGCAATTGCCCCCAAATTCTGCTGTCAACAGCTGGGTTTTTCTTCTCCCTCCTGCTCCCAAATCAGAAGTGGTTCCACTTCAGATCTGAGCAGAGCTTGGAGGGACTCAGCAGGCAGTGGAGGCGGCTGCAGAGATGGAGAGGAATCCCCCAGGGTGGGAGGTGGGAGGGAGCTGGTACAGTGCTGTGGGAGCGGCAGGTAAACACTCATTGTGATATTTAAATCAAGTTCCCTTCTGAAGAGAGCTCATTAAACAGCTGATATCTCTTGATCCTTTCTCCCAGTCCATTACCGGATCATTTTTGCATAGTTATTTTGCAAATGGTAGAGGGAGACATACATATTTCTGCCACATGACCCCCATCTGTCTGCCTTGTGGATTTCTCAGTTGCAGTAGTGCTATCTGGCCAAGCACTTACTTGGCTGGAATAGGAAAGCAATTAGTATGTAGGTAGTTATTTGCGTCGGTTTCCTTTTTTTGGTGTGACTCATGAAGCAGAAATCACAGGATATGGTCATTGTAATATCACTGCCCATTCTGAGCAATGGGGAGCTCATCTGTGGAGCACACAGGATTCCTCGCACATGATTTCTGCTTATCTCCCCACGCCAGTTACTAGTGGAAGCAGCACTTCGGAGCTGGGCCCACGCTGCCAGATCCGCTGCCCCTCCCAGCAGCAATATTGCCCCATTTATAATTGCTCAGTGTAGGCAGTAGGTAGCACACAACGGGGAGAGCCCGCCCCTTGAGCAACGCCGCCCGGGCCGGCTGAACGCCACCAGCCACCGCAGCCCCGCCTGACCCCGTGCTGCCGCCGGGCAGCTCTGAGCTGCGGCTCCGCGCGGCCCCTGCTGGAGCCCGGGCGCTACGCTGCGCCCCGCGGCCGCTCCTGTCCCCGGGCGCTGCCGCTGTGCACCGCACGCAGGAGGGCTGCAGGTAATTCTATTTCTGTCTGCGTTTCTATTCGAACATACTGATGAGAATTTTCAGGTTTTTTTGGATGAGATGTTTCTCCTTTTCTTGAGCTCCGAAGTGATTGATGCCCCCCATCAGCGCAGGCTGCTCAGGGCCCCATCCAGCCTGGCCTTGAGCACCTCCAGGGCTGGGGCACCCACAACTCTGCGGGCAGCAGTGCCAGCGCCTCACTGCCCTCTGAGTAAGGACTTTCCTCGTAATATCTCATCTAATCTAAACATACCATCCTGGTTTTATCTGCACAGTCAAATGTAGTTATTAGCGTAAGCTGCTCTCTACTGTGGCTCATGTGACCGTAGGCGTTAGGAGTTGGTGGATTTAAAGCTTTCATTCATTTCCTTTTCCTTAAGTATTACCACAACCCCACCATCTTTTGCATTATGATGAGAACTCATAGGAACAAGGAAACACAAGATTCATGTAAAATGTAATGTGACCTCTGGGCACAATATCCACTTAGCAGTGTTCAGTAATAAGAAAGTTGCCACGGTGTTGTGATATCAAGACCAAAAATCAGAGGATCTGCTCTGCCATCCTGTTTGTGCCACACGCAGAGAGCAGGTTGGTTGTGCGTAGGTGAGCCGGTCCCTGCTGCTGTCTCTGAAGCTCTTGTGGGAAAACACCCAGCGATTGGAAAGACCCTACACGATCAGCCTTTGTCTCTCCTCCCAGGGGCTTAGGCAGTGCAGACCAGTATTTTTTATGTTAATAGAGACCCCTCCCATCGTGTGTGACCGTGTGTCCTTCACAGCAGCTGTAAGGATTGCTGGTGCCTCCCGAAAACACAGCGGTGTGCCCAGGAATAGCTGCCTAGGGACAGGAGGGCGTCAGGTGGGTGCTGCCTGTGAATGACTGCCTCTCAGGCTGGTTGCTAAGGAGGTTGGGGTTGCCTAGCGACTTCATTTGGGTTTTTCTCTGCTAATGTGAAAGCAGGAGCCCCAGATGGGACACAGACAGCACTTAGACCAAAGAGCTGCAAGCAGAGTGGGACGCAGGCATGTCCGTGCAGTCTGGGCTGCTCCTGGCTCTCCATGGAGGAGGTGGCATGGGGACAGGCCCAGCTCACGGCTTTCACTCAAGATGCTCTTCACCTTGCTGGCATGGCGAGGCCCGAGGAACCATGGGTTCCCTGTTCTGGGGTGCTGCTGTGGGTGCAGCAGGTGAAGGACGCAGCTGGGCCCATCCCACACAGCCCTGCCGCTGCCGCCCTGTGAGGGGCTCAGGTTCTGACAGCTCTTGCAATGCTTCTGCTGTTCGTAAAATACCCACGCTGGGCCCGTCAGGCTGTCCTGCACCAGGTGTGAGGTGCTGCTCACCGGCATCTCTGGGTGACTTCGCCCCGCCACTGCACCGACTCGATGAAAAAACGGAGCGGGGTTTTGGACAGGACCGATGCCGGAGCCGTGTGCCGGCCGCTGTACCTGCAGGAAGATGGCATTTACCACAGCCCCGCCCCGGCAAAGACTGAAGCCCACCAGCTTTCGTCCCCCCGCGGGATGGGAAGAAATTTGTTTTTCCAGAATTTAACACGCTCAGACCGGCACCGTGCCCGTCTGCAGCAAGGTCCCGCCTCGGCACGCGGCTGCCGGGCCGACAGCGGCACGGTGACTCAGCGCTCCGCGGGCAGGGGCGGCGGACGGGACGCAGCGGCCACTCCGCGGGCGCGGGCACGCGCACGGCGGACGGGGGGCGGCGCGGGGGCGCGCGAGCCGGACACCCGACGCAGGCCGCCCCGTCGGCGTCTCGGCGCTCGGCTGTCCGCCCTGAGTGGGCGGGGCCTTTCCGCTGCCATCCGCGGTTCGGCGCTCGCTTCCTCGCCGCCGGGGCTGAGCGAAGGAAGAGGCAAGATGGCGGACAAGGCGCCCGGCGGCTCGCAGAAAGGCAGTGGGAAGGTGAGGCCGTTCCGCGGGGCGGCCCGAGGCCCGGCAGCCCGTTCCGCCGCCGGGGGGTGTAACGGCCGCTACCCGCCGGCGGGCGGCGGGAATCAGGAGCGGCGGGGCGGGCGGCGCGGCCTGCCGAGTCCCCGCGTCCCCGCCCCGGCTCCGCTCCTGCGCGGCGGGACCGCGGCCCGGCCGGGGAGAGGCGGGAAGCGGGCAGTGCGGCGCGGTCGGGGTCCGAGCCATCGCGGGGCGTCCGCAAGGCGCCGGGCAGCGGGCTTCTAACGGGCTTCTAACGGGCCTCTAACGGGCTGGCGGTCCCCGTTCCTCGGCCGCGGGGGGCGGCAGCGCCGCGTCGTTCCTCGCGCCTTTCGCCGCGCGTTCCGTGTGCCGTAATGGCCGCGTTGGGTGCGAGGGCCGCGAGCCCCGGCGGCGCTGCCTCGCGCACGGCGTGTCCGCGGCCGCGCTCCGCCAGCCCGGAGCCGGGCCTTCCTCGCATTCCGTCCCGTTTGCGGCGTGGAGCGGCCGGGCTGCGGGCGGCCCGCGGGTTGGGGCTGCAGTGCTGTCTGCTTCCCTCGGTCTGGCGGATCTTAAACCAGAAGGACAGAACTTCTTCTGACCGTTCTTCTTCTTCCTTTGATTTTTTTTTTTATTTTTTTCTTTTTTTTTTTTATTTTTTTTTTTTTTTTTTTTTTTCTTCTTCCCGTAATGTGAGTGTGGAAACCGGTCAAGGGAGAATTTTGGCAGGGGAATTTCTGGTGCTGTAGAGATAAATGTTCTTTTGCTCATTTTTTTGTTATTCAGCTAAAGCAGGATTTCTTTATTATTATCATTATTATTATTATTGTTATTATTATTATTATTATTTTGCTTGGAAACCAACTGAAATTTCGTTACTGAGAGTGTTTGCATTAGAGAGGGAGTTTTATTTTTGCTTGCCTTTCATGGCCTATTCCAAATATTGTCAGGAAGCATTTCTTGCATCTTGCCTTTGGCTTGGAACTGTGAGCAGGATCTGGATAGAGAATTTGTGTGGAAAGGCTTCCAGGGGTCCAGGGGTGGTGGGATTACAGGTATAATTAGGCACTGAATTATAGTTTATAGAGCACTGCAACCAATCGCATGGTGTACAAAGCAGCTCGTGTACAATCCTCTCCTTTTTACAGTTATGCTTTTTTAATTTATTATTTTATCAGTGTATTATTTCTGTATTGATGCCCTTTTTCAAGTTTATAATAATAATTTTTAAAAAACCCACTTTCCTTAGTTCTGCAGTGTTGTGTGCAGACTATCCTTCATACTAAGTCATGCCATTGAAATCAGTGGCAGACTGCAACGTTGAACAGGTATGTGTTAATTTCTCAAGACCTGGTGTTCTCAGGAGGCCCTAAGCCTTGCCACCTCCCTGCAGTTCCACCTCAATTCAGTTTCTTATTACTTCAGAGGCATGTGCTGTGTTCCCGGTGGCCTTTTTCTCATGCTAAATATTGTAGACCTTGTTTCATCAATGTTATTGTATGTAGCAAAGAAAAGAATGGTTCATGGAATGTTTGTATTACTGTTTTGATTGCTTTTTACAAGTGATTATGCAACATTTTGATTTTTTTTTTTTTAAATTTATTTACTTAAGAATAAATAAATCAGAGTTTTAGGTTCCATTTCCTTTGGTGCCTCGTGTTTGCAAGTTATAAGATATGTTTTGTAAACTCCATAGGATGTGTTTTACTGGCAATTTTGAAATGTTCCCTTGCTGGCTTCCACCCTGTCTTCTGGGAAGAGCACTGTGATGTGTTTCCTGTGCTCTAAGTCTGGTGACCTGGCAAGTGGAGGCTTTAAAACTTGCAGTTCCTCCCATTCACAGCATGTGATGTTTGTTCTTTGGTGTTTGTGTCCAAGCACAGATCTGCAGTATATGAATTCACTTTTAGAGGCTATCACCAAGTTTATTTCAGTCCGGTATTGTCTGTTTGCTTCACTGTTTGGTGGCCATCCATTGAGATGGTTGGGGCTAGGAGCATCCATTGTCTGCGTTGCCATGGTGGTAGCTGCTTTTTATAACCTAAATAAATTTGAGAGTGTCTTATATGAAATGTGTTGTAAGAGCATCATCTATTCACCTGTCATGTTAAGGTTAGGATAACAAGGTGTGCCTAAGGTTTCTAGAAAAATAACTGGTAACGGAGGACAAAATGAAGGAGGAGGAAATGAAGGTTGCCAAAGACTACATGGGAGCTCGTTGTAAGATGTAGTTCTAAAACGGCAGATTCTAATTCTGTTTTGTAATGTCAATAAAATGAAATATTACCTGCTTGGATGACTCTGCCAGTTTCTTAATACATCTTCTAAGAGCTGTAACTGTATTGCATGTCTGCTGCTCTTGCATGTGATCTGGTACCACTTGGGTGCCACATGGCAAAGGAGGTTATTATTCACTGGGATCAAGTTGTAGGTTTCCCATTTTTCATTTAAAAAGAGTATTAGGGACATTACCTAATCTTAAATGCATTTCTTAGGCTTTTGTGCAATGTTATGCATCAATAAAACATTGAAGAACCAAGATTCTTGTGTCTGGGCAGCCTTCATTGGTAAGTTGAAGTGTATGAGGAGCAGCAATGAAAAATCTGTGCAAGTGTGAGTTCCAGTTAGGTGTAGCATTCTGCAGGATGGTGGTACCTGTGGTCTTCAGCTTCTCCTGCATTGTTATTCAGCTTGTGAAGAAGAGCAGGAGAGGCGTGAATGCATTCCTGTGTTGATGGATATGTAGCTGGAGGTTACTTTCAATTTCCTCTCGAACAGTAGAAGATGGAATATTGGCTGCTCATCTCTGTTTAAGGTTCAGAAAAACAAGACTGTCCACATACCAAGTGAAGTAAGAGCTAACACACGTTATTTCCTTTTGCTAAACTAATGGATTGGTCCTTAAGTTAATATATTGATCCCTGTTGCTAAGCCAACCTTTATCAATTCTAAAGGAAAAGCATCCCTTGCAATTTTCTGTTGGCTTTTGTGCATGCAAGTGATGTCTGTTTAAACAGTGAATAATGCTAGTATGTACTGTTCTAGTAAATGTGATGAGTAAGTAGATTAGCTGTAAAATTTAATTCATGGGTGTTTGCATGCATTTGTTTCCTAGATTGTTTGATAGAGAAAGGAAGTATAAAAAGAGGCAAGTTGGTTTGGGAAACCTCCCTGCTCTTGCTGAGTGTTAACCTCTGAATTGGAGATGTGATTCTGTTGGCATTTCCTTGGTGGTAGTGCTGACACCGGCTGTTCTCAGTCTTAGCAATGCTTTCCTTCCCATACACTGTCCTCTCCAGGTGATTTGGCATAATTTTAGGGGGATGGTATTAGGGAGGCAGCCTGTTATGATTAAGAAATTGGTTTGGCTGACCTTCCCCAGCCATCTCATTCCCAGGTGATCAGCTAGAGTGGGAGAAGCAATCTAGTTCTGTGTTGGAGATCAGTTGTCTGGTGTGGGAGCAGAATGAAGGGAGGGTGTTGAAGCAGAGCAGGAGTGAGAGGTAACCAGAGTTGTGTTTAACAGCTTTACCCTTGGGCTGTGAGTTTTGCAGGAGCAGGACTTTGATTTATGTTCAGGCTTGCAGCCATTATCATTCTAAAGATAGCATCCAGAGTCTGATGGCTGTGGGATCGTATGCTGTGTTTTATGGGCAGCTTTTGTTCTTTGATGTTTTACAAAATGGCACCAATATTAGCTTAAACGTTTATGTATTGCAGCATATTTTAAACATTTGTGAAATAGTGTCATCATGCCAGCTTTACCCAGAGGTTGCTAAATCTGGGGAAAGTGTGAAGAACTGGATTTGTGGGCACGTAGCTTGCTGACAGGAAAGATCTGGAAGAACAGTCATCGCTTTTGTGTTTTCTTTGGAAGCTGCCGTGAAGCTGGAATAAAACTTAAGCATCAAAATCTGAGAGATGGGTCTCAGTGTTGACTTCCTGGTAGGAATTTATGGCAAATTCCACTTCTGTGCTCCTTTTACTATATATATTTGTGCCATTTTGAAGGTTGATCGAAGTTGGGTAGATTCAGGGTTAAAGATCTGAGCAACCTGACTTCCAGAACTGCGTTTTCTCTGGAATGGCATTGAAGCAGCCTGCGTTGCTGCTTCAGTTACGATGGCAAAAGTCTTTGAGGGACCCATGCAGAGAAAGAAATGGAGGCTGATCCAACTGGAAAAGAATCTGCTTGTGTTTTTGTTATTGTGCTGTTTTTGAAGAAAAACAGTTTCATGTGGAGTGTTGGTGGCGGTGAACTGGGAATGAGGACTTGTGTAAGCTGCTTATGCTGGCAGCTACTGGAAAGGAAGACCCAGCACAGCCTGTCTATCAGCATGGTGAGCACAGAAGAGCTGTCCTCATCTCTCAGATCAGCAGCTGCTGGAGCGGGTTGCAGGGTGGCTCTGTCTGCGGTTGAGTTGCGCTGTTGAACCTGATTAGAAGGGGAAAAAAGAATCTTGTAGGGCTCAGTTATTCTATTGAATCAACCCAGCTGATGTCACTCCTGGAGGGAAACATTGCCCCTCACATCAAGGCAGTGCAGCTGGAGTGCAGTGCTGCAAGTATTAAATTAGTCGTCTTTAATTGCTGTTATTTAGAAACTGACAGATAGGGATGTGTAATTCTGTCAGGAGTTACTTCAGTTTTCCATGTGAGTACAGTTGCTTGGATGGTCAAAGACGTGAGCTAAATTTATAGACCTTAAAAACAAAACAAAACAAAAAAAGAACACTGTCAGGAGGAGAATGCTGTGGCTCTGTGTTTTCTGGAGCAAGCTAGAATTGCTTCTGGAAGCTGTTGGGGTTCTCCTTGGCAGAAGCTCAGCCGGTGCAGAAGTGGTGCTGTGAGGCAGGGCCCTGGGGCAGACTGGGAGCTGCCGTGCCTCTGTGTGGTCACCCCTGGGTGGCCTGCTGGTCACCTGGCCCGCACCAGAGGCCTTCCAGAGCCGTCCTGCTGGGGACTTGCAGGTTAGTGCCTGGAGAGTTCTGTGCATCCTTCCTCAGGATGTCATCTGTTGTGTCTTAAACATCACTGTGTTGGGCCTGGGTGCTGCCTGTTACGGCATACTCTGACTTGCTTGCTGTCCTCCATGGAAGTACCCCAGCACCCACCCTCATTGGATGCTGTTGCTTTCCAAAACTCCTCTGTGATACAAAGAGAATGGAGAAATGTTACTTTCATTCTTCTGATGCCATAAAATCCCAGCCAACCTCCCTCATGCTTTGTCATGCCTTGACTTCTGGTCAAGAAGGCTGAGCATGGGCATGGTGTGCTAGTTCTGATAGAAGCTGTAAATACCTGGTAACAAATGCTGGTGTTTTGTAACTAATGAATAAGCTTTGGCTAAGGAAAATCTTTTATTTTGACTTTAAATTCCAATTTACATATGAGCTGTGCATCAAGCAGTTCTGTCTTAACAGCAGAAGTTCCATTAGTGAGGCTTTCTGGAATTCAGGCATTACATAACTTCAGAGCTTGCTCAGTTCTGTTTGCTGGAGTTTGTATCACTTAAATGAATTTCAAATCTGATTTTAAAAAGGCCCAACACCACCTCTGCACGGATTTTATAGACAT
Source organism: Centrocercus urophasianus (assembly GCF_019232065.1). Classification (NCBI taxonomy): domain Eukaryota; kingdom Metazoa; phylum Chordata; class Aves; order Galliformes; family Phasianidae; genus Centrocercus; species Centrocercus urophasianus. The sequence goes on along the minus strand of NW_024884744.1, from coordinate 13,257,958 downwards.
GTTCCATAGCCTAGAATTGATTTTAAAAAAAGGGGAGTGAGTTTAAATACAGAACAGCAACAGAAGGAAAGTACATGTCTCGTAAACTATATATAGTAGTGCAGAACATTTAGTATGTGTGAGATGTGCGGTTTAAAACTTGTTAGGGATCATCCAGCTTGAGTGCTGTCTCTCTGGGCCTTGGCAACTCATTTATCACTTGTTTTAGATCACAGACGGGATACTGCATAATTGTCTGAAAAGATAGGGAAGTGTTCAAAGAAAGCTGTAGAGCTGTGGATCAGTGAATTCTTGTTCATAGTTCTAACGCTGCATTGAAATTGACAGCTGGGCATGCATTACTACTGTGTGTTTTTTCAACTTAAGTTACTGTTTAGTTTAGGGTAATAGAGTTAATTGATGAATATTCACAAATTGGACTTAATGATCTTGAGCAGGCTTGCATCTACGTGCACCACACTGAGCGGGTTTGGGAACGATTTTATAGTAGTAAGGCATGTGTATTTAAGCACAGTGTAATCTTTAGCAATCTAGTGACAACTTCGGCAGATTCCTTGTAGCAGACTTCATTTTTTTTTTTTTTTTTTTCCTCTTTGAAATGGTGTTAATGGCAAGTTTAAAAATTGAGCTGTGAAAATTTAGGCATTTTTATTGGTAGTCCCTTGTTTGACTTCTGTGGGTGCTGTGACAGTATTCAAATATGTCACCGAAATACTTTGTGCATGTTGTCCTTCTTGAGTATGTGAACCTTGAACCTGGAATCACTTGCAGAGGACTGAATCAGAAGGAAGCAGTTTGTTGGCCTGGTTTTCTCTTTCCGTGTCTCACCTCCTCTTCATTCTCTCTCCAGGTCAGAGCTCCGGATGCAGCACATAACACTGGGTCTGCTGATACACATGTAAGGCCAAATGTTTTTTTTTTTTTTTTTTAAATGAAAGAGGGCTGCTCTCCAAAGAAAGCTGCTTATTGCAGGCAAACTCTGTTGCAAATCTGTAGGTGTTTGTAAATGGAATATGGATGTTTGTATTAAAAAAAAAAAAAATAATAAAATGTTCCTTGAAAGTTTTTAACAGCCAGGAGTGTAGGAAGGTCTACTGAAGGATGTTGCATTGTAACAGATGCATACAGTTTTCACTGCTTCTTCATGTTTAAATATGTTTCTTTTATACTCGAGCGTAGTTCAAAATGCTAGCTGGTTAATTTTAAGTCAGTGTATGTTAAAGTGGACATTTTTATTGTATGCCGTTGGTTTCTCAGAAAAATGAGGGAAGAGGTGGCCCTGTTTCAATCCTCTGTTTTTCTTTCTAATAGAAAATGCCTAACAGGTATGTAGTTGTCTGTCTTTGTTTCAATGTTACTTTGCTTCTGCACTGAAGATACCTTCTCCCAGTCCTGCGGTTGGCACATTGCAGGAGGGCTTACCTGGTCCTGACCCAAAATGAAATACACAGCAAGAGCCAAATAGCATAAGTGCCAGACAATTCATCTCTCATTTAGATATCTTTCTATATATATGCATAAATATATATATATATTTGCCATATGAAGAAGTCAAGTTTACTTGCTTGTATGAAAGCATTATTCAAGTTACGACAGCGGAAACTTCTGATGAAAAAATGGGATATTTTTCATGACTTGCTTTCCTTGATGCAATTTAGAAAATCATTCCTAAAACTCTTTTGAAAATGTTTTTACTGTCTGTGAAACTGGGTTTTCAGTACTTCATGCCATCTTATGCGGTGTTATGTTCAGTGGGAATCTACTTTCATGCAGTGATTTGGCTAGTTAACTTGAAGTTTTTGCTTTGCTTCCATCATGTGCTTTACTCCTCTCGTTGTGTCATTTCCATTCAGTAAAGGAAGAAGGTCTTCAAGCTTTATGCTATTGTGCTGTTAGTAATTTTGTGAAGCTGCATATGGTTAATGCTATAACTGCCTCCTGGAATGTGAATCGCAGGAGTAAATGAGTTCACTCCTGTTAATTTGATGTTGCTCCTGCCACATGGAGCACTGTTTTGTTCTGAGATCATTTCTAAAGAGAGGAGGTCTTAGTGCCAGATCTCTGGTTGTCCTGCTTCCATTATGTGACTAGAACACAGGCTCTGTGCTGTGAGACATAACTTGTGGATGGCAGGATAAGCCTTGAGTAGGAGTGCAGTGTTTGTATTTGTGGGCATTGCTGTGCCACAGCAGCGTGCCAAGGTTCTGTATTGCTTGTCATACTGAAATATGAGCTGTCATTCAGACAGCAGGAAAATGTGATTTTATTCACTTAGAAGACATGTAGATGGGTGAAAACCTGCTGATGAGCGAATCACAGGGGCTCATGTTGACAAACACAGCGTCATAAAGCAGATGACTCCACAGACAACACTGCATTAATTTGTAATGGGTCATTTCCCATTTAATTAGGAACTGGGAAATGTTTTTAAAAGAAATAAAAAAACCTTTCTGGTCGAATGCTCGGTACAAATCTAAGAAGTTTCTGAGTTACTAAAGAAGGATTATAAGCTGATTGTATCTCTAACAGTTGTTCAGCTTTTTGTTCTTGTATTAGGTAAAGAGATGTTGAACAGCAAGCTGATACTAGAAATGAACATTCTTATACAGGAAATTATTCCTAGAGGAAATCTTGTTGTTGGCATTTGATTTTTTTTTTTAATAATAATATCATAGAGAAGTTGCACACCTTATTTGTCTTGATCTTTTATTGAACTTTTTTTTTTAAAACAGTTAATCACTGTCAGCTATGTCAGAGCATGAAAAAAGTCTTTTCAAGACAAAGGCTGATGGATTATCTTCTGCTCTTTTAGAATATTATTCTTGTTCTTAGGCTGGTTCTGTATGAGCTACTGTGTTAAACTAGGAATTTTCAGGACTTTCTTTTCTTTTTCTCTCCTTTCCTTCCCATTTCTCATGTCTTCTGAACATGGTCGTCGTCCTGTTGTCCTTGCTCTCTCGGTGCTTTACAGGAAGCACCCATCAAATTGTTTGAGATGTCTTTGAACGATGTTTTAGGAGTTTCCTAATTAAAACAGTGACCATTCATTTTTCTGAAACACAGATTTAACTTGTTTTATTGTGTTAGATAGCTCAGAGAGAAGTGCAGGAAGCCTTTTGTTTTATTTTCTGAACGTATAAACCAGTTGCCACCTGTAATTCACTTAGGAACTTTCTGGTCTTGGCCAAATTGAAGAGTAACATTATTTTAATTGTTTTGCAAACATTCTATTATTTTTCATACTCCTTTTGCAGCCTTTAATGGAAAGTAAACTTAAAGCATTCAGCATTGGCAAAATGAGTGCTGCCAAACGGACTTTGAGCAAGAAGGAACAAGAAGAATTAAAAAAGAAGGTAATTACATACAACAAAATGTTGGTATGTATGCAGGGCTGGAATTAGTTTGTTACATTATAAATAGCTTCATCAAGACCTTTGTTTTGATTTATAAAACTGTAGCTTTATAGGAATGAAATTGAATTATATTTTACATGTTTAATTTGTTCTTGCTGTATGTGGTGTTTGGAGGCTTGCTTCTCTGCTTATCTAAGTGAGCACTCAAGTTCTTTGGCATCCTGAAATGCTGAATTACAGCAATCCATTGGTTATTGTGCTTTTTAAAATGAAGACAGATATCACCTTAGGTTATTTTCTGTTTGCTTTCTAACCTTAGATTTCAGTAGAGTGTTTGTTGTCTCTGAAATTGTTCCAATATACATCTTTGTTACTCTCCAAAGTGTATTTTTGTCTGATGAGTTAGATACTAACTTTAATCATTTTGATCACTAATAAACTGAATTTTGGGATGCTCAGGAGCATCTGAATGTTGGGAAATATGTAGCATATAGTTGCTGAAGTGGAAGTTTAGAACTTTTGGACTTTGAACATTACAAACTCAACTCCTACTGTACTGCAGTGGGATTTTTCTCGCTAGGTTCCTGAAAATGCTAGCATAGAGAAGCATATAACGGTGTTTCATTTAGCCTATCTTACTCAACTTTATTGAAGAGTTGAAATAACTTTTCTGGGGAATGTATACAGGTGATCCTGGTGTTTGTCTCCTGCAGTTAGATGAATCAGTGATAACAGATAAGCATCAGAGAGCAGTACATATTCTTGTGTTAACAAAGCTTCAGTCTCACTGTGTTGGCTTTTTGTACAGTCTTTTCGATTTAACCTTTCAAATGTTAAATTGCCAAATGAACCCAAACCAAACTTATTTGCTTTGAGTACTGCTTGCTGTGTTCTTCCCACATATCTCAGCAATTTGATTTTTTTTTTTGGTCTGAAATTGAAGTGCATTTGATAGAGTTCATAGTATGAACTCTAGGAAATTAAAAGGGATGTAATATAGCTAATTTAAGAATAGCTATCTAGTGGGGGTTGTTCTGTGGTGATAGTAATGATTAACATTTGCTTTGTAGGAGGATGAGAAGGCTGCTGCAGAAATTTATGAAGAATTCCTTGCTGCCTTTGAGGGAAGCGATGGCAATAAAGTGAAAACATTTGTAAGAGGAGGAATTGTTAATGCATCTAAAGGTATAGCTCATCTTTTTTTGGGTGGTAGTGGTAGATTGTTCATCTTAGGCTAAAGATGAAGATGGGCTTTGAATTGCATTTTAAAATGGATACGTTGCATTATAAACAGTCATGGAAATTTGATGCTAAAATTTACTTTTTACTTTAACTCACAAAATAGTTAAGGCAGATGATTTGTCCTTTCAAGTTTCAGGGGAATTTTCTGATCTTTGCTCTTCTTATTAAAAGATGATTTTAATCACCAAAAGTGTTTGTCCTGGTGCAGTGCTAACATAGTTTGTTTTTCATTTGCTTTTGGTTTCAGAGGAACATGAAACCGATGAAAAACGGGGTAAAATCTATAAACCTTCATCACGATTTTCAGATCAAAAAAACCAACCAAGTCAACCATCTAATGAGAAGCCTCCATCCCTCTTAATGATAGAAACCAAAAAGCCTGTAAGTTTCTTATTTGAATGCTAACTCGTTGTTCAAGGGTTTGTTTTGAAGTGCTTAGAAAAAGTCTGTGTGGTCTTGCAGTGTAGTGTTTCCATTTATCACACAGTAAAAGAAGGTGGGAACATGTTTGATTTGCTTAATTCTTAGAAAATAACAAGAAGATAAAATGCAGATATCTGATAGACCTGTATCCAGTGCCACGTACTTGATGCTGCACTTTGTCTCCAGCATTTTTCACTTTTTCTCCAGCATTAAAAACATATCCAGTATGTTTTTACTGTATTCCTGTTGGTTACGAATACAGATCTGGTGATTGTTTTAAAGTAACAATCTCCAGTCTGGGGGATTTGTGAAGTTTTAGAAGCAATTCTTGTTACCATTTGTTGTTACTCTTTTGTACCTTTAAAAACGACGACAACAACAACAACAACAAAAAACCCACCAAACAAAAAAATCCAAAAACTAACAAACAAAAAAAAACCACCCCAAAAACAAGAGATGGAACCCACACAAACCAATCAAATGAGACAACACCTTTGCATTGATCCAAATTCTTCTTGAGTCATTTTTTTAAAAACAATTGTTTTGGGTGGTAATATTAGAGCAGTTCCCTTCAGCTCTTTAAGTTCTACCAAATGAGTAAATTTTAGAACTTGAGAGTTTCTGAAACTGAACAGCATGGTTTTCATTTAATTTAGTTTGACCATTGCATGGTTGGGTGCATTTTCTGGTTCTGAAGCTCAGGTTTTTGATACAAAAATTACTGGAATTTTTATGAACAGGCTTAGTTATCAAGTCAGGTGATAGTTACATGACTACTGTATATGTGTAATGTGTAATTGATGTCTTGGAAGTCTTTAAAAGTGCTACTACAATTCTTAAACTTAGATTAAAACAATGTGGTACTGCCTACTAGGATGGGAAATGAGATAGAATGTGGTAATTATGAGTAATCCCATCCTAGCTTTCCTCCAGCTTTAAGCAAACCTCAAGTCTCAAATAATGGGGTGATGCTGGATGGCAGTTCTGATTTTCATCATATGTAAAGCTCTACAGTACCTGGATTTAATTGTTTTTTTAATCACTCTGAGCTCTGTTGTCATCTGCAAATATTTGTACTGTAAGAATATTGCTGCTTTTCAAATTTGTCATAAATACTTAGCAGATAATGCAATCAGTTTACTCACTTGCCCTGTCCAATGGTGATTGAAGATAATGAGGTAAAAATGATTTTATTTATTTGGCAGACACTCCCCAAAAACAAACAAAAACAAACAACTTTGCCTGGGGTGAGTAGGAAGTCCAGTTTTTCCAAAGCTGTAGTGTGTAACACCAATATTTTGTATGTCTGCCTATTGGAAACGTTTTCATTTAAATTCGGTTATAAAAGCGATGTTGTAGAAGGATTCACAGGAGTTAGTTAAGGTGCATATAGTGCAGTTAAGAAGAAAATCCATTTTCTTTGTCATTCAGTTGTTTTTCTGAAGATCTTTGACTATTTACAGTAACTCTTCAGACTTGCATTTATATCTGAAAGGAAGTATAGATGGAAATTCTTTTCATGTAGAATGTTTGCCTGTGGATAAAATATTTGGATATACATATATACACATGTAAATTATTACTGTATATTTGTGTGTATATATGTGTGTGTATTCTTAAAAAGAAGAAGTACACATGTATCAATTTAATTGGAGCATGAAGGTTTGCTAAGGGAGTTATCAGTTTTGTCATAAGCTTTAAAGTGGACCAAACTGACAAAACACACCACAGGTATTTTAAATTTGTGTGTTGTAGAGAAAGTGTTGGATCACGTATGCTGTGCTGTAGTAGTCAGAAGTAGAAAAGTTTAGTTCAAGCTATCCTTAATTTTACATTTGGTAGCTGTGTTTGGTAGCAGTCATTTTTAATGTTTTCAAGTCTGTTTTCTTTTATTTTCTTCTGTAGTTTACTTGGTTTGAAAGCTGAGGGTAAAATGCATGGAAATTATCTAAAATTTTTTACATAAATACCATTTCCATTTTTTTTTTTTGTCATTGTACCTGCTCAAATGTTGGCTGATATATCTTTAATTTTAGCCTTTGAAGAAAGGAGAGAAGGAAAAGAAAAAGAGCAATCTGGAACTTTTTAAAGAAGAACTAAAGCAGTAAGTTTCCTTAGTTGTTTCTGTGAACAAGACACACAGAGTATGTCTACTTTGTTTCTACAGGCAGTATTTTTGATCTTTCTTGTTAAGCTTTTCCCTAAAGTCTCTCTCCACTCCAAGCCTTTCCTGTTAGCGTTGGCAGTCATACTTGTAAATGGAGCGTGAAGTTTTGCTGGTAGATGGTTGGTACAAGCCCATGTGATTTGTGTGGGTAATCCCATCTAATTAGTATTCTGGTGTCCTTGATGCTTCTGCCTTTCTCTGTGCTGATTGGTACTAAGAAGAGTTTACCACTACTGCTGAAGAGTATTTCTGTTCTGGAATCACAGACTTTAAAAATGATCGATGAGCAAGCACTGAAGTATGCTGGTCAAAATGAGTGGATTTCCTTCCCTGCCAGCAGTGTTTGTCTGACCTTTGAGGTTTTGTACTGCCTTCCTAAGCAGAAAAATATCCAGAGCAGTTAAAGATTAAAAACAAAAACAAAACAAAACAAAAAAAAAACCAACAAAACAAACAAACAAACAACAAAAAACCAACATATATCTGAGATCAGAATAAATGAATTACTGTTATGTTTCTAGAGCTACTTTAAGATGATTTTTGGTTTAGTTAATGTGAATGTCAGTTTCAAGAGTTAATCGCATGACACCCCTCCCTCCTCTTGGGAGAAGAGTTGAGAAGGAAGAGGAAGAAACCTGACAGAGAAAATGGGAGAAAATAATTTATTAAAAGGAATGTGAGCTAATACAGAATAATTAAGAATAATGAAGAAAATGAACTGAAAATTAAATCAGAAGACAGAGAAATACCAAATAGTTACTTGTGTGAGGGCTTTCATCAGAGATATAAACAGAGAGAGGGTCTTGTATGTACTGGGAATGTTCGGATGTCACCCTTAACAGCTCATGTGAGCAATGACTGCAAAAAGTAGGAGAAGAAAGATGCTCAGAAGTTGTGTGCATCTTGAAAAGATAATGGATCTTTGTCCAATGTGGAATTCAGGTCAATCTGTCAGAGCACAGCTTTTATTTCCACTCTTGCAAACAGCTTCTCAAACTTTTTTTTTTTTTTTTTTTGAGCTAAAAATACCTTGACAGTATGAATGAGGAAGCATGCAGCTGGAATTATTCTGGTGGCTACATTCCACCTGATTTAGCAAAAAAATGAAAGCATACTGGCAATTCCAAATTTTTAACAAGTCCATTGTTCAATAAACATTAAACATTCTTCTATTTCAAAAAGTGATATTTTAAAATGAAAACATTGAACTGTTGAAGTTTTTGCTTACATTCAACTTGTTCTGTAGGATACAAGAAGAGCGTGATGAAAGACATAAAACAAAAGGTAGATTGAGTCGTTTTGAACCTCCCCAGTCGGATTCAGATGGTCAGCGTCGTTCAAGTGAGTAGTCCCTGTTGCCTTTGTGTTTGCTGGGTGTACAAAACTTCTTGACTAAAATACGTGTTTCTTGTTTATTTATTCAGTGGATGCTCCTTCAAGAAGAAACAGATCGTCTGGTGGTAATACAGATTCTTTTCTCATTCAATGTAATGTCGCTTAAATGCATAGTAAGGGTTGTGACTTTTGTTATTTTCTTCTCCATTACTGTAGTACTGGATGATTATGCACCAGGGTCACATGATGTTGGGGATCCAAGCACAACAAATTTGTATCTGGGAAACATTAATCCTCAAGTAAGTTTGGAGCCATCCTGTGAAGTGCAGCATTAGCATGTTTGTGTCCAGCTGAAATTGTGACAGTAGCTTTTTTCAGTAGCATATTTTAAAATACATTTTAAAAAATGTAAGGTACAGTTAGCAATTGTAGAGGCAGTATTTGTTTGAGTATAGATGTGCTGCATATGTGTATGTTGAAATATCAGTTACTAGATTTAAAAATGCTGAACAGAAATGATTTTTCTGTGAATATTTCCTTCTGAGAAGAATTATCTGAGAAATTTGATTGTGCTTAATTTAGAATTCAGTCTCCTTATTATTAATGTTTTATAGCAGATTTAATTGGTGAGGAATGGATTAAGTGTTCTCCATGAAATCAAAATATCTGCATTTGCACAGAAATATGAACAAATATCTTAGAAATACTGCTGCGAGAGGCTAATTTTTACTTTTATTTCATTTAGATGAATGAAGAGATGTTATGTCAAGAATTTGGACGCTTTGGACCACTAGCAAGTGTTAAAATTATGTGGCCAAGAACTGATGAAGAAAGAGCAAGAGAAAGAAATTGTGGCTTTGTTGCATTTATGAACAGGAGAGATGCTGAAAGAGCTTTAAAGAACTTAAATGGTAAACAGGTTTTTCAGTTAGGGGTCATAATTATTTTTTTTAGGAACACTTTGTGGTACATTTTGCGAATAAATGTGACTAGTGTGCAGGACATAATTCTTAGTAACTGATGATAATTAGGTCCTTTTCTTTTGAGTAGTATCTGGATTTCTAATACTTAAGAGGTAACTAGTACAACAGACGTGCTTTTTGTGTATGGACTATTTTGTCTGTCTTCAGTGGGGTGAGAGGGGAAGGGGAAAAAGTATCTTAAGCGTTAAGGAAAGCTCTGCCTTCATAGGTCAGGAAGAGCCAAAAATCAGAAACCTACATCCTGGACAAAAATAAAAGAAAATGAAAGGATGTTGTTCTCTGCTTATGCAAAATGGTATTCTTCCATGACCATTGCTAAGTAAATTACAGTATGTAGGAGTTGTTATGGCTTATTAAATTTGTTTTTGGATTACATCATTTTAAATTTGTTACTATGAGAGAAAAAAGAAAAACGTTTTGAACAATTACAGTACAACAATGATATAACTTAAAAATTGCTCTGTTCTTTCTGATTGAGTCTTTCTGTGTTGAATCAAGTTTTTTTTTTCAATATTCTTGCACAGCAGTTCAAGTAATTGTATACTATGGTCTCCTAAACATGTACATAAGGGAGGATTAATAAAATGTTTTATGTATTGGGCTTTCAATTGCATAAGATACAGCTTGGTAAATATGGTAAGTTAACAACTTAAGTGGAAATTAAACCATGGCAGGGAAACCTAACTGTTGCACTTACACAGGAGAATCTGGTCCAATGCAGAATCAGTTTGTGACAACTGTGTTCTTACCTTTTTCAGGCAAGATGATTATGTCCTTTGAAATGAAGCTAGGCTGGGGCAAAGCTGTGCCTATCCCACCACACCCAATATACATTCCACCTTCAATGATGGAGCATACCCTCCCACCTCCTCCGTCAGGTCTGCCTTTTAATGCCCAGCCTAGGGAGAGGTTGAAGAATCCCAATGCTCCAATGTTACCCCCACCAAAAAACAAGGAAGATTTTGAGAAGGTAACTTATAGAACCCTGGGCCATATCTCATTGTTAAACACTACATCTATGAGAGTATTTCAGTGGCTTCATAGATTTGTATTGTTCAGGCTGACTTTGGCAGCCCTCAGTGTACAAACTCGTTGGCTCCCTGCTGTAGCCCAAGGGAACCTAACTAATTCCTGAAGTGATGTCTCCTGTCTTAGGGTACAATGTATTGGGTGGTCTTGACTTAATTTTAGCACTGTTTTAAATCTAGCTATCATTTTCCCCCTCCAGGCTCCCTGGATATTTTTCTCCTACGTCCCCTTTTCCCCCCCTTTTGTTGGCTGCCAAATTGCAGTATCTAAATTATTTTCTTTAGACAAAATACTATGTTTTAATTTGAGTAGTGTTATTTTTACTCTAGAGGAATTGATATATTGTGTGTAGAAGGTAATTTATCTGGACATTGAGTAAGTATTTAATGCTACTTATGGAGTCAGCTTTCAAACTTTTTTTTCTGGAATATTAGCTGATAAAAATGAGGGGTAAGTATCGTGTAATCACAAACTTTGATTTACATTTGTAAGAATTTGTTGATTCTTTGAAAGACACTTAAATGTTAGGGTTGTTTTTTCTAAGACTTGGAAATAAAGTAATACCAACCTGAACCAAGTCAAATCATTTAGAATCGTTTCATAAACTTAAGAACTCTTCTCTTAATTATTATATTCAGTGTAGAAGCTATTCAGTGCATCAATGTACATTCTGACAGGAATGTTCTGATACTTTGCAATTAGTGAACCTTTACGGTTCACTGTCACAACCATTTGCATTTTGTGTAATTGCTTATCTATAACTTCACAGCAGTGATTGCCTGCAAAACTTGTGATAGATGTGTAGTATTTTCATTGCATATGTATATTTTTGCTTGTTACTTGTTAACAATACTCACATATTCTATGTTTATTATCTGATGTGACTTCATATACAGACTCTGTCGCAAGCCATAGTCAAAGTGGTTATCCCAACAGAAAGGTACATGTTTTTCTTTATTATTACTGATCTAAATATAGAAAATTTCCCCTTCGGAATTTTAAAGAAAAATTGTGATGTTGAGGAAAAGGTAACAGCTTGACTGAGCAATGGTTCTTTCATAACACTTCAGAGAGATGAATGTGTTTTATGATCTTATTATCCTTATCTCAATAACTTTTTTTTGTAGTGAGGTTAGATTGAAGTAATTATCTTTTGCATTGTATTTGAGCAATTTCAGTTAGAAATCGTTGGAGGATAATTTTGTGAGTGAACGCTAGGGAGAAATAGATTATTTTAGTGATGCTTTGTGAGTCCCAAAATAACCTCTAAAGTACTTGATGGCTAGGATGCAGCTGTCTTCAACGTGGTGCTATCATTTTTTCCCTTTTTTTTTTAAGTTGTACAATTTGTAACTAATTCAGTTAGCAATAGGCTTTAATTTCTACTGTTTTTAAAATGTACAGCAGCCAATAATTATGGTTAGTTCCATAGTGCAAGCGTATTTTTGCATTTTGTTCTCTGTCAGTTCCTCTACATTCACTCCAGTCTAGGTATACTCTTGCTCAGTTAAGCTAAAACCTTTTCCCAAACATAGGAACACAACACTGTTTTAAAAGTAAATAAGCACGAAAGATTACCAAATTCTCTTTGACATTGGCCTTGGTGAGCAACACCAGCTGAACTGTCTGCGGCAGCGGGGGACCAGGAAAACATCATGGGATGGATTGGGAAAGTATACAGTTTTTGACCAGACATTGGTACGATCGGCTCCAATAAATGTGGTTTTATTATAACTGAAAAACTTTTTTTTGTTGGCCAACTTAAGCTAAATGACATCTTAAATGCACTTAAAACTATCATCTTTTTGTACAACACTGTTTTAATTGTCACCAAGTCCCTTTTTTTTTTTTTTTTTTTGCGTGTGCGTGGGGGGAAGAAAGATCTGTAAAGCTAGTTACAGTAGCTTATGAACATATCACTAAATGCTCAAGTGCATTTTGACTAGAAAATTTTCTATTTAACTTCAGGATGGTACGATTTTTGTTAGGTGGAGGCATGAATAATTAGAGTGACCAGGAGGAATCTTAATTTGAAAAATGTACTGAAGAATAAGTACTCATGTAACTGTTCAGTTCTTCATAATAATTAGCTTTCTGAGAGAAGTATGGATCCGTGTTATTTATTGTAGCGTTCTGAAAGCTCGTTGGTTAGAAAAGCTCATGTTAATTGAATTGCATTTGAAAACACATTACATTCATTTTCCTTGGTTTGATATCTGAAGGTGATAATGACGAATGTTACAAAGACTATTGCATGGTGTATTGCATTATGTATAAATTCTGACAAACTTTAGTGGGATACTGCGCTCAATTTCTCCTTGGCAGATTTTCAACACCGATTTTTAACATCTGTTATGTCTTGACAGTTACTAAAAGGCAAACATTACATACATACAGTCATTTTTTTCTTCTGAGAAATGCCTTATATGCCAGAATGCACATTAACACTTGCTGTTCAGCTGTGGGATGCATTGAGTCTTTTCATACAGTGGAGGACTTTCTGAACCAGATGTACTTGTCCAACCATAAGCTGCTCTTAAGCAATTTTATTGTGCTTGATAAATGAGCAATTAGATGAAATCCAGTGGCGCAGTTCTGTAGCAAGCCGGAATTGATCATGTTGAACTTGCCTTACAATAAACAAATGCTGCAATAGCTCAGAGATGTAAAAGAGCATTGTAATTTTTTTCCTATTTGTGTTTTCAAATACAGTTCATATAACAAGAACAGTTTTGCTGTTTACACTTTCAGAACACTGCTTTAAATAAAATGGCCAAATAACTACTGATACTGTCCTCTTTGCAGTGTTTAGGATATTGTAAAAAGAAAAAGTGTAGGAAGTTGAGCTATATGTATCAGTTTGGTTTTTGTGTCTGATATGAGAGGAAGAGAGAGATTAATGCTAACTGACATAAAACATTTGCCAAGGTTGCAGATGGATGGACAGGTTTTTTGTTATCATATTTTAGTATATTTTTTTATTTTTTATCTAATGCATTGTATCTGTGACAGATTTTTAATTAGACATGGTGGAAAATAATCACCTAATTACCAGGAACTGATATAAAATTATTCAGCTTTTCAATGTAGCTATTTTGAATTTGGATAATGACAATTTGCTATAGGAAGTTTTAGTTTAAAAGACCCATATCAGTTTGTTACATCTGAGAAAACTAATTTAAAAATGTAAAAATCTGTATTTTTTTTTTGTTTGCATCACATTCAGAAGGCACGTGCTGTGAAGTTCTTGATATATGTAGGTAATCTGTATTTGAAAAAATAGGAACTAGTTTCTGGGAAAAAAAATCCACAGAACCAAAGGGTTGGAAAGTGAAATAACTATTATCTATAAAGCTTATGTAACACTACATATATACATTATATAAGCCATTAGCACATTTGTAAGTAAATTCACATTTTCAAATGCTACTTCAAAAACATGCAGTTAATTCAGATATGCTTCTTGCTTGTCTCAGGAAGTAGTGCTGAATAAAATGAATACAGATTTTTATGTTTTTTTAAATTGTGATTTGATTCTCTTGAGCATGTTAGGAAGGAAACACTGAGTGGTATGACATGGAATGATGAACAGTTTTGTTCAGTATCTCATCCTTGAGTCTTGACCAAGAGGAGGTTACCCAAATTGAATGGAAGCACTGCTCTGTTTGGCATCAAGAAGGCTATTTGCTTTTCCATTTGTTCTTGAATAGTTTGAAAGCTGAATGCAGTTTCTATTGAATATTCAAAATCATTTGCATTTAGTTTTGAACACAGTATTCAGCCATTTGTACGTTTGTAGAACTGCAGTTAACACTTGGGTCTTAGTACTAGAGATAGTAGGTGAGGGCTAAAATTCTAAGAGTTAGTTGCTCTTTGGTGCTCAGTTGCCTGTTTTATACATAAGGACTATTGAGCTTCTCCTAAGCAGGAGATGGTTGTAGGCTGAGCTGTGGAAATTCAGCGATGAGGTTTCCTTCTAAGTTGTTACTCGAGCGTTCTTAGGATGTTTTTATTTTAGAGTGCCAGTGTCTGTGATGCAAGACTGTTATTCGTTCAATGTTACCTTATTTTCTGTACAGTCCATAACAACACAGCAAAATAATCTTCTGCACAGTTATAGTATCTTAGATGGAGTGTAGCTTTATATAGTGTTAGGTCTGAATCAATTTTTCTTTAACTGTGTTGTTGTTGTAGGAATTTGCTCGCACTGATACATCGAATGATAGAGTTTGTGGTACGGGAAGGGCCCATGTTTGAAGCCATGATCATGAACCGAGAAATCAACAACCCAATGTTCAGGTGCTTACTGCATTGCTTTGGTTTGAAATTGTGTTAACTATTTTTGCTGTAGCTGGTTGTTTTGCATTTCTGCACTGCTAATAGGAGTTGGTTTGACTATGTCTACTTTTGTGTGCAGTTGTTAAATTTCAAAAAACTGTACTTCTCAAGCTAATGCTTATGCTGTTATTTTATGAAGCATATAGTTTTAATTCTAATGTATAAAAATATTCTGTATATACAGTATGAGTTATTTGCACAAATATTAAAAAAATAATTTTGAATTATCTGAGAAATTCAGCATCGTCTGTGGAAGCAGAAGAATACATTTATAAAAGCAGTAGAATACATTTAAAAAAGAAGCAAACTAAATAAAATAAAATCTCTTCAAAAGCAAACAAAATAACTCATTGGAAACACATCTTCCCTGATTTCTAGAGCCTAATTTCTAACCCGTAGAAAGAATTGGGAATGAAACCATTTCATTTGATGTCAGTACAGTTAGGATTAAACTTGATCTGGCATAGTGAAGTTGTGAGAACTTCCTGCTGTTGTTAATGAAATTTGAGGTATATTTCTAAAATTCTTTTGAAATGCAATCAGAAAAATTTAATTTATGGAAATACTAAGAGGCCTATTAAAAATGGTTTATTTGTGGTAATTTTGAAGTGTTTGTTTTGAATTAATGTACAAATGGAGGAAAATATGCAGGCCGAAGTAAAAGATTTGGCCATTTAAAAACACTGTGGATTTTTGCCTGATCTTGTCAGAGTGTTCTGACAGCTTATGGGTGGAAGACTTCAAGTCGTTTAGTATGCAGTCTGAGCAGCCTGACTGCATGGCTGTGAGTTCCTCAGCTTGTGCCAAGGCTGCAGCAGCTCCAGCAGTGATTGTGCGGTTGAGTGGGATTGTGAACAGGGATTGGATATATTTGTGATGGCTTCCTTCAAATTATCTTCAGATAATTAACCTCCAGTGTGTTTTGTGTGTCTCTCTTCTCTGGTTTAGGTTTCTGTTTGAAAACCAGACTCCAGCCCATGTGTATTATAGATGGAAGCTTTATTCAATTCTTCAGGTAAGTAAAGTTTTTAGTGTCGGTTTGTAACCTTGAGAATTACAAAGTAAACTTAAGCAAATCAAAGCCAAATCAAAAACTTGTTCTTTACAGGGAGATGCTCCAACCAAGTGGAGGACAGAAGATTTCCGTATGTTCAAAAATGGATCGTTTTGGAGGCCACCACCACTAAATCCATATTTACATGGGATGTCAGAAGAGCAAGAAACAGAGGCATTTGTGGAGGAACCAAACAAGAAGGGTGCACTTAAGGAGGAGTATGAACTCTCATTCACTATTTTTTATATTAGTGCCTTTTTGATGATACTTAGTGCTAAGTACAGTCTGGATTTTGTTAGGTTTGTCTTCAATGAACCACGAGTTTTTTCAGTGGAATGGATGTTAAGCCTTTGCATGAAGGGGATGGGAAGTATGAGAAGAGTTTTTCCATGTTTTCTGGAAAACTTGGAAACATTCATCTCTAAATGAAATTACAGAACAATTACAGCATTTTAGGAACTGAATGAACTTAACAGTTATTATAATCTTAAATGTATTGATGTTGTTATTCTGAAATTAAAATAGAGAGCAGTTACTAGTTAGCAGAAAGGGAGAGACTGTCAGAGTTCTTTGCGGTGAATTTTAAGTCTGATGGGGATGGCTGTAGTACTGGAAATACTTACATGATTTCTTAAATTTTGCTGTCATCCATAGCCTCATTTTGTCCTTTTCATCATAACTATGATGCAAGTTGTGGTTCTGAAGTCTTAAGTAATACTTAAGTAATAATTAAAACTTCAGAACCACAACTTGTATCGTAATGCACATTCCTACATATGTATTACATATTAAGTAATTCACATTCCCTTTTTGAAAGGTTGAAAGGATGTTCTTTTAAAAGTTATATCTTTGTATTGTATTGACTTCTTCCAGGAAAACCTGGAAGAATTGCTTTCTGCTAGCTTTCTGTATCTGATGATTCCAATTCCATGTTAGAAATTGCTTACGTGGCTTCCCTTTATCTGTTTTTCATTCAGGCTTAAATGTTCCAATTGATTATAACATGTTTGGATATATTGATATTCTGCATTAGCTGTTTGGCAGCTATTTTTTCTTCATTTCTATTCATAGTCAATACTCAAATAGTGAATTTTTTGTGTATTACTCATTTATATGATGAACTTGGACTTACTGATGCATGTTATGAGTCATTGAAAAAAAGCTCAGGAGTAGAATTGGAAAGTATTTCGAATTTCTTTAGTCCTGAAGACAGCAGAAGCAAAGACATTATGAAATAGAAATTCCCCAAACAGTGCTAACTTTACATTGAAAGTATTATAATCCTCCTATTTCAGACAGAGAGACAAGCTAGAGGAGATTTTGCGTGGATTAACGCCTCGAAAAAATGATATTGGCGATGCTATGGTTTTCTGTCTAAATAATGCAGAAGCTGCTGAAGAAATTGTAGACTGCATTACAGAGTCACTGTCGATTCTGAAGACTCCTCTTCCCAAGAAGGTGTGGAGATTTTCTGTAATCATACTTCTGTTTTTTGGGGAAGAGCTCAATTAACAAACAGTGTGCGTGTGTAATTTTCGAGCACTGTTTTTTAAGTCTTAGTGTTAAGACTTCATATTAAGACCAGACCTTGAATTCAAGTATCGTTTGTTGCATTTTTGTAACACACTGTACTCCTTGCTGAAATTGCTTATGAATAATGTTTTGCCTTGCTCTGAAATTGAAAACTGCAGAGCAATCCATTCAGAAATAAGAAATAGTAACTGGAATGCTGCAGTCTGGCTTTACAACGTGGCTAGCAGCCTATGGCGTAACAGGGGGCTAATAGCATCTTAGTATGTATATTAGCAACATGTCTGCATTATTGATTATTAATTCTAATTTCATACTTCTAGATGGTTTAGACCATCTTGTATCATATCTGGAAAATGCATATATTTTCAGGATAATTAAGCTCTAATGTTATCTTAATTTGAGCATTCTTTTTTGTAGATAGCAAGATTATATCTGGTGTCAGATGTGTTGTACAACTCTTCAGCTAAAGTTGCCAATGCTTCCTACTATAGAAAATTGTAAGTACAATATTTTAGATGATTGCTGATTAAAAAGGAGTTGAGTTCAGTTTTGTGCATCTCTGGATAAATGTGGTAGTAGAGGAATTCACAAGTGTCTCTGACAATCCCATTGCAACACTGGTAGTTCTTGCATGTTTTTACCTGAAACTGTGTAAGGTGCAGCACATTAATGCAGAGGATGTTTTGTAAAACAAATGAAAAAGCCCAAAAGGTCTTGTATGTGCTCTATGCAAGCAGTGGCTTGCTTGGAACCTTGAGGATGAGGATATGTGCATATTTTTCTATATAGAGGCTGTACATAATATTCCAGGTATGGGATAGCAAGGCATATTTGCAAAGGAATGAGTTTTTGAAATAGAGTTTATAATTTAAGAAGTAATTTTTTAATTTGTGTTTTTTCTTCCTCACTTCTTCACCAAGTTTTGAGACCTTACAAGGGACTTATGCACTTTGTTTCTATGATGCTGAGCAGAATTTACCAAAAATGTACAAGGGAAAGAAGCTTTGCTCTATACAGATAAATGATTGCATTTGTTGCCTGGAGTATCATTAATGTGTTATTACAGCATGATGGGGAATATTCAACATGTTGTGAAAGTGTAGTGATTGCAAATCACATTTCTTGTCTTTGCTTTGCTAGTTTATTTTTTGCATGTTAAGGGAAACTCAAAGAGAAGCAAAGCAGCTGTTACTCATTGCTTTCATTGAGGGCCTTTCATTGAGAGAAGAGAAACAACTAAGAATTTTTAAAAAATGATTTTTGAGAATACTTTGATTCTGTGTAGGATTGTAAAACACCTTTTATTCTCATTCAGTTTTTCAGGCTATATAAAAAGACTGCAGCAGATGTGAAGATCTCCCTTCATAGATCTGTTGTTGTCAAAGCTGATTTAATATGTAGTAACCATATTTACCTTGTAATTCAGTTTAAACCAAATATAGGGATTGGAATCTTGTGCTTTTGAATCCTGTGTCCCAGGTACTTTCAAGACTTATGTATGTCCAGAAAAGATATATTACAAAGTTTAACTAAAGAAATGTATATGTTTAATTCTAGTTTTGAAACAAAATTATGTCAGATATTCTCTGATCTCAATGCTACTTACCGTACAATACAAGGCCATTTACAGTCTGAAAATTTCAAGGTATGTATTTAATTGTTATTTATATGACATAGAAGTCAAATACACAGATGTTCCTGCACAAGCCATTGAATACTAGGATGGGTGGCTTAAACTTCAAGCTTCGTAATTAAGCTTTACTGAAAGAAAAATGTTTCCTTTCTTGCAGAAATAGCCTTGAAATTAACTTTGGTCTTTCTGAAATTACTGGAGAAGCAGCAGCTTTTCTATTTCACACTTCTTGCCTTCTCTTCTGAAGAGAAATATAAATGAAATGTTAGGAAGACAGCTAGTGTGTGAGAGATTATATACCTAGTGGTACATTTAGTAGTGGAGTGTAGAGTATATCTGGTACTTAAGTAGTGCCAGCAAGGTTTCTTAGATTCTTAGTTACTTTAGGACCACCCATATTTCACTTCCAAAAATAAATTTTTGCTGCTTTATGTTGAAAGAAACTTCTGGACTTAGAAGCGTAAATTAGTTTTTAAATATTTTAGATAATAATCCTATTTTTTTTGAGGTGTGATAAGCAATCTGACCACATGTAATTAAGAACAATTTTTTCAGGTAGTGTTCAGCTTCTCCATTCCATATGCTTAGCCCCGCTCTTCCTTCTAATCCTTCTACTGTTTTAGTGATGCAGGTTTTTTTCTTTTTTGGTTATTTTTGTTTAAATTTGAAGCTTAAATGTGAAGTTTACAGTGTAGCTGGTTTTTCTGTGTTAAGGTTTAAATCTTTGTTCTTCTACCTTCATTCCCAGTTGCACTAGATTGATAATCAGTTTTAGTTATTTGCTATTTTAAAACCATTGTATACTTCCATTCAAGTGAGATTTCAAAGAAAGAAAAAAATCCTAATGTATTTATATAATTTTTTGTTACTTGCCTTGCCAGTATAGTATCACTGTTGTATGTTCCAATAGGGAACTTGTTAGGACTATCTCTATAGTGGTAGCTTTCTGTGATGTATTTTCAGTCGCTTACAATTTCTTAATGCAAACTTATTAGCTCTTTTTTTCCTATTGCTTCTAGCAACGGGTAATGACATGCTTCCGAGCATGGGAAGACTGGGCAATCTATCCAGAACCGTTTTTGATCAAACTACAGAACATTTTCTTGGGGCTTGTAAATATCATGGAAGACAAAGAAACAGAGGTAAGTGTCCTTAGTAGTGATGCGAGCAGATGATGAGAGAATGTGTAAGTATAGAATAGAACTGACAAGGGATATTTGGATATTTATTTGGTAAATAAAGCTGTTATTTGTAAAAGTAATTTATGGATTTTGGTTAATCTTTGTGGTATGAACATGCTTATGTAGCACCACAACCTTTTTTATTAATGTCAAATCCTTTGTCTTAAAAACAGGTGTAACAGATGCAAATATTGTTTAATCTGTTAGTGTGTTTGCAGCTTGTAGATAATATACTGCACCAGATAGCTTTCTGCAACCGTTTCAGTGCAAAGGCTAGTGCAGAATGATGTACGTTTTCTATATGTTGGCAATTCCCTGCAGTGTCTGTGAATTCAGAGTTTGATTTTTCAACCGTTAGTTTTTAGTTTTCGAGAATTCTGAATAATGTGGTGTAGGGGAACTTTTAGGTCGTGGCTTGATCTGGTGATTGAGCACCTGCTGAAGGGGTGAGGCTGGTCCAGGGAACACGGGCAAATTGTTTGCCTCAGTGTTCCATACATGACAGAAGGGGTGAAGCCAGGGTGGAGCCACCCTGGACTCATGTAAGGGCCAGCCACTAAAGGGAGAGCATTTCTTGGGCCTAGGCTGCTTTCTGTGAAGGAGTGCTGCATAGCCAGAGAGCCCCTTCACTAGGTGGGCGAGTTTTGTTCTTCCTTCTCTGTATGACTATTGGCCTACTTGTGAATACTTTGCCTGGTATTGCCAAGAATCTGTCAGAAACACACTTGTTTCTTTGTAAGCGGAACGCTTGGAATTAGTTAAATGAGCCATCGGTTTTCTTTCTGCATGAGTTTCATGGTTAGTTTAAAAGAGCCATTTCATCTTTCTTAATTTGGAAGGAAAGACTTGCAATAGATGATTTGCACTGGTGGTATTCTGCATTGGTCCTTGTGTTATATTAGAGCAAAAAGTTGCTAACTTTTTTAGTTATGTTACAGCATGTATCTGTCTTCTTTTTATTTCCCTGCCCCTGGTTAGTGGTTATTTTAAACAGGCTCTGTAGTGAGTTCTGTTGACTGCCTAAAATAGTGATGCGTTCACTGTTCTTCAGTATTTTAAAGCTCAGTGCTTAAAAATTCTAGAGTACCATTAGCACTGAATGAAGGTGTACTGACTTGTTTAAAGTTTTGTTTCCGCTGTCTTGATTCTCTTCAAATAATATTACTTATTCTTGCTAAATAGTTAATTTCTGACAGTGGTACAAATGACTGGTTCTTAGGAGACCTTTCATATGTAGTAAGTGCAGTCTGTCTGACTGATTGGCATATTTTGAGTTAACCCTCAGCTTAATGTTTTTATTTGTATCACGAGATTCTTTGGATTGATACTACAAGTTTTCCAGTATGTTATGGACAAATTCAGGTTCTTGCTTATCATTTTGTATAGGATGACACTGTCATACTTTTACTCAGCAATAAGCAAATGTAGTTGGTAGCGGAACATTATGTTAAATTTGAGGGGTTTTTGGGGGTGTTCCAAGTCTTTTAAAGCAATTCTTTTTAAAAAGAAAGAAGTAATTGGAGAAATAAAGAAAAACTACTTAGATTTATTCTTTGATTTACTCAATCTAGATTTATTTGATACTATCTTCTTTCAGGAAGTACCAGATGATCTTGATGGTGCTCCCATTGAGGAAGAGCTTGATGGTGCTCCATTAGAAGATGTGGATGGAATTCCTATTGATGCTGCTCCTATTGATGATCTGGATGGAGTTCCTATTAAATCGTTGGATGATGATCTTGATGGAGTACCTTGTATGAAATATTTCAACTTCACTTGCAATTTAAACCTTCAGTTTTTGATTATGGATGTTGACAATCTTTGTGGCTGCCTCTAGTCCGCTTGAACAGCCTGGACTCATGTAGTTTAGTAACTGCTTAATTTCAATTAATCACAGGAGGAATTAATTTAAAATTTACTTTAGATTGTAATTTTTTGAGATACATGATAATAGATGCATCTCAGCTTCCAAATACTTATTTTCTTTGCAATTGATAAAGTGATATAATAAACTTCAGCATTAGCATCAGACTGTTTAGTAAGAATTTTTAAGTTAGAATTTTCGTAGAGCTTAGGAAATGATTTTTCTGGGTCTTTCTCCAACAGTGGATACAGCTGAAGACTCAAAAAAGAATGAGCCTATATTTAAAGTTGCTCCTTCAAAGTGGGAAGCAGTGGATGAATCAGAATTGGAAGCTCAAGGTTAGTTTTCAAAGTATCTGTTGGAAGGCTGTTTTCCTAAGTAAGCTGGCAGCTTAAATTCGCTTACTGATTTAATGATTATTTTCAGCTGCTCTGTTTGAAAATGCTAACATGATTTCTGTAATAATGCCGCAGTTTTCAGTTGTGATTTTTTTTTTCTTGTTTGTCTTCTGTGAAGGAATTGGTTTATTTTGTTTTTATTTATGTACTTTGGCAGCCTCCCAGCCTTTAAAACTAATTTCTGATTCATTAAGAGTAATTATTAGAAAAATCAGAGTATTTTTCTAT
Organism: Centrocercus urophasianus; assembly: GCF_019232065.1. Lineage (NCBI taxonomy): Eukaryota > Metazoa > Chordata > Aves > Galliformes > Phasianidae > Centrocercus > Centrocercus urophasianus. Next base: position 13,235,197 of record NW_024884744.1, on the reverse strand, counting down.
ATATAGAAGTCTTTTTCCAAATATGTTTGTGACAGTTAAGATTTTATAAGCTAACAAATACTTCATTGCTTCTGAAAGGTTTACTGACAGTAGATGACATAAGTGAATATCTGTAAGCAAAATATATTCTGATAAGTTGTAATTTGTAATATTTGTGAATTAAGAAGTCTATATGAAGTGTTAGATGCTGTAAGATTTTGCCATAATGTGATTTTTATTGTACCTACAAATAGGAATTTTCAGATAAAGTGATAACTTTTTCTGTTGTTGAAATTATCTTATTGTGTTTTCTAGCTGTTACCACTTCTAAATGGGAGCTTTTTGATCAACATGAAGAATCTGAGGAGGAAGAAATACCAAAGTAAATATTTGGATTTTTTATCTTTGTCTAGCATTTCCCTTTATTAAGTAGTATTTTTTTCTGAAAGCTAAGGTGCCACCAAAGTTACAGAGACATTTTAAACACATCTGCAATGGCATTTTAACTTGTTCACATGTTACTTTTCAGATTGCTTTTGCTTAAAATCTTAGAAATTGAGGGCACTTGAATACATTTTCACCAGTATGAAAAGTGATTTATTTTCTACCTTTGAGATTGAATGTCTTGATAGTCTGTTTATGTTAGATGTTTATTACAAGAGCAGAACAAAAGAAATATTGAAAGTAAAAATACAAGAAAATAGAAAGCCGGAATTTTATTGCAGCATGCTTTTGGCCCCTGTGAACATGGAAAAATGCACTTTGTGGTAGAGTTGTTAACTGTTGTCTTTAAAACGATAATGATTTGTTAACCTATTTAATGTCAAATAGAACTGGGGTAGTATTTACAGTTTGGTAATCTTGAATGTCAAATTTATTTGAAGGGGTCTAAAACTCTGCCTTCTCTGTGTACACGGAAGAATGAATGATATTCTGATGTGTATGTTTAGATGCTTATAGACTTCCTACCATCTGTTGTTTTTCAGCAGTCTTCTTCATTCTTCAGGCAAATAGAGAGCATCTGTTAGTAGCTCTTTAAACATTTTACTGCCTTCTGTGTTGTGCTGAAGCACTCTAGCGGCCAATCTGGGAATATCATTTTGAATATTTGCCATGGTTGAGGCTTGCTTTCAAAAATAGAGTGTAGGTAGTTTCGTTCTTTAATAGCACTAATTATGTCTGAAAAACATGATTACAGTACTTACAGATTCGACTGAAGTAATAACTTGTCTTGTAACTGAGTTCTATCTGGGTTTGCTGACTGTAAATTTCAAGAATTCTTGTTTTGTTTATATGAAAAATGTAAATTATCTGAGGAATAAAAGTGATACAATTAAATGAAAATATAGAAGTATCTGCCTCACAGACTGAGACATTTGTGTAACTGCAGTTTGTTACATTTAGCAGATTTCTAAACTAGTAACTAAATGCAAACTGAGTAGTAGAGACGGTAAATTTGATAACAGATTGTCTTTGGTATGTACAAACCAGTTGATTCTTTGTTTTCTGTAAAGTCAAGAAGAGGAAAGTGAAGATGAGGAAGACACTCAGAGTTCAAAGTCTGAAGAGCAACACATGTATTCCAATCCTATTAAAGAAGAGATGCCTGAGTCCAAGTCATCAGTCAAATATTCAGAAATGAGTGAAGAGAAACGTGCCAAACTCCGGGAGATTGAGGTGGGTGTGTGGTATTTTGTGCCAACCTTCTGTATCTTTGCAATTCCTCCGTCTATAACTTTTCTACTTACTGTTGGAAATTATTTTGAAATATTATTTAAATATATTGAAATATGGTTCTGATATACAGGTTTATTTAGTCTGGTGTATTTTTTATAAAGGTTGGTTTACTATTGCCTTGCTTTTATGTTGACTTAAGATAACACAGGAAAAAATTAGTGGTTAAGTCTCATACATTGCCATGCAAATCAGGTTTAAAACTACATGCTAATTTCCAGCCTTTATTTGGTGTTGAAATCTGTAATGCATTGATACTGCTGTTTTTTGTACCTTCTATTCAGTGATTTAAAATGGTACTAACAGGCTGCTGAGCTGCTGTTGAAGTTACAGTATCTCCACATGATAGATTATAATTCTGAAGGTGGCAATGAACTGCCTACCTGTTTGTGCTACAGTGTATTGCTTAGCAAATGAGACATTAGCAAACTCCCATAATATTCCTTAAGGGTTTGCAAGCATTAACGTTATAAAATGTCACACCCTTTGTTTATTGCAAACACGCTTCCATTTAAAAACTCATTTTATGAAAATTAATGGATGGTAACTAAGAACTTAAAGTGCCTCTTGCTTATCACAGTAATGTGCAAGCTCATAGCATGTGGCCATTTGAAGTAAGTTGTGAATTACTTGAGAAAAGACAAATGGAAGCTAAACCTCTCTTAATTCAAGGTGGCAGTAGTTTTGTAGGAAATCCATGTTAGGCAAATTGAAGTACAAGCAAAACAAGTTTTCATTTTACTATAATTATTATAGCAGGTATGGGAAGGGCTCATTCCAAGTAAGGGTATCTTCTTGTAAATGTTAACCTTTATGAACATGTATAAATAATTTTACCTTAGCAATTGTTGAGGTAGATAGTGAAGTGATTTACTCAAAAGTTAGCAATTTTATACTAAGTGTTCATAAATGCATCCTCTGCCTGCAACAGGCAGTAAACTTTTGAGTTGTTTGGATTTCTTGCCTTCTATATTACCACAAATCACCAGAAGAGGAGTGTAATTTTTTTCACTTTTGAAACACTTCAGGCACTATGCTGATGTGCTTAAATTCTCAAATTTCTATGTAAATTTATCATTGATAGATGTGTACTTCCTGTGTTGCTTTAAATTGTTCACGCTGAAAGCTTTCTGCTATGTAGTCAATTCCTGCCAAAGAACACATCCATTGCTGAGTTCAAAGACAGGAATTATATTAAAAAAATGAAAATGAAAAGTTCCCCAAACAAACCACAGTTGCTGACTTGAACAGATATGCCATCTAATATACTGTTAAAAATGTCATCTAATATCTCTGGTGAAGGCTAATTCTCTAGATGCTTACATGATAATTACCATGGAAGCTGAAACTATTTTTTATGCATAGTTTTGAAATTTTTGCTACACAAATAACAGTTTCTCTTGGCACAGTTATTTACGCTTGTTGGCTGGAGAGGAAGGTGGAGTAACAAAGAAGCTTAAGGAACCTTGGCCCTGTCAGCACAGGCTATATATAGCTGAGATTTCAGGTTATTAACCCTTTGCCTGCATCTATCCTTGTGAAAATAGGCTTCAAGAATTGTTTCAAGTTAAGCCTGCATCCTCTCATTGTTTAGATGTGTACCAGACATTTCTGGCAGACTTAGCCAGAGCAAATCTCCTTAGTTTCAGAAGCTGAAATCACTTGGATACCAGTCTTCAAACCTTCAGAACAGCAGCTGCTTATGTAGTGGCTTTTTTTTTTTTTATACTGTAGATTGTGACTTTCTGTGGTGACTTGTGATCTCAACCTCTCAGTACAGGAGTGCACATTTTGGAAGGTGCAGGAACTTATTTGTGAACAAAATGACAAGGTGATTAATTCCTTTGAAGTTTACAGATCAAGTCTGTGCTGAAGAAGCACAGTGCAGGCTTCATCTGCAGTAGGAAGCAGATTTTTCATAAATCCAGCCATATCAGTCTTTATCAGGTCAGAACTGGAGGAGGTTCTTTAAGCACTAAAGCACTAAGTTCTTTAGTATGGGAGTGGTGAGGTTCTGAAACAGGCTGCCCAGAGAGGTTGTGGATGCCCCATCGCTAGAGGTGTTCAAGGCCAGATTGGATGGGGTTCTGGGCAGCCTAGTCTAGTATTTAATGGGGAGGTTGGTGGCCCAGCATGAGGCGGGGGGGTTGGAGATTCGTGATCCTTCCAAACCTGACCATTCTGTGATTCTGTGAAGGTTCTCCTTTTCAGTAGCCGCTGAGACCTCAAAGCAATGTCTGATTTCTTAAGCAGATGTAGAAGACGAATGGCTTTCAGTCTTCCTGTTCAGACTCTCCACTACAGGAGATGTGGGTAGGATTCTGTCACAGAGCTCTGTGTGCTCTGTCAGTAGCACCCTGCCCAGTGCATACAGAGATCCTTTTTTCACTAACAAAAGTTGTCATATTGTTGTACGACTTTTCTAACAAGAGGCAAAGAGGTTTTTCCTGTGTGTCATAAAGGAAAACAGTAATTGTCTTTACTTTCTTGAACATAGGAGATTAAAGTTCTTTTATGTAGAATTTGGTCTCCAGTGGAGAAGGCAGAAGGGAAGAGATGAGATAAGAATAGATTAAACATAATCCACAAGAGAAGATTGCATCTGAGGCCTATTCTGGATTTAAAGGCTCTCTTTCTTTGTTAAGAAACTGAATTTCCATATGGTTTCCATTATTTCTTTCAGTGGATTATGGTACTTCATGTGCAGAATATTCATTTTCTGTATATTTGTTGATCAAGACATAGGATCTATTTGAGGCTTGTTATCATCTCTGTAACAATATAACTTCTTAATCTCTGCAGTCTGAGAAGATTTGTGTATATAGCTCATTTGAGGCCACTGCAAAATGTTGGAGATAACATAATAAACATATGAACTCTTTCCAACTTAGTAATAACAGATGAGATAAATTGGCCTTTGCTTGACCAGTAGTTCTGCTATTTGTAGCAGTTTTTCCTTAGATGATGATGACTATCATAATGCTGCAGAGATTCTGGTCTATTTGAAATCTTTGAATCTACTTCTTTTTTTACAGAAGAAAAAAGGGAAGAATTGCTTAGCTCTAAAACATGTGGCATCCTGTGCATGAGACTGAGTATGTCACGGTTCTGTTAGAGTTGAAAAGGTATTTCAGATCTGCACATCAGTACAGCTGTCATCTGTTGTTAATGATAGGATAGCTTCAGAAATCATAGTAGCCACAGCTTGTTGGAAAACACAGGCTTCCAAAGCAATATTTTGCTCTGCATCCTGCGAAGGCCAGGACTTCTTGCATCCTTATCAGTGAGTCTCTTTTAAGGAAGAGCAAGTCAGTTTATGCTGCTCAGAAGTCTGCCGTATAATACCTCTAGACTTCAATACAGTTACACATCAAGAAGGAGGTTCTGTCTTTAATCAATTATCTGGTGATTAGCTTATTGTTAATTGAAGTGGCATACACTAGTATTAAGTTCTTTGAACCTAAGCATTTAAGTTCTGAGGCTTGGTAGAGGCTTGGTATTGTGTGTGCAATAGCATCTTGTTGAAAAGCATTTTTGCCTGGAAATCACTGTATACAAATTCAATATCAGCAAAAGGTTAGACAGGCAGGAACAGTTGGGAAATGTATTTAAGGGAGGGAGCCACAGCTGTTTGTCAGAATAAAGAAAGCTGTAGGCTGGTATCAGCCTGCATTTTGCATGAATGGTGGTAGTAAGATGTTACCTTTCCTGTGACTTGGTTATTGGTTATCCAGTGATTAAAACCATACTTGATAGGAAAAGCAGAATCTTTTTAAAACGAGTCTTCCATGCAATTTGAGGAGTGGGAAAAAAATTACAAAGTTAGAACAGATAGGGAAAAAAAAAAAGACTTGTTGTGGAGCTGTTTCTCTTGAACTTGTGTGATGTACTGCCTTAGGTTTAGTGAGAAATGTGATCCCTACATTGGAGGATACGGTAGAGGTAACTCACAAGAACTCCAGTGGCTTTTGTGGGTAAAATGCAAGTAGATAGCAAAGGAAAAGTTTTCCTTTTCCATGTTACTGTGTGTACTACTGACTATAGAGATGGCCTAGATAAAGTTGGCATCTCTGCTCCTAAGATTAAAGGAATTTATAAGTTTTACTTCTGTTGCCCAAGAGTAGTTAAGTAAATAATTAAAAAACAAAACATGAGAACGTTTCAGTGATAATAACATGTTAGTTAGTTCTTTCTGAATGCAGGTTAAAGGAAGTGAAACGTTTACAACAATCTCGATTAGATACTTAAGCAGATTTAAGCCTGAGTTTTAAGGATCTCTCTCCTGAAGGGATATCTGCAATTCTATGAGAGGAATGTAAGTACCACACACACTGCATGAAGTGATCAGAAAGAAGAGTGTTTGGTTTGCCAAATACCAGCCAGAATGCCAGGAGTGGTGAAGGCCACAAGCAAGCAGCACAAGCTCCTATGCAGCTGCTTACCTCCACTGAAAGGGAATAGCCTATGCCTACCTGTACCCTGGTTGATCTTTCTGTGAGCCCACACAATAATGCTGGAAAAAAATGGGATTGTGAGGTGGGATTCTGCTGGATTAATGAATTTACATGGTTCATGGAAGGTTTGGCCAATCACTACAGCTGCTGTAAGGAAAGGATGGAGAAGGAACCCTTTGGCTGGAGCACAGGAATATATAGGGCAGGATGGAAAGAATAACCGTCCTGTAGTGAGCCATTGTGATCACCTCAGTGTTTTGTAACACGTAGTTTCTTGTTTGCAAGGAGTTGTAGTAGGCCCAACTGACTTGATTATTTTAGGAAGATGCTGTGGTTAGAGGAAATGTATGTGCATTCATAGGGAGATAGGATGATGTGGAAGAGAGCACTGTTTATGACCCTTAAAATCTAAACACTAAGGTTTCCTGAGACAGTTGTGATCTTTTGCAGAACAAAGTGAGAATTTGACGAAGAGTTGGGTCAGTGATTATTGTATAGGTTTTTCTCCCTTTTTCCCCTCCTTTTTTCCTCTGTAGTCACTTGTTAAGATCTATTTCTTTTTCTTTTTTTGTGTTCCTTTTTCACCCACATTCTTAGAGAAAGCATTCAAATAGTTCCTCTTGGCACTTCAGGTGTCTTGCTGGCAGTGAGTTCCATGACTTGCATTCAAGACAAATTCCTGGAAGTTCATTATTTTTGTGTCCAAGTTACTTAATGACCTGTTTGGTGGCAGAGACTTCAGAGATGCATAGTTACCCTTGCTGTCTTTTATCTTCCTTTTGGAGATCTCACAGGTGTGCTTTGTCAGATGGGTAATGTGCCCAGCAGTCATCTTTCAGTTTCCTGTTGTGATGGTGACGCTTTCCTTGCAGGCTTGTTTGTGCAAGGTTTTAGTCCTCACTAATTATGATTAGAACAAATTTTAGCACGTTTCATTTGCATATGTTCACTGTGCTCTTGTTAGTAGCCTAGAATGCTGGGCTTTGTAAACCCTTACAAAGTGGTACATTCTAATGCTGTCCTGTGATGCATTTTTTCCTCAAAATGAAGCCACAAATGCTGGAAAAAATGTTCTCTTGTGCATATTGCTATGCAGGATCAGCAATAAAGCAGGAAATACTTGGAAGTCAGCGTAAGCATTTGGAAAAGGGTTGAGAAGTACAAAGTGACTTATTGCCAAGTTCCTCCCCACACCTCAGATGACACCTCCCCTGTCCAAAAGAATTGGAAGATTGTGATAGGCCATGTCAGCTGTGAAATCAAAGTTAGAATCAAGAATGGACAAATAATAAGGAATGTGAGCAAAGTTTTAGGTTGTGAATCAAGTTGGAGAAAGGGTTAGTATATGTAGACCAAAAAATCCCCCTGGAATTCTGACAGTTGGTTAACTTTGTGACTGAGGTGGGGATGTTACGGAAATAAATGTAGAGTTACGCTTCACAGCACTGAGCTTTGATACTGAACTTGGTAGCACGTGGAAGAGTATTATGTCAGTAAAACCATCTCTCTCCAAATCAGCTGCTCAGTGCAGACAGCCCTGAAGAGGAGATTCGATTAATGTCCTGTGTCATTCATCTGATTTTAATTGAGCGTTAAATGGAGGAAAGGCAGTTTCTGAAGAAAAATGTCTAGTAGACAGATGTTGAAACAATATATTAAAGAATGCAGTAAATGGTCTCATTTTGAAAGAAAAAGACAAGAAATACGAAGGTGCAGTGTTCTAATGAAAAACAGAATTAATGAATGACCAAAAATTCCCTTTAGTTCCTGATGTGTCTGTAAACAACTGCAGGTGTCTGCGGACAAGTGTGCGGTTTTGTTGCTTTGTTCTAACTAAAGTTAGCATTTTGTGCGCAAACTTGTATGGAAAATATGAGCAATGCGTTATAAATGACAGGAATTTCATTTTCAGTGTCACGCATAACTGGATGACAATAATAAGCCCCGTCACCTAATGGTCAGTATTATTTTCACAGCTTAAGGTGATGAAGTTTCAGGATGAGTTAGAATCTGGGAAGCGACCTAAGAAACCAGGCCAGAGTTTTCAGGAACAGGTTGAACACTACAGAGACAAGCTGCTCCAGAGGGTAAGAACTGTTCTTTGTTTGGCTCTGATTCTGTGATAGGTGTTTATTGAATTTTATCAAATGTAAGGTGACAGTAAGTATAATGACAAATAGTTCTTGTGGAAATTGTGCTGTAATGTTGAACTGCACACTGAAATCCAAGTGCTGTTTCTGCACAGTAGATATAATCTCTTTTTAAAAAATCAAAATAAATGTAGTATTTCACACTGTGTAGGTAAGTGTGGTGGGAATTTATTGTGACCATGAAGAGGTTGCTTCTGAATCGGCTCTGTAAAGTGAACTGTTAGGTGAGGGAGGTGGCAGGGAGAGCAGCCCACTGAAGATGTTCATCACTTCAGTTTTGTTTGTTTCGTAATTGACCAATTGTGCTAGAGGCTTCTGAAGGAACAGTATAAAGCAGGAAATGCACTTCTGATTCTCCACTGTCTAAGACTCTTCTGGATGATTCCAGCTAATGCTGTCACCCAAAAGTGAATATTTTTGTTCCGTTACTATTTTTAATAGTCGTGTCTGGACTATGAAGTCAGATCAACTTTAAAAGCTAGCATTGTCTGTGTGAATAAAGAAAATAACCTGTTTGGACATTGTGTTTAGCGAGAGAGTAAGTGGTGGTTGCTTCTGTAATGTTCTTTCAGTCTGACAGAGCAGTGATGACATTAGAGATGCACGTGCATCTCTTGGAAGCTAAATACAAATGCTGCACTTCACAGCAAGTGTTTGTCACGTATTCTTTGGGTTATTAGGTGCTCAATATCTGCCTAATTCACTAAAGTAATTTTTTGCAGTATCTTGAAAAAAGATTTACAGAAAACAAAGCTGATCCTGGAACAGATTTACGTGTTTGGAAGTTGATGATAGCAATTAAGAGTTTGTTGTAAATAACTTCTTATTTCCATGCAGTTGCATCCTAAAACTTTCTGCTTTCTCAGTGTTTTCTGTAGTTGAAGAGAGAAGTGATATGGATGTACATCAAACATGGAGTGTTTAGAGTTACAGTTGTCTAAAAGAAAACCCCCCACAATTTGTAATTATAATAATAATCATAACTTTATTAGATACTTTTGTGTTGGATTAGGTTATTTAGTAATTATTTCACTGTACTGTTTTTGCCTTCAGTGATGATACTTAGTTAAAAAATACTTCATGATATTGTAAAAGATATTCTTTAAATTATTAACCCCACTGTTAAGGGGGAATAAATCCCTCTTTTGCCTTTTTTGCTTTAGCTCTATTATAAAACGAGTTTTTCTAGTAAAATAACAGTGGTTTTGGTTATATTTCCCACAGACTTGGTAGTTCTCCTGTCTAACTTGCTACAGAATGAGCTTTTGATGAGTGAAATTTCTAGTAGTGTTTTATATTTTTTAACAGAGTAGGTAATTAGGACTGCTTAAAATACTGTTTATTCATATTTATTAAGGTAATTGGTTATGCTACCAAATGCGCATCTCGAGCCCATGAATTTTAGTCAAAGAATAGCTTGTAATGGTCAGTATGATATGGGCATTTAGAAGTGTTAATAATAGCGTAAAGAAAGCATGAGATGAGATGAAGTGTGGTTGTTCAGCAATTTCCTGCAGTTGTATTATCCAACTTCCTCCCCTCTGCTTTTTTCCTTCCTTTCCTTGAGCGAAATGACAACCTTTTTGGTGTTCCATTCCATTCAGGGTATGCAGTGAATATCTGCCTGTTATCTGTCAAGGAAGGATTTTTTTTTCTATGTTAGACTGAGAGAAGTACACTTCTTTGCCTCTCTGTTCAGACTTGCTGACGTTCTAGCTTTATTTTTGTATAACTAATTTTCTAACATTTTGATAGACGCACGAGCTGTGCCTAGAGAGTAAGTTGCCTTTCAACTCATCAATTATCAAATCAAATATTGACTGCAGTTTTTTTTACTGTGATTAAGAGTGGAAGTTACAGAAGAACTGGACTGCTGTTTTTGTAGTTGTCTCAGTTTTCTGTTTGGAATCACGAAGCTCGATAAATAAGCTTGAGTAGAAAGAGGTTCCTCGTATTCATTGCATGTGTATTTTGACTTAAAAAATGTATTATAGCCATATTTTTTCCCTGAAACTTGTAAAATTGGAGAGTATTCGTTTCTAACGATATAATCAGGTATATTCCCTCACATTGGGTGCCATCATCTTTTGTGTCTTTTGCAGTGCTTGTGTTACAGTAAATATTTCTGTCAGAAGCAATAATAAAGGTGTGGAGTGTGGGTACGATGTGACTGAGTTTCTTCCCAGATTCAGTGCTTTTATGGTGTTTAGGATTAATTCTTTATTATCCCTACTTCAAAGTTGTACCTCATCTGAAATAATGAATTCTTCTGATCATTCAGGAAAAAGAAAAGGAGTTGGAAAGAGAACGAGAAAGGGACAAGAAGGACAAAGAAAAATCTGATTCTAGGTCTAAAGATAAGAAGGAAAAGGAGGAATGTACACCAACAAGAAAAGAGAGGTATGACTTCCCTTGGATTGAGTTTGCTGGGAGGAAAATCCAGTCCTCACAGTTAGTATCTTTGCTTACAACAGCAACCCTGAAATTGTTGCATCACAAAACATGTTTTTTTTTCACTTGGGATATGAAGTTTTCAGCCACGTTTTAAAGGAATTGGTATTTTTCTCATCTCCCAAGTGACTTGCCCTTTTGAGTAGAGCCCTCTTTCTGATTATTTAAGCACTGAGGAAGCATGATAACAAAATGACCAACTGAAAGCGATATATATTTAACTCTGCTTTATATCAGTAAATTGACTGCTTCAGAAAACTGTAATGAATAAATTTGTGAATGTTTAATTATTATTTCTCTTGTGAAATTTCTTCAAAGTAGCAAGGCTAGAGTATTTGGTTGTATAGTGTTCTAAGATTTGTATAGCCAGATCTTCTGTAATATTATGCATTGTGGTGAAGTGCCTTGCTTTTCAAGAATATGCAGCAGAATGTTTTTATGCTGTGTAAATGAAGATGAGTCATGGGTCTTAATTTTTTTCCAGCCAGTTACTTTAGAGTGTCTAATGTTACATGGGCCAAAGAAAAGGGATCTGTTTTCTTCATACACATTTTTACTTCTGTGTACGTGTGTAATATGTAACAAACGTGCTTTCTTTCCAAAGGAAAAGACGGCACAGTGCTTCCCCCAGCCCGTCTCGCAGCAGTGGCAGTAGAAGAGCAAAATCCCCATCCCCAAAATCGGAGCGCTCAGAGCGCTCTGAACGGTCCCACAAAGAGAGTTCCCGTTCTCGGTCATCACACAAAGACTCTCCAAGAGATGTCAGTAAAAAAGGCAAAAGGTAAGCTGGCTTTTGTTCTGTTTCAGTTTGTGTGAAAGCTAGATACGTAGCTCTTAGGATTTTTATCTAAGCACACTGGAAACACACGCAATTTTTTTTCTCCTAATGGAATAAACAAACTGCTTGTTGCTGGTTAATGTCTTTGGATGCTTTGTGTCTGAAATGTGTGTGTCCTTCAGCCTTGATATCTCAAGACTGTTCACTTCTGTGTTCTTGTTTACCTGCTTACTGATGTTACCTAAGATCAACCTGCTCTTTCATCAGTTTTTCCTTTTCATAGTGCAGTCTTATGTAGCCCATAGAATTGTAGTTCTTACAATGTGCATGCCATGTTTCACTGATGATTCTGTACGTGAAGCTCCTCTCTCACATTTTTTCTATGAATAAAATTGTGATTAGTTGTGTGTTATGGGTTATTGTTCATAAGAGTACATATTGCCTGATTTCCAGACTGGTGCAGGTATTAGCCACTAGCTAATGTTAAGGCTGCAATGAGATATTATTATTGGTGCTTTTGCTGTTTTAAGTATTTTGGTGGTTGTTTCTGTCTTAATTCAGCCACGTTTTTTAGAGCTCTAGAGTATCTTATTGCACAAACATGCTGAGGAGAAATTCCTGTGATGCTCTTGAGAAAAATCGTAGAGCATTTTTACACTAATCAGATTCTTTTATTAGAAGTAAGCAATTCAATTAGAATTAGGTATTTGAGATTTATTTTTCATTAGAGTTAATATGATGGCAGTTCAGTTTAGATTATAGGAGATTAATATATGAGGTTATATGAAATGCATTACTGAGGTGTGGATTACATGATGGTGTCCATTCTGCTTCTCTCGGGTTACAACACGAGCTGAACAGAAATCAGAAGGATTTCAGCATAACACAGTTCAAGATAATCTTTCACTTCTGAGATCATCCGTGTGGATATTGACTGCCAGAAACACAAGAGCCAGGTTTACTAAGGCAGTTGTGGAAGGCTGTAAATTGCATATTTTGATTTAAGAAGGACATGATTTGATGTAATTTATTCTTCTGGTTTCTGAGTAGTGAAAGGCAAAATACGTCTAAAACATTAAAATGCAGAAATTGCCTTTTCCTTTAAAAACACGGTATGGTTCCGTCACTTCCCTTCAACATTGGAAAAAGATGGTAGTTAGATTATCTCAAAACAGAAATGGCAAGTAACCATAAAGTTGATGTTGCCCGTTAGCATTTAACATAAAAACTTCATCTTTGTAAGATTTTTATTTTTATTTTTTTGCAGGTCACCATCTGGTTCCAGGACACCCAAAAGATCAAGAAGATCACGGTCGAGGTCCCCTAAAAAGTCAGGGAAAAAATCCAGGTCTCAGTCCCGTTCTCCTCACAGATCTCACAAGAAGTCAAAGAAAAGCAAACACTGACAATGTTGATATTTTTTATGATGCTGTCACTTACTGGAAATGCAGTTTTGTTTTTGTGCCTGAACAGTCTGTTTAAAAAAAAAAAAAAAGGAAAAAGAAAAAAAAAAACAAGGAAAGAAAAGGAAAAAAACCAACAAAAAAGCATTCCTGATTTTTTTTTTTTTGTGAATGCACGTGTATACTCATGAGTATCTGCATCTGTAGACCCGTCATTGTTTTATATTGTACAAAATAATCTTCCTTGTGACTATTTCCCAAATGAAACATTTTTGTGTTTAGAAGTTTCATCAGATGTGTGTAACTGATCTGCTGGCAGTAGTGATATTTTGTTTTAGAATGTTGTGACATAGCAGAAATAACTCCAATGTTCCCCCTCTTTTGTAGCTTTGACAATTTGAATTAGATTTCAAATAAAATCTGAACAGAAAATGAAGATGTTGTTTTCTTGCCCCACTGGGGATGCAGATTTATAATGAAATTCGTAGTTTGTTTGGAAGTACTGTGCATTTCAGGCATACTATGGTGCATAGGTTTTTGGTACAGTAATAGCTGTTCCTGTTTCCTCTAGCTTGACTATCCAGATAAAAGCACCTTTTGAATCCAGTGGTTGGATTCTCCTTTCTGCCATGGTATTTTACTGTAAGAGCAGTTGAGCAGTCTGGTCCCAAACATGAGCAGCTTTGCAAGTAGATCTTTTGCTTGGTATTTTGCTGTTTTAATCCCAGGCAGTATTTTTTCAAGCAGAGCAATGTGATTGTTCATTTTTTTTTTTAATTAAAAAAAAAAAAAAAAAAATACTGCAGAGATGCATTGTGTGTATGTATATCATATAATATGATATATCAGCAAGTTATATTTTCGCATTAATGGGGATCAGTGGAAGGATAGCAAGCCTGAGGCTCTGACTTGTTCCTGTAGCATAGGTACAGTAATATCAGCTTGCAGTTAAAAATGAAAAATGATTTTTACTCTGAATGTACAACTTTTTTTTTACATTGTTTTTGTGGAATTTATTCTTTCTCCAGAAATTCTACAAAATAAGAAAAAAGTCCAAGCAAGTATTTTTAATTACGTAGTTTTTTATGTTATTTGGAATCCAGAGGCTGTCTAACTTTTGAATTTCTCCTCTCCAAACCTGTTCAGCATTAGGCCGTTTGGCTTCAGACCGCTTCACCTTGGTCTCTTTCATGCAGCCTTTGGGGGGGAGGAAGGGATGTGGGAATGGGACGGGCACGAGAAAGGGGGGAGGGGTCCATGTTCATACTTGAAGGTATGGGCAGATTGTAATAAAAGCATAATGCTAAAGGGATGTGGCCTCCTGTGAACTGTTTCTAAAAGTAAACAGCTGCACTTAATATAGGCACAGGGTGTTGATGATGCCTGCTATTGTATCTCTGGATTTGGAGGTTTTATGTTTATTAGAATTTTGTAAATGTGATGGGGAAAATATTTGTTGTGTATGTATGTAGCCTTGGAGGCAGCACTTCCAGAAACAGGATCTAAAAAATCTTCTGAAAAATGTACAAATTGCATTTGGAACGAATATGTATTTTTCTCCATTTTTTTCCTGCAGGGGGACTTTGTTACAGGGTTATATAAATTCTTTTCAATGTAAGAACCAAGGGAAAAATAACTGAAAACTTTGCTAATGAGAACTGAGAGATGATCTATAATACTGGAAGCATGGAGAATGCATGTGTACTGTAAAGGGTTTCTTACAAGGAGTGTTGGACAGATGCCTAAATAATGAGAAGCATGCAGCTTTTTGTATAACATTATAAGAATTTGTTTTAGAAATAGGCAGCTTATTTTGCTTGCATTTTTCTTTCTGTAACATAACATTTCAGATGTACAGGTTCTGGCAGCCGAACTATTGTGAACTAAGGTGTTTTTTTTTTTCCTCTAAAATACATTTTCTTCAGACCTAGCACAGAGTGGAACAAATTTTCTAGAGCAAAAAAATAAGTACAAAAGTCAGGTTAATTTCAGACCTGATTGACTTCTTTAAAGCTATTGTTTTCATCTTGGAGCTGCTTGTAAATGGAGAAGTGATAAATGGCAGTGTGCTGAGGGTAGAAAATCACTCAGTGTATAGGCTTCAAAAATTAGTTTTGATTTCAGCTCTTGCAGCATTTTCATCAGTGATTATAAAAGGTTGAAACCGAGGCACTGCAGAGCTACAGGAGCACACCTGGTAGACTGTTTTGTAGCAGCTTTATTATACCTTTTATCAGTATCTTTGTTGTCTAAATGCTGTCTTTATTACCTCTTGCTCTTTGCTTCGTATCCCTGACTTCAGAAAAGCTGTTTTCTTACTCAGAGCAATTAAGAATCTGAATGTGTGGTGGTTGGGTTTTTTTTTGCTGGCTTTTAGTTTAGTTCCTACCCCCGCACTCAACAAAAGGTTGAACACCTTTTGGTCCTGTCTACTCTTCCTTTTCTTCCATGGTCTTGTAAGTAGTTTTGTTCATACCCTGGCTTTTCTGCAGAGAAGGGGGATGCAGCACAACATGCTGTGTCTGGGCCGGTGGCTGTGTGCTGCTACTGCAGACTTGTTTGACTGATGTTCTGCGCCGCTTTGGAGTGAAGTGGTGAAAAAGCCTCTGCTTTACATAGGGTGGGCATCTTTTAGTTTTGATCTGGGATTCAGAAAGTAGGGTTGGCATGAAGCCTTGTGGCAAAGCTCCAACCAAGGGTGATGTAATCCAGTGTTTTCAAATGTTATTTCTGATTCTACATGGGGACAGCCCATTATCTTTGAACACTCCATATTCAGTGAGTATCCAACCCTTTGCTTCGGGAGGGAAAGGAGCCATGAGTGGATAAGGAATTTCTTGTCTCCTCCCACCCCTGGTATCAAAGAGAAATGTTCGTGCTTGTGTGATGAGGTTTTTCCAAAGCACAGAAACCAATGCAGCTTGCTGCTGCTGCGCTGTGGTGTGGCTGAGCAGTGCTCTGCAGCCTGAAATACCAGCTCTTGGGGCTCAGCTCAGCTGGGGTTCTGGGGGAGGTGGGCTCACCTTATAAACTGTGTGTGTGTTAGTCCCAGGTAGGGACTAGCGGCTGTCCTGCTGACAGACCAAGATGAAGCCTACCTTGAGATGACATTGAATATTATGGAGCATTTTGGTATGCAAACATCTTCTAGGCACAGAGCTTCAATTCATCTTTTTTTTTGTATTTTTTTAAATTTAATTCTGAACCATTCTTCTCTTGTGTGAACCTTTGTACGAATTGCACCCACACTTGGAGTGAGGGAGCCCCACCTCTGGAGAAAATCTGCTTGGCTGTGTACAGTCTCCTGGTTCACGTGTTTTTCGTATCGTTATACAGAAGCGTTCACAATTAGCTTCTTTTGAAACCCTGTGACTTCCTTTGACTCCCCTGCACAGCAGCTGCATTTACCCTTTGCAGTATAGTTCTTGAGGAAGAGCTGATTTCTGAAAGTTGAGGTTCATATGTAGGCACTGGCACTTGAAGCACAAGTATTTTGCTTCCCCCTTGGAGGCTCTGAATTGTGAGAATAAAACGTTTGTCACCAACGCTGACAAGTAATGTTTTCCAGAGCGTGCGCTTAGAGCTGCATCTACCCAAATTCTTTATTAGTGCATCAGTCCCAGTGGAAAAAAAAAGCAGTAATTTGAAGAGCTTACGCCCAAGCTCGATCATGATTGATTTTATTATTTTTTAGTTTTTGGAACAAACCAGGCCCTCAAAATGCTCTTCTCTCCCCATGCCTTAAGCTGTGAGGATACATACTGGCATGCATATCCTCTTCTCCATTGCATGTACTTTTTAAAAAATAGTTTGTTTCTATGAAGAAAGACTTGAGCTGCCTTAAAGACATGTACTGGTAGTTGACTCCAGGCCCCAGCACTGAGATAGTTTTCAGTTTGTACAGGTTTTATTCAAAGTGTTTTCAAGGCAGAAGCTAGAACTGTGAAAATTGTACTGGAACTCTAATTCAGCATGAATAATACTTGACGTTTCTGAGCATGGAGTGCTCAAAGCTTCTTGGGAAGTCAACCACTGCTTGAGGTGTGTTTGCATATTAAAAACTTCTCATGTCTCTGAACTGTATCAATAAAAGGAAAAAAAAAAAATAGAATCTTGTGATACAAAAAGCAAGATCAACCAAAAATGGCAAATACATTTTGATTATCTTTCGTCTTAATTTTTTTTTTTACCACATTGATTTACAATCCTTTGGAATTTGTGCTTCTAACAGATAAGAATTTGAAGAACTTGAACTTCTGCATATGGAGTGAGGTCCGAATTTTGTGTCTAGGTTTAGATTGCTAGATTGCTGGCTTGCTGACCTTGGGCCTCTTGAGGGATTTGGGGCAAGGTTTTGCTCAACTATTTTGTGTCTGTGCTGCACAATTACACAAGAGCTCAAATACTCGGGTGCATTAAGGTAAAAGCTTTTGATGGATATTTGAATCACTGCCTTCTTAACCTAACCTGATCTGCTTTCCATATACCCCTTCTTGAAAGATTTTGGGTTTAGTTACAGAGGTCCAACAAGAGAAGTGAATTCTCTACAGCTGAAGACAGTGACTGTGCAGTAGGCTGTAAGAGAATTTCATGGTTCACTTTTTCTAAAATCAACTGTTTAGTAATGTGAGACTTGACGAGTTACAAATCTGACACCTGCACTCAAACCCAGGAAATAGTTTAATAAGGATGTTAAGTTCCTAAAACTGTTTTATTCAAGCAGAGTAATACTTGGAAATGTCATCTTGTCGTTACTGCGTGAGATACTGCAAGACATTCAGTGTGCCACCCGTTCACACTGCTGTAACTGCTGCTATCCAGTATTAAAGGCACTCTTGTGAGAATCGTAACTCAAATATTAATTAATTTTGTCCATCTGTATTTTCCTTGTGTAGAATGCAGAAATCTTAACTAATTGCATATATTTTTTCCTTCACTCGCTTCTGTCAGCACAGTCAGTTTTCACGGGTAAGCTGGTTCCATTTGTCACTCTTCTGATGTCTGACCTTGTGCAGGGATGTCTTACTGTGTGGCTGTCATAAGCTGGAAAGTTTTCTGTTCGTGGTTACCTAAAGAGGAAATGGTAGTTTCACATGAACTTTTTTGTCTTATTTTGTTTGTATTCTATGCAGAAAATTTCCCAAATGACACGGTGACAATAAAATTGTCAGTTTGCCAATATCCAGTAATGGTTTTATTTTTAACCTGCTAAAATGCACTGTGCAAATGTATTCTGCAAACAACGGTTTCTTACTTTTGCCAGCTCATCCGGTGGCTGACTCTGATCGTGCCCACGTTGTCCAGCTGTGATGCTGCTGCTGTGCTCCTGCTGTTAGCAGTGACCTTGTTTCTTAGAAGCCCACTAACAAGGCGTGGGCTGTTCACTGGAGTTGCTCCTATAATCCTCTCTTGAACAAAGGATCTCCCGCTTGGAGGAACTGCTTAGGTATTAAGGTGATGAGCAGCTCTTCAACCCCTGAAATTGCTTGCAGAAACTTCACGTGAAGGAAGCGAGGCCTGTGTAGTGCTGTACGAGGGCGTGAGTTACGGCCGAGCCATGTCACAGCCTTTTGCTGCTGTGTGCTGCAGGTCCTGTTTCTGATGCCACCTGCTCTGATGCTTGTCTGTCTTTTCTGATGCCTTTAATGCCCCGTAAGTAACCAATTCATTAAGAGAAAAAGCTTTTTCTTAAGTTTTTCATGCGAATGACTTCCTGCTGGCTTGGTGGGTTAAAGTGACTCAGAGGTGGGCAGGTTACTCCTCATTCTTGATAATGGGTCCCTTGTTAACAATCAACTTAGACGATGATCTGGATTATTCGTGTTGAAAAGATGGTCTGAGTGAATGCTGTACTCTGCATCCCACTTGTTCAGCTACTTGGAGACCTGCAGGATCCTGCTGCACCTGGAGAGAGGTAGCCTGGCAAAGCAAGCTGAATGGGTGCATGCATTGCTTTGCCAGGCTGAGTGTCTTTGTGGAAAGACAGCATGAGCACAGGGGTGGGCAGTGTATGTGCCGTGAAGCACGCAGGAGGGGGAAATGAGAAAGCAGGGCCATCTCTCAGCAGCAGTGAGCTGTGGGCTCTGCCTCTTTCTACTCCCTTCTTTTGCTGTAAGTCTGAGCCCATCATCTCTGAGAGGTGCAAACAGCTCTGAGTCCATTTTGTTCCTGCAACGTATGCCAAAGACAGAAAAGGAGGAAGAGAGTTCATGTGGCCCCACATGATGGGAAAGGCTGAATATGAATGATCTCTTGTTGATGTTAGAGCCCAGAGTAATCACCTGGGAGGGATCATATGAATGTTCCAGTTATTAAGTCTTCACTTAAAGCTTACAGGCAAGAAACACGGTATGTTGCAACACTGCTGGAACTACTTCCTCAGTCGTTGCTGTTGTGTGGCCTGGAAAACTTCCATTAGCTGCTTGCCTAAAGACAGACCGTCAGCTGTACTCTTCAAGCCCTTGTGTGTAAGAAGTTAGCTGAGAGCAAGTGTGGAACCTCCATGTAGCCTGGGGACAGCCCCTGGTATGGGGCTGCCAACCAGAGGGAGAGGTGCGCTGACCAGAGATAGAGGGGTGCCTGGGCAATGCACCCATGGGGTTGGAGAGTGTGAGGATGCTAATTATCCATTAACTCTGGTTCACAAATTTGGTAGTGAAAGGGTTGGTGGTACCCTAATATGAGTTTGGGAGAGAGCAGAGCATTGGTGCAGTGCAGCTAAATTGGCTCTTGGATGCGCCATGGCAAAGGGTTTGAGGTTTCTGATGTGAAACTGCAGTGATGTTGTGTAAGGTATTCGGTTATAAGACTAGAATCTCTTAATTTCCTTTGTAACATAGAACAGTTACAGAACAGCTGAGAAAGGGTTTTTAATTTTAATAAAAGTCAAGTGAAGACTTAACTGTGCTGTAATGTCCTCAGGACACTCATAAAATTCTAGGATTCCTTCAGCTGCACAAACAGGAATTTATAAATATTTATTGAAATTAACTTTATTGAAAATGTCACCTGTGTAAGTGGAGGTAAATATAGCGGAGAAATGTGGGGGCAGGGCACAGCTTGCTCCAGATGGGCTCTCCAGTTGGCCCTCTATTTCTGTTTATGACTTGAACAACACCTGCTTTGATTTTGGCCCACGTCAGCGCCTTCTGCAGCACTGCTTTTGCACATGCTGCCCAGAAGGAACATCTGAAGAGCAAACCAGCACTGTAAAGGCTGACTGCAGCTCCATCAGTTAATGGGATGGCTGCTGAAGCACTGTTGGAAATGGGTGTGTTGTGCGGGGCAGCGCTGCTGCGTGGGATGGCACAGGCTGTAGGAAGCTGAGCACGGTGTTGAAAGGAGGATGCAAAATATGAACATCTGTAGCTTTAAAGGCTGCTGGGCAGCCTTCTCTCACCCATCTGGGAATGCGAAAATAGTCTTAAACAAATTGGTAGATCTTCTAGTTTGGGCAGCCTCTCTGTTTTTACATAGCTTTTGTTCACAGTTGGCAATCTGCATCATTCACTTCTGTTTCAAGAACTTCACTTCAGAGCAGCATTTGAGGAATTTGGCATTAATGTTCCTTTCAAATAGATTGGGTTAGATATGGGAGTTTTAAGTTAATACCCAGGACTTACGTATTCTAAATGCATAACAGCACAAGCCTCTGTTTTTCATCCCAAATTAACCAGCCTTAACAGATCACATCTTGCTGAAACTTCACCTCAGGAAGTTATCTCCTCCTCCTCCTCACCCTCTGAACACGATAAGGTCCTGAAGCATCAGAAGTCACAACCAGATCCAGGTGCTTGGTCAGCCCCATCCCAGCACAATGGGCAGAGCTCAGAGACCTGTTTCATGAAGGGGGGGGTGGCAAACATCCAGCTTTTAGATCGGGGTTTTCTAAATATTACATATAAGAAACCTAAATATAATCACCAAGTATAAAATATTAAAGTGGAGCATAAAATATTTAAGCATTAAATGTAAAAAATGTTTTTATCTTGTAGCTTGAATGGGGGAATTTTACTCACAGTTACTCAGCTCGCTGCAGTGTGAGATAAGTGCAGCTGATTTATTTATAGCTGAAGGATGAGGGGACTTTGCAGGGTGAATCTGTGCGGGATGAAGGATGTGCTGTAGTTACACCATCCCTCTGCACACTGCTAGTGTACCTGCAGGGCGAGAGAGGTGGGGTTTGGCTCCAGTAAAGCAAGCAAGCAAGATGCAACGTTTAAAAGTGAAGTTGGCCTAGAAATAAGGTTATGGGGAACAAATGAGATTTAAGGGAAGAGACATGTAGACAGTTTTGAAAAAAACTCAAATTTGGTGTGAATTGAAAGGAGGCCAAAGAAATCTGTCATGTATGTGTGTGTGTATATATATATATATATATGTATATAAGTTAATGTGCATGTGTGCATATATATAAAAATAAAGCGTAACGAATATTCACTGATGCTGAATATCTTACACTGATAACTTGGTGACCAGGTCTGAAACTTGCTCCAAGAGGGCTGAACGCTGCAGCTGCACCAAACCTGGCTGCTTGAGTCCACCTGCACAGAATAAATACATTCAAAAAAGCACAGCTCCATTCTACAGCACATGGGTTGGTTTACAGAGCTGCATGGATCCAGGGTTTCCTGAGCAGGAGTGAAGTTGTGCTCCTGACAGCACTAGAGGCACAGACAGCAGAAACCCTGTTACAGCTTCTAATGCCTGGATTAGTGCATTCCAGAACTACAAAATGAATGGGGTGGAGGCTGCCTCACCATTACCAGGGGTTACTACCACGGGAGCAGGAGAACCTTCATAGAAGCGTTACAAGCAGAGGCCTTTCTTGCACGCTGAGAACTCAAAGAGTCTGGGTCTAAAGAATAAAATAATTGCAAGTTTCCAGCCTATTTCAGAGGCTACGTTATGTACTGTGTCAGTGGCTGCAGGTCAGCCATTACAAGCTCATCAGGTGTAAGCTTGCAATTTATTTTGCCAACCAGACATGCTTCATCTGTGCTGAGTGTGGCTTTAAGCATTCCCTCTGCTGCACGTTTTAAAAATAAAAAGCTTCCCTTCCTTCTTGCCTTCTGATGAACTTTGGGCTTCTCTCCAATAGGAAGAGCTGTGTGTACAGCTCTCCCTGCCCGCAGTGCTGCGTAGGGGTACAGCTGTGTGCTCAGAGACCTGGAGGGGACAAAATATCGCAGCAAGGGCGGGTCAGCAGAAGCCAGTCACACACGTCGTTCAGAACTGGAGGAGGATAGGCGTTCCTGAAGCAGCGGGGGCAGAAGTCAAGTGGGGTCTTTTGCTTTTCGGAAAGTTGGAGGGGACAAGGAGGAGACGTGTGTTCCGGCAGCTGTTAGAATAACAAGCATAGGAAACGGAATAGAGGGCCTTCCATACCAGTCTTTATCCCTCACCCATTCCAGAGACATATCTCCTGTACAGTACAGCAGCCGCAGCCCGCTCCGCTGGGAGCGGGGTTCTGACTACGCGTGGGGCAGAAGCAGAGACCCACGCGCTTCCTCTCAACCTTTCCTTCCCGCTCCTTCCCCCGCGCCGCGGCGCTTGGAGCAAACTTCGGCGTCGCTGCTTTCCACGCAGCCGGGTTCGGCGGGGCCGCCCCGGAGCCGCAGACGGGAGCTCGTGGACGGGTACGGTCGGCGGTGCGGAGCGGTACGGGGCCGCGGACCGGCGGGGACAAAGCCGAGGGAGCGGCGCGCAGCTCTGCCCGCAGCCCGATCCGCACGGTGCGGGCCGGGGCACTGCGGCGGCCGCGGCCAATGGGGACGCGGGGCGGAGCGCCGCCATTCCGGGCCGCACCTCCGCGGCCGGTCGGCGGCGCGGCGGCGGTCGGGGCTCCCCCCGCTCGGGGCGGGGACGCGATGCGCTACGATGCGCTGCGATGCGCTGCGCGGTCCCCGCCCGTCCGCCGCGCCGCGGGGC